>NC_141391.1:57093232-57608232 GCF_034619465.1 Leptosomus discolor
ACCTAATGTTTCTATGATTCTATCTCCTTAAAACATCAGCTTGCACCCATAAACTTTTCTTGGTGACAAGTGAAATACTTTTTCCCACTCAGAAATATCAATGAAATGGCTTAACAGACAATATTTTAATTAAAGAAGGAAATTCTGATGAGATGTATAGAAAGGGAAATAGGAGTTAGGTCTTGAAGCAGAACTATGAGTTTTTCAGTCCTTCCCTCTGAGCTAGTTGATTGCATTCCTTTTCCTGTTGCAACCTTTGCTTCTAGTTCAAGGTTTTTCAGTTTTGCTAGTATGCAAAGCACGGTTTAAACGGAATAAACCTTTTGGTGTTGTCTGGTTTTGCTAGCCCTTCCCATCTCTTCATTGGTGGCTCCCACTTGCCATGCCTTGCACTGCTAATCCCTCTGCACCTCCCTATCGGTGCCTTATGCTGCCCCTTACTCCTTTTGTTGGTGTACTGGCTGTGTCTTGCTCTGCTTCTCTTGCTTTTCTACCAGCACTAGTAAACGGTAGCAGCTGAGCTATCACTTTCTGTTACAACAGCTCTTTTAAGAGTGTATGTAGTGTGGAAAATCAGACAGTTTCTCAGGTTACAGGAACATCTTTAGCAACTGATGTCTCACTCCTATTTCTCTCTGAAGTTTGCTCTTCAGTGCTGAAAACTGCTGTCTTAAGAGTAGGCTGACCACTCATCCCCAGCTGACTAAGACCATGTGCTGGTAATTGCAAGTTTTCCTTCTTCATAGTAGTCATCTTTCACAAAACAGAAGCAACAATATGAGTCTCATCTCCCTTTTAACAAACAGGTTTTTGTAACTCTGTAAAGGAGACATACAAAATGACCACATTCTAGGATTTTTTTTTTCATCGACCTCCCTTCTCTCCACCTGAAATCAAGAGAGAGTCCTTCTCTCCTGAGGCTCTTGTCACCCGGGCTTCTCTCAGTTGGGGTTCTCCTGAGGCAGGGAATGTACGGCTGGGTCTGTGCGAAGGGGGCTTTGTCTCCAATCCTGACCGCCCAGCTTATGCAAATTTCAGATAAAACTGACTACTCCACGAGCATCAAGGGTTCATAATTCGTGCAGTATTATCACTGCTGATCCAGACCTTCTGTAAACGTGTCTAAAAGAAGAGAGGAGACGTGGGGTTGATACATTTTGGAGGCCTGTATCAAAACGGATATCATCTTAAGAGCAGTACAAATAAGGTCATTTTCCAAGTAGGAAATCCTCAAGTAAGAAAACCATGGAATATGGATATTTTTTTTAAATAACTACCATAGTGTCTTTGGTAAAGGAGGACCACAGAGCACTTGAAAAACAATACCTTATTTCCTACAAAATCCTTTTAACATTAATTGTACTGCCATCCATGGCTTTTGCTCTGTAATTGTCATGACTAAGGGAAACACAGATTGGGCCTGCCTTTGGGAAAAGGGGGGAAAGGAACACACTTCATAATACGTACACACTTTTATAATACATATCTTCACTGATTTTTTTTTTTTTCAAGTAATAATGATAGCTTTGTATTTTGTTTGCTGTGCAGCACAGGTTTAGAGAAGTTTCAAATAACTAAGGTATAACTGCTAGAAGGGATTAATTTGGCTTAATTGATTACATTAATAATATAAAAATACTAGGGGCCACTTCAGGGTCTTCTTAATGGGCATCACATCTCTGACCATCATCTGCTGCTTGAGCTGTAGCACAGTCTTTACATGAGACGGAAAGGACCTTCCCTAGGCTAGAGCAATTTGAGGCAGTTTTAGTATGTTCTTGTGACAGTCTTCAATTCCAGACTGCAGGTGTCTTCCCTCAAGCGGGGTCCAGTACATGGTGTGCAAAGTCAATCATACACACAGAGCCGACGTACTTATTTATTTTCAAGTCTGCGCAGAAAAAGGTGCTAGGTGGAAATTCCACAAAGCTAGCACACCTCATTGTTTCAGGATACAGTTTATATACACTTTACAGTTACGTAACTTATTTAATTATATGCATGCTCAGAAGGTATTTATTGTTATGCTCTCTACTCTAAAATGAAAAATATAAACTAAATTAGTTACCTTATAGATTTTTAAGGATATTTTCTGTAAAAACATGTTTTTACTGATTGATTTGTTCTTGCCTAAATCACCTATGTTAGTCTAAACAAGCAAGACTATCTGGTGGTACTTTCTGGGGTAGGGTGTTTCCCTTTTGTCAGTTTGGCAGTTTTCTTCTTGTGCAAAGCAATAGTCATTAGTAAGATATGCATTGCTGATAGACCACCTGGTCCAGCAACAAAACAGACCCTGAATCTTGTAAAAAACCAGGACTGGAGTCTGGAAAAACAGGACCAAGCTTTGAGAAAGGAACTCTTGCTGATAGACCACTTGGTCCATCAGACAGAACATTAGGCCCTGGATCTTGTGAAAAACAAGGCCGAAAAAAAAACAAGGTTTGAAGATCTTACAAGAATTTTATTCCAAACAAGGCTGAAAAGCAAAGCCAAAAAACAGGGCCAGACTTGGGAAAGAAAAGCTCCATTACTAAAAGAGAGAAAAAGAAGGGGGAAAAAATTTCTTTACTTGCTGTACATCACAGGTGTCTGCATTTAGTTATTTAAAAGTTGGTGTCTATATGCAATATAATATCTATGGGCCGATTTTAGTCAGGAGAGACCTGGGTCTTGAGTCAGTTGCCCTTCTTGGCCATTTATGCCCATTTGAGGTGCCTTAGGGTACCCACACGATAGGCAGATGTGACAGAATAGCTAAAGCTAGATATAGCACAGTAGCTGTGACCTATAATTCATGTCCAAAATTACGGCAGTGAGTAGATAATCTGAGATACCATGTGGTTCAGGTATGGTTATGCATTCTTAAAACAGGGGCAGATCAATAGGAATAGAAAAAATGAAAATGTTCCTGATAGAAGTAGAGATTGTCTATGGGTGACTGTGTCTACAACCAAGCAATAGGAGCAGCACATTTATGCTTCAAGAGTTCTGCAAAAGATGAGATAACAAGTGGAATGAAAATTATTCAGTGTCAAGAGCTACTTGAAGTGTAGCATTATGTTCTTTGTAAAGTACTTCGTTGTTTTGTATTTTTGTAAATGTTGTACTCTTATTGCAGGTTATATTTTTAAGAAAGCATATCATTCTAACCTCATATCTTATCTTGAAGTGGACTTTAGTGATTTAGTACAACTCAGCATTCTATCCCTGCAAGTTTTCAAATCCTTAGAAACCAGAGTCTGAACAGTTGCAGTGAAAGAAATCAACACTTTTCCTCATAGTAAAAGAAGAGAGCATCTGAATATACTGCCACGGGAGCTCATTTCACAGTAACTTGGTTAGATGGTGTGCTATCAACTTTGACTTCATTCAGCTTTTGATATAGGATATGATGTGTAACTGGGGATCCTTTTGTGCTGCCTATTTCATAGGATTCTGGTGTCAATAGCTAGGAGGACTTAGTGTCCGTGTCACTTCTTTATGAACATGCATTTCAGCAGTATTTATATTAAAGAAAAAATGTTGAGGGTTTTTTGCTTTGGTAACTTTACTGGTTTCCCTCTCTCAGGAAGTCTTGCAATTGGTGAAAGGAAGAAAACTGGAGTTATTAAAAACAATGCATGCTGAGTGGGTTCAGGTACTCTGAAGATCTGTGCTGAAAAGATTTGCATGGAAAAATATTTAGGGCTATAGAAAGATATGGGATAATTTACATATAAATTGATTTTTTTAAAGGATAACTTTAGCTTTCAGGATTTTGAGGGAAGAGGCATAATGCAAATTGTATTCTGTTGACTGCTGAACAAGCTCAAAAATTAAGTTATAAAACCTGAAATTATAAAAAAAACAAAGACATTTGGAAAAACATGCTCGCATACAAGTCACGGAAATTAGTTGTTAAAACAATGGGCCTCAAGTTTCAGAACTTTGACAAAAGTAGAAGTTCAGAGGTTTTTTTGCCTGTGAGTGAGTTTTCAGGAACTGGGAGGAAGATATTTTAATACTGGTGAAATTTGCAGTGAATATCATCTTGTTTTCTGTGAAGTTTTACGATTATTCTTTCTTTTTACAATATATGATAATGTTTAATAGATGTGTTCTGGATATAGTGCAACCCAACAGCAAAGTTCTCACACTCATTTTTTTGTTGGCGTTTTGCAAAGCATTTCTATATTTAGGGATGTTGATCGTGTCTCTGTAAAATAATGTCTTGTGAAGTACAGAAGATGGTTCAGAGGGTATGCTACAGAAAAACTGATATCCCAGCACCAGTCCTCTATTCCCCGAGAAATGAAGAAACAATATCCAACTTTTTTTTCCTTCCTGGAGGACACAGACTTTCCCTTATCTCATTTTAAAATCATGTGCCAAATCACGTTACCTCCTCCTATACCACACTGTAGATTTACTGTGTTTAAAAGAGCTAATAAATTTTATGTAAATAAAAAAAAATAGTGTTTTTTAAAAAAAGATCTCTTACTGCACAGCTGATGTTTCTCAGGCGTAACCACTAGGAAAAGCCTTTTCTCGCCTCCTCTGTCTCTCCTTAGAGCAATCATCTTGTTTTACAAAGGCAATGATTAAGGATTTAGTGAATGCTGCACGGCTTTTTGGCCTGTCCAGAAGTTCAGTTCTCAGTGAAGTGTTAAGCGCCTTCAGGGGGCCACGAGCAAATTTTACAGATTCGTGATCACTGAGAGCAAATGGTGGCTTCCCTCAAGTGTTTTCTCTCCCCCAAGGAGGAAAGCAGAACCCAGCTCCAGCAAGTGAGGAATGGCCAAGCAGCCTCATTGCAGCAGACTCGGAGAAGATTAACCGTTGCAGGAGTCTTGAGTGAAATGCACCAGCAAAGCTGCTTCATCTGGGCTATTTCATCTTCCTGCGAAAGGGTTGAGACAGCCCTGAAGTGTTCCGTGGCAGTTAGGGGGTTAATGCATATTTTAAAAGAAATGGGTTTTATAGCTTTGTTTCTAGGTTTTAAATCTCCTGTAATTCTTGAGTCTTTTCATCAGCCTCTTTTCCTACATGGCATATTGCCCTTCCAATTCTATCCTGTCTTCTCTCCCACTATCTCCCTCTCTCACTCCTTTCTTTTTCTTATCCTTCAGATGAAGCCTTCGTGGGAAAGGCTTGATGCCTCTGCCTAGTAACTGGAGAATTTGAATGAGCAGCCAAAGACAGATACTGAAATGTGAATGGGGGTATTTTTCCCCAAGTAATATCCACACAAGAAGGCAGCTGCTGCCACTACTGCCTCGTCCAGAGAGAGGACATGTGGTTCTTTGCTGCTGTTGGCTTGGGTTTTGGTTCTTCAAATCAAATTCTGGCCAGCAAGTCCCAGAGAAGCACTTACCTTTTCCAAAACTAATCTGATCCTTCACAGCAAGTGGTGCAGTTCTTGCTAAGGACTGATAATTGCAGCTCTGCAGAGAAGGACCTGGGAGTTGTCGTAGACAACAAGTTGACCATGAGCCGGCAACGTGCCCTTGTGGCCAAGAAGGCCAATGGTATCTTGGTGTGCGTTAAGAAGAGTGTGTCCAACAGGTTGAGGGAGGTTATCCTTCCGCTCTACTCTGCCCTGGTGAGGCCACATCTAGAGTATGTCCAGTTCTGGGCCCCTCAGTTCAAGAGGGACAGGGAACTACTAGAAAAAGTCCAGCAGAGGGCTACTAAGATGATGAGGGAGCTGGAGCATCTCTCCTACAAGGAAAGGCTGAGAGACCTGGGGCTTTTTAGCCTGGAGAAGCAACGACTGAGGGGACCTCATCAACACTTATAAATATCTAAAGGGTGGGTTTCAAGAGAATGGGGCCAGGGTCTTTCCAGTGGTGCCCAGTGACAGGACAAGGGGCAACAGGCACAAACTGGAGCACAGGAAGTTCTGCCTCAATATGATGAAAAACTTCTTTGCATTAAGGATGACAGAGCACTGGAACAGGCTGCCCAGGGAGGTTGTGAAGTCTCCTTCCCAGGAGATATTCAAAACCTGCCTGGATGCAGTCCTGTGCAACTTGCTGTAGGTAAACCTGCTTTAGCAGGGGAGTTGGACTAGATGATCTCCAGAGGTGCCTTCCAACCCCTACCGTTCTGTGATTCTGTGGTAATAACCCAGCTCATGTGATCCTTGTGATGGGTCTGCAGTTACACTCCCTAGCTCACCCCTAAAACTTTACGGTTTCTTTGTAGTTCATAGTGACATTATAAGAATTTATTATCCAGTATTTTTACTCCTAAATCAGAGGGAGGATTAATATTATCATAGAATCATAGAATCCTTAGGTTAGAAGAGACCTCTAAGATCATAAAGTTCAACCGTCACCCCAGCGCCACCATTCCCACTAAAACATGTCCAGAAGTGCTGCATCAACATGTTTTTTTAACACCTCCAGGGATGCTGATTCCACCACCTCCCTGGGCAGCCTGTTCCAATGTTTGACCCCTCTTTCACTAAAGAAATTTTTCCGACTGTCCAATCTAAACCTCCCCTGGTGCAACTTGAGACCATTTTGTCTCGTCCTATCACTTCCCTACTCCTGCTGGCCACGCTATCGCTGATACAGGCCAGGATGCTGTTGGCCTTCTTGGCCACCTGGGCACACTGCTGGCTCATGTTCAGCCGGCTGTCGACCAGCACCCCCAGGGCCTTTTCTGCCGGGCAGCTTTCCAGCCACTCATCCGCATTCTGCATATTTAAGAGCTAAGAGTTACTTTTGGACTTGTAATTAACAGGGAATGTGCTTGGGATTAGTTACCAATTCAAACTTTGAAGCGGAAATAGGAATGCCCATTTTAGACCAATCATGAGCTGCTTGCAACAGTGCTTTTCAGAGGGATTGGAGAATCCTTACATCACAGTGATATTCACTTGGAAAGACTACCTATTTTAAAACAAATTCACTCAGGAAAGATAGTACTAAGAGTTGCAGAGAAGCATGTTTAGTGCAGTCCAAAGAAAAAACTGAGAGAGAGGTTTTCAGGCAGAGATGGTGATCAGATAAAGCGACCTAGCTCTGTAAGTAAAGTGATTTCCTGTGCTTTTTGACCCCTGTGGTACTTGGTGAGACTACTGGCACTTTTGATAAATAAACAGGACTCTTGAAAGAAGCACTAAACATTCTGTCTTTCGCTTGCTAATGCAAAGAGTTGCCCCCACCTTTGAGTAGCAGTTAATCACTTTTGTTAAGAACAAAAGTCCTACATAACTGCTTTCAGCTTCTGATTTCTGAGGAGTGAAATGAAAAAATAAGATTCCTAGCAACACAGGGTTATTATTTCCCTACAGTAATTTCAACTAGCATTTCAGAAAATATTGGGCTAAGTGTTCTTCTTTATTCTTCCTCTGTTATCTAACCTGAACTTGAGCTCTGTCTGTTATTATTGTTGTACACATTTAATTCCAAGAAGGACAGCTTAAGTTCCTAATTACCTGTTCAATTCTCAGTTTTCAGTTGCACAAATAGCATGTAATGTTTCCCAGTGTGTAGCCATATAGGTCTTTGTGAACATGACAGGTATGAATACTTACTGAGACTGCTAATCTCAATGACTGTGCAGAAGATCTTATTTTCTCTCACTTCTTCAAAGCTATGAAGTTTTGAATCACTATTAAGGATAAGAAGTTTAAGTTTTAAATCCTTTAAAATCAGGTCAAGCAACCAACACCTTGTAAAACCAAGATTAAACAGCAAGTGATAGTGTTTAATCCAATTGTTAGATTTACACCAGAAGAAACACATAAGCAATATGAACCTTGTGCTGCACTTTCCTCCAAGGTCCAAATTTGTTTGCTGTTCCTTTCCCAAGCTACATTAAAAATATTAAAGCTTGGCTAAACTGAATGTTTGTGTAGTGCTTAACTTTTAGCTTCCTCAAGTATACTTGATGACTTCTGTCACTATAATATGTAAGTACTTCATAGATTGGTTGGGTATGTTGTTAAGGCTTCAAATCCTCTCTGAGGCATGCAAAGTCTGATTAGCTTCATTATTCTGATGAAGAAGTAAAGCATAAAAATATTTATAGATCTTTTGCAAGCAGACATCTCACTCTGCTGGACCTGCAAATAGCCTCTTCAGTAGGATCTTTAGGAAAAGTTAATCATAGAACCATAGAATCATTTTGGTTGGAAAAGACCTTTAAGTTCATCAGGTCCAACCAGTAACCTAACTCTACCAAGCCCACCACTAAACCATGTCCCTAAGCACCACATCTATACATCTTTTGAACGCCTCCAGGGATGGTGACTCCACCACTTCCCTGGGCAGCCTGTTCCAATGTCTAACCACTCTTTCAGTAAAGAAATTTTTCCTAATATCCGATCTAAATCTCCCCTGGTGCAGCTTGAGGCCATTACCTTTTGTCCTGTCATTAGTTACTTGGGAGAAGAGACCAACACCAGCCTCACTACAACTTTTAGGTAGTTGTAGAGAGCAATAAGGTCTCCCCTCAGCCTCCTCTTCACTAGGCGAAACAATCCCAGTTCCCTCAGCTGCTCCTCATAAGACATGTTTTCCAGATCCCTCACCAGCTTCGTCACCCTTCTCTGGACCCACTTCAGGACCTCAACATCTTTCCTATACTGTGACACCCAAAACTGGACACATGTACTTCACTTCACCATCTGCTGAACCAGAACGCAGACAGACATGTCTTGACTCTACTTGCAGGATGTTGTGTGCACAATTGCACAGAAAATCAGAGTAAGAGCTAGGATTTCAGCCTTGAGCGCCTACATTTGAGTCTACATGAACAGCTGGCATCACTGTTTTTCTCTGGTGTTGCTTAAAATGAGACAAAGGTACTTACTCCCTACTGCACATGCTGTAGTAGTTATAGTTGTTTAGCTGAGGGGCAGCAATATGAAATTCCCATACCTGCATCCACTGAAGGAATGAGTTGTGACTTTTCATGGTCAATACATGCTCAGGAAGTGTACAGAAACATCTTTTTCCTATCCAGCTACTGTGATTTCACTCACTCTTGTAATGTAGCAACTTACTATCTTCTCCAAAGACAGTGACCTAATGGTAATTGAAATAATGTATGGAATTCCAGCATAAAAGGTCTTTCCATAGTTACAGCTTATTTCTCAGACAAAATCACCAGTCATCCCCACTTCCTTAAATTTTAAACCACCATTGCTTACATGGGCTGCCTAAGTGCTTCTGGTTTTAACCACACAGTCAGAGATCCGGGCTTTCTGGCTTCTCATAGTATGTCAGAGACACTTAGTAATGATAAATAGGTACCTATAACATGCATACCAAAGCTTAAAAATTATTAAAAAAAGAGGCAAAATTTGTATATTGTGAGACATTTCTTGTGCTAAGCTTTGACTTTGTGCTATAGAAGAAAAAACACAAACCTCAAAAAAAGAAGTAGAATTCAGGAACTAATCCATGTCTCTTTTCCTTCTTTTTCATTGCTATTCTGTCTACATTTTGGTTCTTAGTAGCTTTTGTTTTGGGATGTATGTCTTTGGAAGAACCAGATGTTGCATCACAATTGCTGTTGATTTCTCATAGGGTGTCACACTGTTGTAAAATCGTAATTACACATGTTTTTCACAGTTCCTGAAGCTCAATGATGATTTTTCCTACTGCAACTTCTTTGTATCTTTCTTTCTTGCATACTGTGGTAACTTAACATCTTCCAGCAAAAAATGTACTTGACATATACAATTTTAGTTGCATAGCTAAAAAATATGTAAAAAGCTGTTTTCTTGGCTGAGGTCCCATTACCAGTTAGAGCACGTTAGCTATGCTAATATCTCCTGGTTTGGTTTCATTTCAAAGGAATCTAGATGCACAGTCCAAGACCATCCTGTCATGGGAAAGAAAGCGTGCCAAAAGTGCATCCCTGGTCCAAACTAAAATGTCTAGTGTAGATGAAATGTAAAGAATAGTGTCCGCTGATGGAAACAAACTTCCTTCTTGTGGAATATGCTAACTTACCACAAGTATTAAGTTTTACAAGAAGTGATGGTTTTGAATGGATGGAAAAGTGAGATCCCTAGGTCACCTACCAGATATGGATGAGAACACTTGAGCATGGTATCAATATCACCAGCGTTATGTCACAAAGTGGCTTAAGTAAATACTGTAGAGCAGAAAAGGAGGGGATTCCCTGCAAAAGAGATTAGAGAAAAGATGGTGATGCTACCTTATTGAAAAACTAATTGGTACTTACACAGAATATTTTATGACATGGTAAAATTTCTAAAAAAAAAATTTGCCTCACTTTTAAGTACAAAAATGTGAGGTTTTTTCTTGTAAATCATTTTATCTCTGAACCAAGTATGTGAAATACGTTTTGTAAAATAAGGAAAATTATCAATGCAAATAAAATCTGTGTAACATCAGAAGTGACAAGTTAGAAAACTGGCTCCATTTTATTCCATATGCCTATTTCATCTTGTCATAGACAAATAATTCATTTTTAAATTGTTATAAATATTTACAGAAATAGAAAAAATATTTCAGTGTTATCCATTACGATTTAATGAAAAAAAAAAAATCTGCTGTTTATGGCTGCTAAAGGATCACTGTCTTCTGCTAACTCAAGGAAAGATAACTAGACTGCAAAATAGTCTGTCTTTTTTGTGTGTAAACTTTTAGTGTTGCCAGTATTTTCAGTTCATCGCTACATTAATGGGTGAGGATAAGGGGGTTTTTTTAGTCATTTGTAATGGAATATTTTGTATAGATAATATTCATCAGTTTTCAGTGTAAATCGAAAGAGCATCGGTCTTCCATGTCTACAGCATGAACCTCTTTTCTTAAAAGCCTTCCTCAGCTTTATTGCCCAGTTACTTTTATTGGAAATTTGTTGCAGAAACTCTGTATTATGTTTAATAGAAATCATCTAGTTCCTGGACAAGCTGTATAAATGGCCTTTTGTTCTTATGCCTATTTTATCCATCATCTTAAATACTTCTTTTTTCTCCCTGGTATTTAACATTCATATGTACTAGAGAGTAATCATATCTGGCCCCAACCCAACCTTCATAATGTTAGGTTAAGCATGACACACTGTTTTAGCGTGCTGTGGCATGACGGCTTCTCTGTTCTTTTGCTTATCCTAATGGTCACATTATAATGACCTATGAATCCCTTGTTGATGTGTTTAATTTGATATTATATTTCTTTTCAAAGTGATAAGACAACCATAAATAAATGAAATCCATTCATTGTATATTCCTTCCAATGGTTCTTTCTGCCTGTCCTTATTTTAATAGAAAACCAGATTGCCTAACTAGCAAATAACCCCTAAACACAATTATGACATTCATAAGCTGTGGTTATAATCAAATGAACAGCAGGAGGCAGCTATGATTCACCAGCTTATTACTGCCCACTGGGACTTTTCGCTCTTTATCAGCCATCAAATCAGCAACTACTAGAGCAGTTCACACAAACGTAACTCCAGTATACTAAGTTCCACCTTTACGCCAGCCCCAGCACAACACTTACTTGACAGTTTCTTTCCCAAATTGCTATCACCCACTATGCTTTTCTAGCTCCAAGTCAACAAGGTCTGTTCAATGGAAAATCCCAGATCTAATACCCTGAAGTCTGAAGTAATGTTTCTGTTCCCTAGAGGGAATGGCTCATGTCATAGAAGTAGACTTGCTGGTGAATCAAACCAATTAGCACATGCCTACTTTCCTTTCTCATCTCCCAGGATTTGCAATTTGTCCTTTCATCTTTAGGCATATTTACCAGGAATATGATTGTCATCTTTAGAAATATTTACCAGAAATGTGATTGCCAGAATCAAGCTCCAATGGTAATGGCATAAAAACAGCATACAGAACTGCCAGAGCTACCAGTGTGGTTTGGTTTGGGAGTGTTTTTCCTTCCTTTACAGAAATGCCTCAGAACTTCCCATAGTTGAAAAGACCTTTAAGGTCTTTGGATGAAGAATGGTAAATAAATGCAAAGTTGCTTTTCTTTGGGCTAGTATAATGCTTATTTAGGATCATGCTTATTTAGGAGGTAGAATAAGAATTTCAGTACAATATGCAGACTAAATATCTTATAAATACTATGGGACTGATATAGGTAATAAGAAATGAAAATGTATGGACAAAAATACAGGCTTAGTAGCCTGGTATTTCTTTTCAGTTCTAATTTACATAAATTGAATGAAGCTCCAGAACCCTCTTAGAGGGGGGAACTTGGGAACACTTGGTCCCTTAACATCAGCCCAAGTTTTATCTAAGCAATCTGGATAGATGGAGAAATTAAAAGGTCTGAGGAATCTAACTGGCAGATGATCACAATTTTAGCTTTTCAAAGAGGGAGTGATTCACATGACCATATACATTGTAGACATTTCACCCGCACTGGTCACTCTTGGTATTTTTGTAGTCAATTAAGAGAAATAAGCACTTCAGCGTGCAGTTTGTATGTCCTTAATGTGCACTCCACGTCTGTATCCTAAGAAGCACTAATCCTATTCACTAACAACAGAGGGACCCTACTGTGACCAATTTGGATACAGTTATCAGCACTGGCAGCATCCCAAGTTAGGCGACATGAATCCAAACTTTTAAATAATTAAGTCACAAGTCAAATCTTTTCCCAAACTCACTCTTGCAGTATAAACATAAACTTGTGAAAGTGAATACTATATTGCCTGTGCTTCTGTGCCATGAATTGTGACAAATTACTGAAAACAGCATTTCCAGACCTGTGTGAGAGCAACTATGTCTTTAATGAGGTGTACAGAATTAGCGCAAGTTTCACCCGCCTTTATACCTTGTCACTGAAGGTGTGCACACGTGCGCACCCATGCACACTTCTCTCCCATGCAGCACAGTTTACACTAGCAGAACATGTCTGACCATGGGCGAAAGACAAAAAAAGGAAAGCTTGTGGGGTTTTGTACTTGTTTTATCAGAAAAAAAAACCCAAACAGGTTTTCACTAGTTTTTACCCCTACTAGTTTTATCAGGGTTTTTTTCGTGTTTACAAGCTGGTCACTGTAACCTGGATGCTTTGTAAATATGATAGATAGCAGTTTAGGGAAATGTTCCTCTTTATCACATTCATTCGGTATTTCTCCAGAGACAATTTAGAAGTGCTGTATTATGGAAATAAACATTTAGAACAAAAAAGGAAAAGAGAGTCATAAGAGGCTAAGAACTCAATAAAAATTTAACATTCAGTCACTGACTATAAATATTTAAAGTACTATCAGCGATGATGAATGAAGAAAATTGGCTGTCTAGAAATAATGCATCGGTCAGAAATTCTGACTACATGTTTGTAGAAATAAATATTTTCTTGCCAAGCAGGCCCTTTTATGGGTAGGAATGCATTTTTAAATTTTTTAGTCTATGCAGTTAGTCCTACAATGCATGTTATTCCAGGGTGATGAGTTTAAGTCAAGATTTTTACCATATTTTTTTTTTGTGGCATGAATAGATTTGCACTTAAAGTTTACAAGTGTGATCTAAGTAATGGTAGTCTTAAAAGATGGCAATGCATTGGTAATCAAGTCTATTTTTAACAGTCATAGATTTATTACTTTCTGAGGTTTGAGGATGAGATCCTCATACTTTTTGAGGATGAGAAAGATGTAGAAATATTCTGATTGATACACAGTTCTGTATTTTATGCACACTTACTAAAGATTACTGTGGCTAAGTACATTAGTGTATATAAAAATGTATAATAGTGACTTTAAAACTTAGATCTTTAGCACATGCATAAACATCCACACAAGAGACATCATAAGGTATATAATAACGTTAGGGTGATCAGTAGTTTATTATCTGTTTTCCCCAAAGTTTTATAGACACATAATCTTATACCACTGCCTTCTTTAACAGTGCAAATGATGTGTCAGAAATCATGCTGAGAGGAAAATGAGAAAGAATCAACTGCTTTGATTTCTATGAATCCCTATGCACAGTTCAGATAGATTCGTGCCTCTTCCTCAGCTCCTGTTTTTTGTTTGTTTGTTTGCTTGGGGTATGGGGTTTCGGGGGTTAATTTTCTGTGTGTCGAAAGGGTCAGTCACATGCTTCTTTAAAAAACTAAGCATGATTCTTCTAACTTGATGGTGATTTCACTGTTTTGGACGGTGGTGGGTGTAACCTTTCCTTCAAGGTTCCAGACCTCCAGCTCCAAAAGGACAGTGTTAATGATCTTTGTGCTACAATTTAGTATAAACATTTGTATTTATTTTCTTGATGCTTTTCTTTTTCCTTTTCTTCTGTCTGTGCATGTTTTGCATGATGAGCATTTTTAGCAAACTTTCACAGAGAAGAAAACTGAGTGTGCTACTCAAAATTAATAGAATATGATTTTTATGTCACATTTGAAAGTGATCATGCTAACAATACACGCAGTTAAGCATGTCTGACAAAAATTGTCTCCTAAAGTATGAATGTCTTACCATTCAGACACTCACAAACAGGCACTGCCTTTAGAGCTTCCTGAAGCAAGGTTATAATAAATAAGAACAGGGAAGAGAATTATACTAGTTCTGTGGCCGCCACGAGTTGCTAACACAATCAAACTTTTTTAAAAGGTTATCCAAAGTGTGTATTATTATGTAAATTTCATTAATGGTCAAATTTGAAAAACTAGTAAAACTGCTAAGAGAACTTGAGGTTGTGGGTGAATGTATCTAAGTGAGGTTTTTGGTAGGGTTTTTTTAATCTGTTTTGATACCTGACAGTCTTTTCTAACCATAGGCACAATAACTTCACCTTTTGGGACAGTTCATTCTCCCTACAATTTTGTTGACTTACGTCTCCAATGCAGAGTCTAATTAGATAATGAGGGCCAGCCTTCGATATCAACGACTATAACCCAAACCTATCTCTGATCAACCATGCTTGTGTTGTTATACTATATGCATATGTGACTTACTATGCTGGTTGTAGCCATTAGTTTGAAAAACCGATATAATAGTGCTGTCATTTCTGGTGAAGAAGCATGGGGAACTGAAACTTTGTCTTGGTAGGTATATGGAGAATAAATCTTGACAGAGGTCTATAATGGTTATTTTGTGTCCAAATGGCAAAGTGAAGAGACCACTGAGGTTTTAGATTGTATTGCTGACCTTGTAGCATGTGTGTTGAAGGTAACCAAACTTATGCCACAGGACTTCATGTGCAAATAAGAAGCAGAATGAGACAGGAAGTGAGTAAAAGACCCAATAACTTGGAAGGGTAGGAAACATTTCTGGCACTTCAGAGGACCAGCAACTTCCTTTTTCCCTTCTCTGGTCCCTCAAAGCCTCCCTGACCTCCCCAAGCTAATCGTCAAGGTGCATGAGAGAGTCTCCCACATCACATCAGGAATTTAAAAGCCTGTCATTAGCAGTTTCCTGAAATAGTGGATTAAAAAATAAAATAAAAATCAATTCGACTACCAAGGTCAATACCTTCTTGGACAAGGTAGGAAAGAAAAGAAAATAGTTTTCTGGATGCTTTTTGGGTTTTTTTCAGAGACTGATGTGACAGTTTACAACAGAGAAAGCACTCACAGTTTATCTTCTGAGCTTTAAAAATCTGTGTTTAAAATCTTCTTTAATAGCAACTGCCACAATTACTTGTTATCATAATGAATTGTTGGCATTTTATAGTTTAATCTAGGATAGACTATCATTTGAGGGGCAGCAATTTGTCGTCAAATCCATGTTTGTTCATTTGTTTGTTTATTTTCTTAAATTATGGATTTAGTAGTTTAAGGAGTTTGTATTATTTTTGTTGTTGATGATGTTATTTGAGCAGCCAAAGTTTTATCAGACATGTGAGCCTAAGGTGGTATGTTCCTTAAGGACAAGTTTACTAGTAGTGTGCATTTTGATTCAGGAGAACTTTTTCCAGCATTTGCTCAAATGCCTGTAGCCAAACAAAAAATTGTTGTCAGAATATTGTGCTAACAAGAAGCATTGCCAAATGATAAAATATTAATTCTTTTACTTTATATGCAGATATGAGAGAAGAAGCAATTAGTCCTACTTTAATTGTTTCATAGATGAGTACAATTATGATGTTATTCATTCCGTTTGCACACTGAATGTAAAAAAATAACATCCACATCATATAGTCAGAGATTTCATTTTAAAGTAAACCTTAGCGATGTTAGATATATTAAAGCAATAAACCAAGAGATTAAACTTTCATAAACAGTAAGAGCTCATTGTTTTGTAAATGGATGTATAATAACATCTTTGTAGCTCAAATGAAACCATAAAACTGACTGGGCACTTTAGTCTTTCTGCAAACTTTTGATTTATCTTTTTAATCACATGTTAGCTTTTTTTTTGTGGCAATTAAACATTGAAACTGGGTTCCAGTCTTCTTGCCGCATTACTCTTCTCTTATTGAACGGCTGTCATTTCTTTATGATGACAAGCAATTTGGAGGTGCAAAAAAACAATGAAAGTGTATGTGGATCCCACTGCTAGGTGTTTGCTACTAATGAATGAAGTGATAGCTGTTGTTGGAATGTGAGATTTATCTTTCTTTGTGAGTTATGCAGGGTGGATGGAATACCTTTGAAAAGCTGGTGTAAACAGTCCACAATCACAGAAAGGCTGTAGCTAGTTATATCTGTATGCCAAAGTTAATGTTGGGGAAAGATTAACTAGACTGGTTAACTAGATTGTGATTTTGAAGCTTGATGTAGCTACACATAAAAAAAAGGTGTTACAACTGGTGCTGTGGTCCATCCATTACAGGTACCTGCTAATGTTCCAAACATTTTTTTAAAAAAAACACCTAACACTTAGATATACATGATTAAGACAATGCAACTTAATGGATGATAAATACCATAACTGCTCTAAAAGAATTAAACATTCTATAAAACTGCTTGCACATGTACTGTAACAGCCATTGATAGCAGTAGCTATACCTGAGTTGGAATCAGTTTCTGGAAATCCCTAATTATTTCCAAGTTCTCCAGCTATGTCTTACGATCAACCATCTTCAGAGAGAGAGAGAGAGAGACTTCAGAAAGAGAAAGTTACTAGGACCCTCTCTGCCCGCCTCTGTCATGTTACTGCCTCAGGGCTAACAGGACTAAAGAGTGCTAAGAACATATCTTGTCATTGAACAAATCTGTTGACTCAAACTGCCATTTTTTATGTGGCGGCTTCTAAGAGTCGAACAGCACCCTAGAGAAAACTGCTCTCTGGAAGAAGAAAAGTAATAACAGCAGCAGAATTTCACTTCTCATTTCCCATTGCAGTCCAGCTACTGGGAAATATTATCCATCTCTGTATCCAGTCCACAGGAAGGAGAGAATTGTAACCTGGGAATGTTTCAGTGCTGATAGGATGGAGTCATATTTTTAAATGCTAAATGCCCTCAGGGACTTTTTGTTTCTTCCTTTGCTTTTAATTTCCAACATCCTGTCTTCATATTTTGTATTAAAGCATTTATTGAATTTCACATTTATGTATTTAAAATGCATCATTTTTGGCTATCACATCAACTACTATCTGCATCCATTAATGATTTTTTTCTGCCAAATATAATCAGCGTGGCTCTGCAAATAAACCTGACCTAAAAATAAACCAGAGAATTAACATCTAGATAGCATGGAAGAAGGCAGTAAATCCTGAAATAGCATCAGCTTTGAATTCTGCCTTTTTAGATTACTTTCCATACACAACTCATGTCAGTCAGTGTGTTGCTAGGGTATCCCTACTGTATGGTATTCATTTTAATAATTTTAGTTGTGGGTTGTTTATGTAAAATGGAATGAACAAAGGAGAATTTCAGGACCGAATCAGAGATTCTTGCTTTCATTTGTTTAAGCTACAGACATGATTTGCATGTAGCTTTTGTGGTATAATTATTTGGTTTTAGTTCTGCTGACATTGTGGTGGGTTAGCAGTGCAGATAACAACAGTTGGCAGTTCCTATTGTGGAGGCTAAGAATTAGCTGATTAATTGTTATTATGTTACACTCTAGAGGAAACCTTGTAATTAAACCAGAAAAAGCTACATTAACATAATGTTAAGGGTCTGACTTAATCCCATGAAAGCAAGAAAAGCGTAATGTTACGTGTTTTAGGCCAAGTGCTGTTCTCTGGAAAAGAGCTTCATCTGACTGTTGTGGTTGTTCTGTGTGTGATTAGGGCAGCTGCATTTAAATCAAATTAAGTTCTTTGACTTTTCTTTGTGTGTGCTTGCAGATCAGGCTTTATAAAAAAGATTATTGAGTGCTCAGCTCAGCAGTTATATTTGGAGCTAGATCTGATGCTAGATTTCATGCTTCCAGGTACCTAGTCCTGGCATTAAACCATAGGATGAGCCTCTCAGTAATTATTTTATTTGCAAGCATATTTCCTGAAAACCTACCAGACTAGTATTGATATATTTATGTGTCATATTTTGATTTGCAGTAAAATTCTATTTCTTTACTCGTATAATTTGGAAGCAGAGGCACCTGGTTGATTTGAAGGAGTGCTTTCCTAGAAGCTAAAATCGTCCAAGTTTTAATACACACTCTGTTCTGGAGATATTTTGAAATTATTTCCATGGTCACACTTCCCTGTCTTGCTTCATATGTCTTCAGCTATTTTATCTCACCCATATATACTGATTGAAGATGTCAAACCCTGTAGAAAAGTCTGTGCAGACATACTGTTGAAATGAAACATACCACTAAAATTTGTGCAGTTAAACTCTTGAGGTAAGTCAGTGATTAGTCTGACAGGCTGATCACAGTGACTAACTGCATCTCTTCTTCCTCCATCCCAGCTGTTGTCTCTTGGAGAGCTACAGCATCTGCCTGCAGCCTGGGTTGTTAGTTGTCATACCCTTCTCCACAGCAGCTGATTGGGAGCTTTGATATTCCTAAAAGGTCTTGATTTGATTTTGATATAGTCCCCATTTATGTGAACAATTTAGGTAACAGACCTTAATTCTCTATTCTTCAACCTTTATTATTCTGTGGCAATTTCATAGCCCATTTTGCATCTATTGTGGGTAGAAAATTACACGTAGGTTGATAGAGTTGGCAGTGAAGTGGCAAAGACATCTGATTATCTGAAAAATTCACATCCTCTAATAAAAAGATTTATCTCCTCAGGTATGGGCATCCCTATTAATATCCAATGCTTAGTACTGAATCCAGAGAAGGAAACATGTTAACTGCACAAGTTCCTGAATCAATTGCAAGATTCTTTTGCAGTGAGTTATTTCTTGGCATTTTTAAAAACATAAAATTAATTTCAAGAGCTTCTTACTGTGAAGGTCAATAATGACAAGTGAACTGTGTGTATTAAAACTTCATGAAAACAGAAACAGTTTTTGAAATATTAAGAACTCACTCAATTATGAAATGTAAACAATGTAAATGGACTCCAGAGGTATGATTGCAATACTAGGAATTGACTAGTTTGTGAGCTGTCACAGCTAAAACATTGAAAATGAGAATGCATTTTTTACGTAGTTCTAAGGCTTTAAAAACAGTTAAAAAAGTTTTATTTTCCAGTTTCCAGATTTCAGACTTAGTCCAATACACATTTTAGATGCGTATTCCATCAAATCTGTCCTACTTAGTTATCATGGAAACTCATCAGCCACTGAATTTTAAATGTGATGTAGTCAGCCTGGTTTGGGGAAGCTAAAATAATGCAGTCTTACCTCCAAAGGGTTTGTTATTCTAAACTCTTAGCCCTATAAATTGGAATGGGACAACTCTGAGCGGCCAGCTCTCTGTGGCAAACTCTGCGCAGGGACAGCTTTACACATGGACAACTCTCTGCGGGTTGGCAGATTTTGCCGGTCCTCCCCACCATGCGGTGAGCTCCGCAAAGCCCATGAGCACCAGTTGGGGCTCTGCATGGCGCCGTGGGGAGCCCTGAGCACCTGTCAGCAAGCGGTCTCTCACAGACCACCCCCAAGCTCGTTCCTGCCATGCTTGCAGTGTGCATTACATTAGAGAGAGGACAAGGAGGTTTGCAGGTAGGGGGTAGAGTGGCAGGGGAGGCAGGGGGAAAGCAGCGGGGGCAGCAGCTCTAGGCATAGCTCTGGGTGAGGGGGGGAAGCCAGCCACCTGACCACTGCCAAGCTGCACTGGCCTAGACCCGTTTTTGCTCATATATATGCGGTCCTGGTACTGCCATGCGTGTTGTGCAGAAGGAGGAGCAGCGCCACAGCGGCGGGGACTGCGGTCCTCCCCGTCATGTTGTGCCACACCAGTCCTCCCCGTGCCCAGAGCTGCAGGGTGGACCAGCGGAATCTGCTGACCTACGGAGAGTTGTGCCCACAGAGTTTTCCCTGTGAGGAGTTGTCCCCGCACAGAGTTGGCCGCAGAGAGTTGTCCTAGACCCCCTATAAATATGCAAGAAACAAGTTCTGTAGAAGAAAGGCAGGTTTTAATATTTTTGAGCTTTTTTTTTTTTTTTTTTTTAATTTTTAGAGCACACTCTTTTTCAGTGCTTTCCTGCGTCTGAGCATGCCTCATCTCCCCGACTTTCTCTGAGCTTTCCTGGCTCCTTTTATGTGTGCTTCTGAAGTGCTTCATTTGCTTTTTGTCCCCTCTCTCACTCTCTCCTGGAGACAAGTCCAGCTGCTAGCATCTGCGCACAGAAGCCAGCCCTCAGCCTCCAGCCTCCTGGATAACTCATGGAAGTGCTGTCATTTGCATGCAATTGATACACCTGCAGCTTTAGCTGTCTAGTTTGTATGGACCTTTTAATTATTTTTATCCTTCTCCTTAATGAAGGCCAGACTTTATACTCATTAGCTTCAATATTTGTTCTCTAAGCACACTAGTTATAATCGTTAAATTTTGCTTTATTCAACCACAGAGCTAGTTCAATTGGTATTTTTGAATAGGTGCAAGCTACAACCGTAGAGGCTGCAGGAGATTTTACCTATTTTATCTGCATAGGATCCTAATTGATGTACATAACACTGAACACCAAAACTGTCATCTAGAGAAATCTTTTTTCAGCACCTATAAGAGCCTTATCTTCATGTCTGTAGATACCTGACTTAAATATTTGATTTGTAAACACTTTTGCATAGTGGTGCTTGGCAAACACATCAAAAACAGTCGCTCATGAGCTACAAATTTCTTAACTTACAGCTACTGCATATATTGCACAGCTGTCTGTCATGATGCTAGCAAGATTTTTGCTCCATGATCAAAGAGGAGTTTAAAATTGAAAGCGTTCAAGATGCTATCATTTTTGTCATTTCTATGCCTTCCTGAAAATGATAAGAAAAACTTCTCCCCCATCCAAGCACTACCCACCTAAGATGCACTTTTAGCAAAGTTGCCAGCTCTATGCTGAATGAGTACCTTGCTATTTTTGCTGAAGCTAGACCCTTGCCAAACTCTGCCTGTTGGGGCCCACTTAATTTGAAATAGTTGGAGCACTGCACAGAAGCCAGACCCAGAAGGACAAAAAACTACATTGGCAAATGATCTGTCAAGTGACCCTTGAACAAAATCGAGATTGAGTTGCCCTTTGAAATAAACCTATTTGAATTTTATTATCTCTAGAGCACCTTGTGTCTCTAATCTTGTGAAAGGTTAGTATTCCATCCATCAGAGCAAGATTAGAGCTCTAGTTGATGCCTGTGCTTGATGATAACTGAATGCAGCAGTTGGGGCTGGAGGAAGGAGATTCATTACCATCAGCAGTTCAAAGAAAGATTGGGTAAACAGACGCTCAAGGAAGCAGGTTCACAATATAGACCACATATATTCCAGGTCAGGCTAGCAGAAATCAAAGGAGCAGAATGTCAGTGAAAATTTAAACCTTTTAACCTTAAACCAAGCAAAGCAATGTTACCTTATTCCCATCCTTTTTTTTCATGTCACAGATTAGCAGACTCAAATCGCTGCTGCCTACTAGGCTGAAATGCTAATCACTTCCTCGGTATATCTATCAAGAAGAAGCTAAGACTGAAGGAATAAATGAGAAAATAATAAAAGAAAAAATCCAGGACTCACGATCAGGCTACTGTCCACCTGACAGGCATAGACAGAAGTGAAAATACAGATTCAGTGATGTTAAAAAATAATTCTCTTTTTATTAATGCTGAAGTTTTCCCTCTCCTACCTTGGGTAAGAATAATTTCTCTAGTGTTACATCTTTTTAAAGCTTACCTGACATTTTGAAAAAAGCTTTAGTGAACAGGCATCGTTTTTCGATATCCTTGTTTGCCTGAACTTTCTAAATTTTGTATTATGCTCTGAATTATATATATGATTAAGTTAGTAATACTGGTGACCTTACTTCTTGTTTTAAAAACAGAAATATGTTTTAAGTTCTTCATTGTTGTGTGGCAATGTCAGTTCCAGCCCCTATGCATTGCTTCAAGAATACAGAAGTAATCCAAAGGATTAAAGTGTGTATATTTTTCTAATCCTTTAGTTCCTCCTGGTGGGTCTTGATTTGTGCCGCTGGCTTTTCTATCCATCCAGAGCAGACCAGGTATTTATGATCTCACATTTGGCTTTGAAGGATAACAAGAGGCCCTTCAGACCTGATGGCAATGTATCAGCCAGCAGCAAAATAACATGAAAGTGAATTTTTTATTTGCTGTCAAACTTCATAACATCACAAAGGAAAAAGAAATAGAGGGTAGGTCTGAGATTTTCCAGAGGCAGAGGTATGTTAAAGCAGTAGAAATGGTTTTATGCAAAGTAGGAACCTGTTTAGTTCTTAGGTAGTACCTACAGTGTAGTTGCAAAATTTAAAAAAAAACAACCAAACAAAAAAAGACAGCTCCAAAATAAATTTCAATTTGTAATAGATTATACTGATGCTCAGAGTAAAAGAAAACATGCTAAATCAGATTAAATCAGAGCCTGTAACAAAATGTACGGGAGTGTCGATGTGCTTGAGGGTAGGAAGGCTCTGCAGAGGGATCTGGACAAGATGGATTGATGAGACAAGGCAAATCGTATGAGGTTTAACAAGGCCAAGTGCCAGGTCCTGCACTTGGGTCACCACAACCCCATGCAGCGCTACAGGCTTGGGGATGAGTGGCTGGAAATACATTTCTAATTATATGGTTTGTAAATGTGGAAGCACTTAAAGTATAAGGCCATCTAGGCTACATAAAATTATAATGTACTTCTTATCATGGAAAAGGAGCAGTGTGATTAGTGTCACCTAATAGGTAACATACCTAATGTTTCTATTTTTCAGAAGTTATCCCTGTTTTAGTGTGAGTTTGAAAGTCTATTCACAATTATTTAGATTCTCATTCAAGGAAGTACATTGTCTCAACGAAAAACCAGAAGATGTGTTCTCGCTTGTGTCCTTTTTCTAAGAAATTCCTTTTTTCTAGCTGTACTGAGATATCTGTCCCTTATTGTGTCATATGTCTGAATGTTTCTCCCAAATTACTAGGTATGTATACATTTGGAAAACATAAATAAAGATGTTATTGGATGAAAACATTTACAATAGTCTCTTAAAATAAGTATTTGTTTTACTTCCCTATCTCATCGGACTGCTAAAAACTTTAGCCTTTCAGATAATGCGGTAGTGGAAGCCCTAAATTCACCTTATCAAGTGATAATACATATACTCATATGTGTATTAAATGAAAATACTGGCACTGGTCCGATGGGGTCAATATGAAGAGACAGGCTCCTGTGGGGTGTGAAGGGGAGCCTCCATTTTAGAGCCCAAGCCATACTTCTGATCTAAAGCCTTCTTTCTTTCCCCACAGAGAACATAAAGGCAGAGCTGGAGCAAGGCTTCACACCAAGGTTCCTTGGTCGGGTATCTGGAGTGAAGCAACATGTAGCTTGGACTGCAGGTCTTCCTGCACTTGACAGGACACGCAGGTTTTGGGACCCTTGTTCTGCCTGTGTGTTCACAGGAGGTGTTTTCAGCAGCATTGGTAGACTGTATTTGAGGAACCTTTGGAAAACTAAAGTTTAGCTCTCTTGTCGCTTTCTCCCTTTTTTTCAGTTGTCATTTCCCTGTTTTTCTGTCTTCTGACTGTGTTTTCCTCTCTAGCTTTTGCTTTCGTGTTTCACCTGTACTGCCTCATTTGTGCTTGTTTATCCTCCTATATTTTAATGTTTCTGTAGTAGTATAGTGCAAATATAAGGCCGCTAGTCAGTATGGGTCACTGTGCACCCTTCACCACTTGCTGCTCTTTAGGACTGATCAGCTTTTCAGCTTGTTCCTCAAGCCCCATCTCAGAGGGCTGTCACTCTCAGCTGGTGAGATTTATATGAGCAATTAGTTGGAGTTTCAGCTTAAATGTGACACAGCATTAATGTTATGGCCAAAAAAGCTGGAGAAATACTAAAATATTACACAAGGAAATACTGTCTAGCACTAGTTCTAGGCACTGAATGGAAAGATTTTGCCACCAAAAGTGACCCAGAATCTCCACTCCACTAGGCTCAGGAGAAGCATTGGACACCAATGAGAGAAACATAGCCTATGCCTACATTCCTCCATCAAGCTGTCGGGTAAAAAATGTGTAATGTGAGGAATTACATCTGTCTGAGAGAGAGGGATGAAGATTGTATAGTAGGGAGGGCAGACAACTGGGTCTCAAGATTACAGGGAAGGTGGAAGAAGCAGTAAATGGCAGAAGGCCTGGAAGACCAGTGACTTCTTTGCCAAAAAAACCCAACAAACAGACAAACAAAAACCCCATAGGTTCTAGATCTCCTAGCTCCTACTGAGCCACACCAGTTCATTTCATCACAGGGCCATAGGAAGAAGTCAAAACTATTGTTTCTTTGCTTAGAGAATCAACAGCTTGTGAGTTCATTGAAATATTCTTGTCAATATGTTCAATAGATTCAGCAACTAATCAGCAGACGAGCATAGAAGCACAAAACTCTGGTATCAGTACATGACATATTCATTTAGATGGAAACATTATGTGCAATACAGCAGCTAATAAATGGGAACAATTCCCCAAATAAACTTGTCCTTGAAGTTTTAAGGCCACTCCTGTGTAATTCAATCAAAGAAAAAGTAGATTATACTGTTTGAGATCTAATGTAACCCTAAATATATACCAATCTTGCAAAGATAGTTTTTCAGTTAATTGTACTGTATCATATATCTTAAGTTTCCCTCTGATTGGAAAACTTTCCCAGTAGACACACTCCTAGGAAAAAAAAGGTTTCTGATGAGAAGGTAGGTCAGTTAAAAATCAGTCATGCAGCATCTTGATCCAGTGAACTGATGTCTGCAGATGAAGATTTGTGTTGACTTTAAAGCTATTCAAATACAAACTTGCTTTTTTAATCCCTGATCTTTGAAACATCCAGGTAGGAAAGTTTATTGACTTCACAAAGCTCCATAGGGGACCCAAGATCTTTCTACCAGCACATGAATGCAGATCCAGGATCTGAAAGACTGTTGTCTTCTAAAGTAATAGATCTTTTCCTACATTTGTAGCTTCTTTGAAGCCAATTTTATTATCCTTAACATTAATCCTTAACCTTATCCTTAATCTATGATTTTATGCATTGCCTTGTTTTAAGTCACTGAGTGCCCAAATCTGAACCCTAGGGCCATTGTTGCTCCTTAACTTTCCTATTACCTTAGAAAAAAAATTCCATCCCTCTAACAAACTGAGAGCATTTAAGTTGACTTCCTGACATTTAAGTTAACTTAGTTTGTTGTCACAAAGGAAAAAGAAAGTTTGCTGCTTCGGTGAAGTTTGACCGTATAGCTCAATTTACAAGCAAGAAATTCAATCATACATCTGTATTGTTACAATAACAAATAGTACTGCGCGCGGTGTCCAAATAGTCGAAAAACAACTGGGAAACCAGCCTGGATTTAATACTGCTTGGCTTTAATGGTGCATGGGGTTCCTTTGAGTGTGGATGTAGGGAAATTGGATAAGCTCAAAAATAAGTAAATTATCTTGGAGGCAGTTTTACTGTTTTTTGTTAGCGGTGTTAAACCATAACAGAAGTTATTAGCTGCATTCAGGGGTGTCTGGAAAAACCATCAACATGACTTCATTACCTCTTAAACTGCAGACTTATCTACAAAATTGATTTTATGAATATAATAATTTCAATAGGAAGTCAAACTTCAAACTGCTCTTACAGCAAGCTTCTGCCAGTTAGCTCAAATAGTCCTTTGCAGTTATTGCAGTAGTATCTGTCTCAGGTCTCACATCTTAAAGGTTTTTTTGATGTAATATACTGATTTCTTTATAAATACTAAAATGAGCTTGTTTCAAAGAAGGAAAAGGTGAAATGAGATGAAAAGGAAACCTGCAACGGATTTACAATCGTTTCATTAAATAAATACAACTGTGCAAATATGTCTTAGCTCTCTGCACTTGCAAGTGTGACCTGAAAGTAGCTGCAGTTGTATTTTTAAACATATCGTGATGCTCCCAGTCTGATCTGTTTGATACCCATCCTTCCACACTGGGATTCAGGAGCTGCACTTCCTACTGAGTACTTCACCAAATGGATGTGATCCAATAGATGCTTCAGAAAACAACACCTTCTTGAAGCTGAACAGGGCCCAAGAACAGGTTTTCAGACTCCTTAATGACAACTCTTCACAGTAGGCTATTTTGTTTAAAATTGGAGGAAGAAGCAAAGACACTATTCTAAAAGAGGTGAAGAAGCCTGCAGTGTCATACGTGCCTAAATCCAGGTTGAGATTTCTGCCTTCAAAGTCCAGTTCCAAAGTGTCGCTGCTGTCATGTTGTGGTTAATCACACACTGTAAATAAAAGTCAGTGAAGATTTCAGTGTTTTCCTCTGGCCAGCCAGAGCCTTCTTCCAGACGAATGACTCCTGCCTTTAGTCAGTTCAGGCTGTCTAGTCTGAGGACAGTCAGGAAGGCATGCAGTGACTTCAGTGCCACTTTCCTCCCCAGCACACCACCTGACCTCTGAACACTGCAGGACCGAGTCTAGTGATAGCAAATATTGCCTCTGTTTTGGACCCACTTGTCAGAAAAATTGCCCTTGGTTTTTTTTCTTCTTTGGACAGAATATATAAATTATTCTGGCTTAAATAATTTTTATCTGGTTTGTAGCAAGGCAATTTGTTCCTAATTTTCCCCTATATCTTCTGGTCCACCTTATACTTCCCTGTATTAAAAGTCAACGAACTTTTAGTATGTGTAAAAGATTGTTGTAGATTATAGGCATGGCAAAGAATTTTTGTACAAAATGTTAAATCGTAAATCTCCTTAACTATTGAATTGGATATTTAATTGCCTGTAGTGTTGCATAGGGAAAAACAGAAGACTCTCTATATTTTAAAACAATTGTTGCACTGAGTCCTGTAGTTTATATATTGTTAATATCATTTTCATGAAAGCTTTAAATGTTTTTCAGAAGAAACTGTGGTGACTCATGAATGTTTCATGAAGCGTTATGCATTTTTATGAACATATGATGTAAAATTCATCATTCTGAAATTCACAGATATCCATGAAATGCTACATGTCTCTCTTTGGTCATGGATATTCATGATGGTACTACTGCTTTAAGCGTTTAAAAGCGCATTCATAAATATTCTAAAATGTCGCCTTCTGATGCCATGTAACATTTTGCTTACGTTTTATGAGTATTTTACTTCGGCATTTTCCACTTGATAATGAAAGTAGAACCTTCAGGGACAGTTATTACTGTATATATAAATTATGTGTAAAGCTATCTCATTGCTTTGTTTTTATCCCTAGCATTTTCTTTCTTGGTTATTGCTAGAAGTTCAATGAATTCTTTGAGGGGATCTTGGGAATTTCATGTTTCATATTTATAATCGAGGATACATCATCAATATGAAGTACCAGATGCAACAGAATATGAATTGAGATTCTAGAGATCAGTAAAGATTTCCAAAAGTATATGTTAATATCTAGTTTAATAGTTCTCCTGTGAAAGTGTTATGTTTCACCTAGTTGCAGGATTGTCTGTATAGAATCAACTGCAGAATCAAGTCTCCCTTTTAGACGTACTCAAGTGTTAGCAAAAGACCTTTTGCAGTGAAGAAACAGTAAGTTTAGCATTTAAAGTTCGCACTGGCATCCCCTGTTGATAGTGTTCTCACTGATTTCAGTGTTGCAGAATAAAGTCTTACAGACATTTATCAATGCATGTAATCAGCTTTGAGAAGATGACAGATCCTTTAACTCTGTATTAATGTTCATTTCTACAATAACTTCTTTGTACATTGGTGTTAAATAATGCCTTAAATTCTTTGTCAGATTAGGTTCTCATTGTGATAATGGCATTTGATATTTAAATATCAACCTAGCTTTTTTTCCATTTGCCTGCACCTGACCTAATGTCCAACCCAGCCCATGACAGATGTGTTTATGTTTCTACCTGTGTGGTTTAACCCCGGCTGGCAACTAAGCACCACGCAGCCACTTGCTCACTCTCCCTGGTGAGATGGGAGAGAGAATCACAAAGGCAAAAGAGAAAACTTGTGGGTTTTGATAAGGAAAGTTTAATAGGTAAAGCAAAAGCCATGCACAGAAGCAAAGCAAAACAAGGAATTCATTCACCATTTCCCATGGGCAGACTTGTCAGACGTGTTCAGCCATGTCTAGAAGAGCAGCTCCATTACATGTAATGATTACTTGGGAAGACAAACGGCATCACTCTGAACATTGCCGCCTGCCTCCTTTTTCTTTCTCCAGCTTTATATGCTGAACGTGATGTCGTATGGTATGGGATAGTCCTTTGGTCAGTTGGGGTCAGCTGGGGGTCAGTTGGGGTCCTGGCTGTGTTCCCTCCCAACTTCTTGTGCATCCCCAGCCTACTTGCTGGTTGGGTAGTGTGATAAGCAGAAAAGGTCTTGACTGCGTGTAAACACTGCTCAGCAATAACAAAAACATCCCTGTGTTATCAACTCTGTTTTCAGCACAAATCCAAAATATAGCCCCATACTAGCTACTCAGAAGAAAATTAACTCTATCCTACCCAAAACCAGCACACTTTCCCATCCTCTCAGCCCTTATTTTAGCACAGGACAGTGCTGTTTGTGTTCTTTCCATGCTCCACAGTGGGGAGAGGTTAAGGATGGAGCCTCAGTGGTCTCCCCTTCCCCTGGGTCTCCTTCCATTCTTGCAACAGCCTGACCCATAAGTGGGAAAGTCATGGGCTCTGGACAGGAGGCAGGGAAGAAGATTGCAGTGAATTATCTTCTGTTATTGAGTCTTGCATTAGTCTGAGAAATGGAGGAATTAAGAAGGGGAAAGAGACCCTCAACTTTACTTACAACCTTTGAGACTGCACTGGCTTCTAAAAAATTTGATAGCATCCAAAAGATTTCATAATGTCATTATATTTACAAGTATAGGACATTCTAGAAAGGTATCAATATCCATGAACATCTAAATCTTTTCACCTGTACGTGATTTTACCCAAGACCTAAGTAGAGGATGTAAGTAAGTAAGTCACCTATTCTGAAATTTGTAGCTATAGGACACATTTAATTATCTGACTTGTATTTCTTAGATTTAAATGCAACTTAAAATGAGTTAAGAAAGGAGACCAATTTTCAACAGACCTCATCACACTGCAGCTTTTGTTGTTCCTAATGGGAGCTGAAATTCATTTCCCAGTTGTGACTGTTGAGTGTTTCTAAAGGTCAAAGCTATAAGCGAATTTTAAAATTAGTTATTCAGGCTCACTAAGAAGTAATACTGATGCATTGGTAGACTTACACATATTATTTGTCCACTCCTGAATATAAATACAAATGTAATGTCAAAAATAGGAAAAAAAATCATCTGCTTTAAGTATTGCCCTTACAGCAATTTTTTCTCAATCAGGAAGTTAAATTGAGTTCTTTTTGTTTTGTAAGTTTAGTTATTGTTAGAAGAAAGTCTCTGGAAACATAAAAAAAACAGTTGGAAAGTGAAAAAGCATAGAAACCATAGAGGTTAATTTCACTTGGATTTCCTTGAGATAAATCACAGCTTTCATTATTGGATACCATTGTGGAATATCTTTTTTAAAAAAAAAAAAAAAAGAAAAAAAAAAAGAAAAAAAAAGGTGTTTGCAAGAGTCTTGCAAAAAGTGAAGATTTCACCAAAACATTTTTTTTCATGAATGATTTCATGAACAAAGAAAGACAGAAATATGGCAGTGAAAAAAAAAAAAAAAAAAAAAAAAAGAGGCTGCCATTGATGTGTGTCATGAATGTAAGTGTCTGTACCTAAAAAAACCCCAAAGAGCTTACATGAATTCTGATATCCTTCTTACCATCAGCCTTATCACGACTGGGAAGTTCAAAGATGTGAAGTTAGGTACCTAAAGTCCACATAGGGTGTAGATACATGCACATCTTCACATTAAATGGTAGATCGCTAGAATTCCTATGTCTAAATCCTGAGAGCTCTTTGAAAATCAATGCCCACAAGCAGGAGAACAAGGCTCTAATAGGGAACTGCCTGTATGGTTTGACTGGTGTTAGTCAATGATGGATGAAATCAGTATGCCACCCTGAGCAATGTTTTCCATAAAAGCTGGTGTAAAATCAGACATATATCCCTGTCCAGATCCTCTGAAGATCTCTGTACAGCTGTGCTGTTTTTTCTCAGGTAGCAGTGTGAGACTGCATGTCCAGTGTATCAGATGCACTGTAGTTCAGCATTCAGATCTCAAGTTCTGCTAAGAGGGAAAGCTGAGTAGAATATATGGTAAAGAAATGAAATTTCCTTTTGGTCTTTTTGGTCTTAAAGTTCATACATATCTTTTTGGTTTTGTGAATTGGACAACAAACTGTCTAGGTTTACGTCTTGTTCTACAGTCAGATGTTGGTTTTGCTTAAATTACAAATGGTAAAGAAAGTACAAGGGAATTTATCAGGATGGAAATGATCATAGAACATCAGCTCCAACATAATACAACTTTGTTTATCTAATAATTGCCTCTAGATACTTGTGATTATATTTTGTTGAAGGCAGTTATTGCAACATGTCATGCTGCAATATTATCCCCAATCCTGATCCACTGATTTATGGTGACAACTAGTCATCACTTCGGAATTAGGCTAGCTCCCAGGTTGAATTGCATTATGACACTAGATTACTTACGTTAAAATAGAGTGAGAAACTCAGCTTTCAGTTGACAAGGTAGTGTGAGAGCCAACAAGACCCTATTTTTAGTCTCAGAGCAGTACCTACCATTCAGTAAGAGACTCTAGCAATGCCTTGTGTCCTTTCACTTTGTAAATGAGTTGTCTTATCATAGACAAAACACTTAAAAATTCAGACTTCATTTGCAGAGACTGTTACTATCTATCTTCCATCCTAAATTTACAAATAATGTTTAAAAATGAAAAGTAGCTTGTTATCCATTGACTGGAAACCCACTATTTAAACCTATACAAAGCATGTAATGGTTTGAAATAGCAATCTTCTCTCCCTCTTTTCAGTAGTTCAGTGTGCCTTAGGCCTTATCCTTTCCTACTACCTCATTTGCAGAACTGAATGGGCTTCCTGAGACTCTCTGGCTAATAAATGAAAGATGTATAAAAATGTGCTTGCAACATAAGACATACCCAGGACCTATTCTGTCATATAAATGAATCAGCACTTAAAATTAGGAAAAATTATTCCCAGCATTAACACTGCTCATGACAGCCTAGTTTGGCAGCAAAAATTTTCATAAGATACATATTTTAAAACACAGGACAGCAGTGTCATATATAGATTCTTCTCTTTCACCCTAGTACTTGAGTGCCTTCCAGAAGCACGTTAAGCAACTTGACTAATGTCTGTCTCATATTTGTTCTTTTACTTTGAGTTGAAATATTACATTATTTTTCAAAAACTACCTGCAAGTTGATGAAATATTGTCTTTGCAATGAACATCAAATCTTTAAATTACTGTGAAGACCATGGAAAAATTCAACCTTTGCAGAAGCAAGTACAGTTTCTCCTGATGTGACTGGATAAGTGCCCTGTTATGCCAGGACACAGTTTCTGTACATAAGAATCGCAAAGCAGACTACCTTCTTGGTATATGGAAGATTTGCAGACTGAAAAAGTGAGTGATCCTTCACAGCAGATTCATTTCGCTGGATGGGAATTGATTGAGAATTTTTCTGATTGGTACAACAAGGGAGATCTCTTTCTCTCTGGAACTGAAAAGGTATCCAATTTTGTAGTTGTATCTGGTTTATTATCCTGATCCTGCATAGGGTTACTGAATGCAGATAACTCTCTTAAACTAACTCTTTTGTATCAAAACATATAGAAGACCAACGGTCTAACTTTTTAATGGCATAATAACTTACTCTAAGCAATACCTCTCAAAGACTAGACACCTATGAGAAGACTAAAAGTTAAATACATGTACTGCTATTTAGAAGACATTAGCTCTCCTACAGAATGCATAGGTATGGTGTCACATTTGGACTAGCATGAAATTTGAGCTTGTGGAGTTACTGATAATGTTTGTACTGCAGTATAAATAAAGATTGCAACCAGCATGGACCACATTGTGCTAGGTGCTGTGCAAGCACAGAATAAATGTCTACCCCTCCCTGAACAGTTTGGTTGTCTTCCAACAAACTGACTGTGAGATTGCTGCGTAATACCCCCGCACAAAGAAATAGTAGGCTAACAATCTCAGACAAGAGGAGCTGTCAGCGAACTCAGTTGTGCTTTGCTGTGACTGACTTACGCAATGGCAAGATAAATAGTGGGATTCCTAGTATAGCTATGGATTGGGAGCAGCCAGCATGTGAATTGCAGAGGCACCCCCCACCCCAGCACCTCAGAGCCTTGTGGGAGAGAAGTTGAAGGGCCTGGATTCACTGCTTTCGTGATCGTCTTTCCCAGTTGTTCAATTGCACTGGTCTGAAAGCCTGGCTTCAACCTTACAACAAATTTTATTTTGAGCCCAAGTTGTCTGCCATCTTTTGCCTTCCAGATTGTGTGACTAGAGAGCTACATGTATTCAGCAGTACAGCCAGTGTGCATTATTCCTTAGAAGAAATGCTGAACATATGAAATAGTAATCAGGATGATTCAGATGTCAAGGATACCACCAGGTCAGGATTAGCCGTAAAAAAGAGCTTCGTTTCGCTTTTCTTACGAACAGGTTTGTCAGAGTTAGTAGGTAATTTGGAAAAACAACAGAGTAAGAAGGTGGGGACCTCTGGTTATTCTATTTGACAATAAAGAACAAGAGTTTCTTTTTGGTTGTGGGATTTGTGGGGTTGGTTGGGTTTTTTTCACTTTTCCCTACATAAATTATTCGGCGAAAGTATATTTTTTTCCACATGGAATTTATTCCATATGAAGAGCTGGTGGTTTCAATGACAGTTTAGACATTGATACATTTATTAGAATATATTTTCCTTTTAATAAGTGCTTTGATGTAGCGAGTATGTTCTCAATGTTCTGTGTATACATTTTCATGATAACCCCTTTGCAGTTACCTGGGAGATCAAAGACTGCAACTCTGCACAATTTCTGCCAAAAAGAGGCTCTTTTCTTACTGAGTCCTTGTAGAGTGGTCCACAGTGTTAAGTAGATTCTGCTTTCAGCTGATCACAGTTGCAAATCCTTAAATTTAGTGTAGATTTTTTCTTACATAGTCTTAATTGCCATCCTGTCTTTATCATTGAAGTGATTATGCGTTTTTACGAGTCGTCGTAGCCACCGCAGGGCCCTATGTTAAAAGAGTATTCACATTATAGCATTAGCCAAGACTGTAAGAAGTCAGCATGTCCCTGCAGTTAGCACATGCAGATGTGTCTATGGGCGATGACTACATATTTAGAATCTGGTATCCCAGACTTGGCTGTGTGATGGCTCCTGCATCAGTGTGAATCATTTAATTGCAGCAAATATATGTGATTTGCCAAAGGTGTTGTCATGTCTGCCTTGCTGTCTGCAATGCCCCACTTACAGGCCACAGCAGTCATTGAACTGTTTTGCAAAGGAGGTTTAAGAAGGTGGACAAGCAGACCCTGTAGGAAGATGAGATCTTCTAAAAACCAGGAGAAGCTGTGCCGGCTTTTGTCAGATGTGTTTGGAGAATTGGTGTACATGCTCAGTGAATTTCTTGGGAAAATCTAAGCATCATATGGCAGTTACAGGATCTTAACAGAAGAGATGATTACGTATTTCCACTGTATCCCATGGGCTTGGTTTCCAGTAAGAATAAATTTCACAAGCCAAAATTTAGAAATAGATTACAGTTTGGGCCTGAGTAGATAAAAGGCACACAAGCAGTAAAGTCTGAAATCCTTTCAAAAAAACAGGTCTGCTGCTCCAAAACCAACAACTAGCACAAACTGGAATTAGTAGGCTTGCTGTGACATGACTGGTGGAGGGTCCTACTACTGTTCTTCAGTAGAGAAGCAAATTACTGCAAATGCTAACATTTCCTTAGTATTACCTAGACACGTAATACTTTTAAGAGGGATTCTGCTCGTTTCCACTCAGGTCTCTTTCAAGTTCTCTTCAAGCATATTTGCAAATAAGTTTTCAGATTTATTTCCATGGTGTTATTCTACTTTGTAAAACCTTCAGCAAAATGGAACTTAGCTATTCTAAAATCATTACATTTTCAGTTAAATCATCATATTAATTACTTTACTTTTAGCTTAGAAGATTTAGTATGGAGGACTTTGCAAGGAGGGGGATTGCTATGTTCAAATAATACATGGAGAAGTGGAACTACCTTCACTAAAGTTCTTTTAAATGGGCTTTTCAGGTTCAGTGTTAAAGGTTGTACATCTTTCTACCTTGTTTGGAAATTCAGGTTATGCTCTGTTTTTATTTACCTCTAGATAAAGCTATTTCCTATCCAAATAAATGCATTTCACTAGTAAAGTGCTGTGGTAACAGCATATCAAGACAAACATTACTAACAGTAACATAGGAATGCAATCAGAAAACCCTTCATACCTTACTAATATATCCATTAACACCTGCTTGTTTTCCCTGCAGAATTTTTCCGAGAACTTCTGGAGAATGCAGAAAGATCCTTAAATGACATGTTTGTCCGGACATATGGCATGCTGTACATGCAGAATTCAGAGGTGTTCCAGGACCTCTTCACCGAGCTGAAGCGGTATTACACAGGAGGCAACGTGAACTTGGAGGAAATGCTGAACGATTTCTGGGCTCGGCTGCTGGAGCGGATGTTCCAGCTCATAAACCCCCAGTACCATTTCACGGAGGACTACTTGGAGTGCGTAAGCAAGTACACAGACCAGCTCAAGCCATTTGGAGACGTACCCAGGAAGCTGAAGGTTCAAGTGACTAGAGCGTTCATTGCTGCACGGACCTTTGTTCAGGGGCTGACAGTAGGCAGAGAGGTTGCAAACAGAGTATCCAAGGTAATCCAAATTCAGGGGTTTTTTTAAGCTTGAATTTGTTTCAAACTTGCTAGACAATTGTAATCGGATTGTGCACCTTTTTTTAATATGGGGGGGTGTTTGGTTGGTTGTTTTTTATGTCTACTGATATACCCATCCTAAGTTTATAAATAGGGGCAACAGTTGTTTTTAATTCCTTCTGGAAATATTAAGGCAATACTGACTGGAAAGCATTTCTCTGTGCTTAGGACACAATGAAATACAGAATCACAGACTCACAGAATGGTAGGGGTTGGAAGGGACCTCTGGAGATCATCTAGTCCAACCTCCCTGCAGTAAGCAGGGACATCTTAAGCTGGATTAGGTTCACCCAGAGCAGGTTGCACAGGACTGCATCCAGGTGGGTTTTGAATATCTCCGGGGAAGGAGACTCCACAACCTCCCTGAGCAGCCTGTTCCAGTGCTTTGTCACCCTTGATGTAAAGATTTTCCTCATGTTGAGGCAGAACTTCCTGTGCTCCAGTTTGTGCCTGTTGCCCCTTGTCCTGTCACTGGGCACCACTGAAAAGACCCTGGCCCCATCCTCTTGACACCCACCCTTTAGATATTTATAGGTGTTGATAAGGTCCCCTCTCAGTCTTCTCCAGGCTAAAAAGCCCCAGGTCTCTCAGCCTTTCCTTGTAGGAGAGGTAGTCCAGTCCCCTCATCATCTTAGTAGCCCTTTGCTGGACTCTTTCCAGTAGTTCCCTGTCCCTCTTGAACTGGGGGGCCCAGAACTGGACACAGTACTCCAGATGTGGCCTCACCAGGGCAGAGTAGAGGGGAGGGAGAACCTCCCTCGACCTGCTGGCTACACTCTTCTTAATGCACCCCAGTATACCATTGGCCTTCTTGGCCGCAAGGGTACGTTGCTGGCTCATGGTCAACTTGTCGTCTACCACAACTCCCAGGTCCTTCTCCGTGGAGCTGCCCTTGTGGTTGACCCCCAGCCTGTACCAGTTCATGGGGTTATTCCTCCCCAGGTGCAGGACCCTACACTTGCCCTTATTGAACCCCTTTAGGTTCCTCTCCACCCAACTCTCCAGCCTGTCCAAGTCTCTGTGAAAGGCAGCACAGCCCTCTGGCATGTCAGCCACTCCTCCCAGCAAACATACCAGTAACATCAATGTTATAGCATGGTAGTGATTGTCATTAGTAATTCAAAACCGGCTACATATATAAAAGATTATGATAATGATCAGAATTTAAATGTTTCAAGCAAATTTTTGCTGCTGTTCATTAAGGCAGTACAGCCCTCACAACATTCATTCATCATGCAACTGGGTGATGGATTTTGTTAGAAATGTCTAGTGATGTTTTTGATGAGAAAATAGACGAATAGTGACACCTCTGGAGCTTGAGCTTTCCCAAAGGACAGTTTGACTCACATTTATTTTAGTTTTAATTATTTGTCTATGCAAATATTTATGATGATTGTAATCCTGAAGGGCTTCACTTAATTAAAGCTATGTAAGAAAAAAACACACACAAAAATAACCTATCTGGGTACAAGAAATGTGCCTGAATGACTTCCTCTTGTACAGTGTTTTAAACTCAGGTATATTTTTCTGAATTGCTGTTCCAACTATATACTTGTGCAGTGATCTGGCCATTTCACAGCCTTTGTAATGTATTTGAACCTTAACTATACTCTGAATTCTGAAATGCTGTAGTGAGATTCACTATGAAATGCCCAAATACTCACTTCTGGACAATAAGTGAATGCATGATTCTGACGTTTACCCCATGCAGTACTTCCTCACATTTTCAAGCCTAAACCATACCTCTTTCTTAAGAGGACTGGCTTACTTGCTTCATTTAAATCACAGACAGAAGGTGAGGTAGAGGTAAAGCTGATACATTGTACGGTAGACTGCAATTCAAGTGCTCAACAAGATGAGGCTTCTAAACTTTTCTTATCCTATATGATGCGATATTTTGCAATTACAAATTCAGAAGCCATGAAGCCAGAGAGATAGTTGTCAAGTGAGAGCCTGATTTTATGCCTAGGAGACTGCATGGGAGGAAAGGGTCATGTTGCACTTCAGAGTTGGCAAATGAAATACCTGATCCTGGTTACTTAGCTAGAACCAAGATCTCTTCCTCTCAAGTGCCTTCCTGGGCTGGAGGGTTGCCTTCTGTTTTTTTCTGGCACTGTCAATTCTTGCAGTCCATTCTGAACAGTGGCAGGGCATCAGCATGAAATCCCAGCCCACCTAGTCTGGTTAGGGGCAGATACAGCTGTTTAGCCTCCAAGCATGCAGAACACATATGTCTGCAGCCCCAGGCTTACTCTGAAGAGCAGTGATGTTCTCATGGGTCAGGTTTTAGGGGAAAGTGCTGGGCTTTGATGTCACTGCTGTTCAGTAGGCATTAGATCTTGCTGCATCAACTGGATCAGACTGTAGGGAGTAAACTATGTAACTCGTGTAATAGATATGTAATTCGTGAATCCCAGATTAAGGTATGTATTGTCTGCTGAGATGTCACTTTCCCGGTGTACGTACATGACTGTACAGAATGTGCAGGTGACTCCTTTCTTACATACTCAGGAAATGTTTTCATCTCATCTGCTGGGTTTTGGGCACATAAGCCCTTTCAAGAATAGGGTTTACCACAAGATCACTAAATGATCCTATGATCCTATAAGGAGAGCTACTAGTTCTGTAATCTTAAAGTAGCCTTTTTGTAGTGTCACTTGAAGATGATAATAGCTCAATAATGCTTCTGTTTTTTCCTTTTAACATGAAAGCAAGACATTAAAATTTTTTAAAGTGCTTGGTGGTTGGTGTAAGGTACAGTACAGATTCTTTGCTTGATGTATACACATTAATAGTTATAGTCTGTTAGACTCTATGTAGAATACTGCATTCAGTTTGGAGCCTTTCCTATACAAGAAAGACATTGACAAACTGAAGTGAATTCAGTGGAGTCCACCAGCATGATCAGAACTGGATTACTTGGCCTGTAAGAAGAGTCTGTGGGACTGGGGCTTATTCAGCCTGGAGAAGAGGCAACTTCAGGGGCACCTAGCAACAGCTCCTGGTGCCTGTAGGGAAGTCATTAAGGAGATTCAGTAAAGCTGAATTCACAGTGGGGCATGGTGGGACATGATGAGTTGAAACAAGGGCCAGTTCAGACTGGATGTAAGGAGAAGCTTAACCATGAGGATGCTCAAGCAGTGGATCAGTTGCCCAGAGAGCCTGCGCAGGCTCCATCCATGGAGGTCCTGATTGTACAAAGCCCTTTGAGATGACCAGGTCATGCTAGTCTGAGTTCAGAGCTGACTCTGCTATGAGAAGCAGATTGGACTAGAGATCTCCTTAGCGTCCTTCCAACTCAAATTATCATAGAATCATTTGGAAGGAACCTTTAAAGGTCATCTAGTCCAACCCCCCTGCAGTAAGCAGGGACATCTTTAGCTGGATTAGGTTGCTCAGAGCCCCGTCCAACTTGACCTTGAACACTTGCAGGGATGGGGCTTCTGGCACTAATCTGGGCAGCCTGTTCCAGAGTTTCACCACCCTCATTGTAAAAAATTTCTTCCTTATATCTAGTCTAAATCTGCCCTGGTTTAGTTTAAGACCATTACCCCTTGTCCTACAACAACAGGCTCTGATAAAAGTTTGCCTCCATTTTTCTTCTACGCCCCCTTTAAGTACTGGAAGGCCACAATAAGGTCTCCCCGGAGACCTCCTCTCTTCTCCAGGCTGAACAACCCCAACTCTCTCAGCCTGTCCTCATAAGGGAGGTGCTCCAGCCCCCTGATCATTTTTGTGGCCCCAGTTCATTCAGAAGAATCATATAATATCTCAAGTTGAAGGATCCATAAAGATCATAGAGTCCAATTCCTTGATCCTTACAGGACTACCTAAAACTAAACCATGTGACTAAGAGCGTTGTGGAGACACTCCTTGAGCTCTGACAGGCTTGGTGCCATGACTGCTTCCCTGGGGAGCCTGTTCCAGTGACCAACCACCCTCTCAGTGAAGAACCCTTTCCTGATGTGCAATATGAACTTCCCCTGATGCAGCTTCAGTATATATTGCTCAATATATAACAGAAGAACTGACATTTTGGGCACACCAAAGGTCTGTTTAGTTGATTTTTACCTCAATGCCCAGTAGTTTAAAGGTCAGTACAGCAGCAGAGCTTCTTACCTAGTATACTTTCTTAAGCTATAGCTAGTAGAAATTTATGGACTTTCTGAGCTACAGGCTCAGAAATAATTGGTAAAATTTTCTACCACCTGTTTTTCTACTAATTTGTCAGATCCTAAAAACCTGTAGAATAAGCTTTCCATTTGGTGGAAAAAAATCCTTTCTTTCTCCCTATAAAAATATATCATATTCAAATGTCAATGTTTTTAAGTGTATTTTGTTTTTCTCAACTTTTTCCTGGAGAAGAAAAAAAAACACAGAAAAAACCCAAACCTTCCTGACCAGCTGTGATTTAGTGTTTAATGTTAAACTGAAGAAACTACTGAAAATATTTCTGAAGTTGCTGCCAGCTGTGATTTCCAATAATGTGATAGAAAAGAGGTATGCGTATTTTTCCATGTTCATCTTTTACTATGTGTGAGCTCTGGATACTTTACAAGAAAATAATGCTAAGTTATTCTCTCTGACTCTAAACAAAACATTCTCAGTAATCATGATACTGTCTTTGAACTGTCACTGGGTGGTGGAAAATATAAGCAGAAAAACAAATGGAGGATAAAACAGTTAAAATTTTAAGAAGGGAGGGTCTTTATGACTTTCCAGGAATTTATGATTGCTGAAATACTTTACCCAAATGTATTAATAACTGAATTACAATTATAAAGCTTCCTGTACTGGAGAATTTTTTTCATTAAATAAGGAAGGGTTCTGGAGCAAACACAGCATGTAGAAAACAGAACTAGTTCCCAAGAAAAGATTAAGACTGAAATGAAGGGTGTTTCAAAAGATAGTGGAATTCCTAACTGGAATCAAATTTGCCAAAAATACTGTACTAGTTGGTACAGGCAGTACTGTTTTCCTAACAGGGTGTTATCCCATCAGGATAGCATTCCACCCAAATAAAAATTTCCTGGAAACATTTTCTTTCCATATACTTTTCATTGAAAGTTATAGAAAACAGGAGGGAAAAAAACCCACATTTTTTTATGTTTCATGAACATAACTTCTCACGCATGAATTGTGCCAGTTTTGTGTTTTAATCTGGGTAAATTCACATTGAGAACATATGAGTTTAGTAGGAAAAAAAAAAATTAAGTATGACTGGTCAGTCCTATTCAAAAGCATAGTCATTAGCTAGCTGTCAGTACCCCACTGCTGCTCAAAACTCTAATTTAATCGCGGGTAGACAGTTACATCTTCGTCAGCTCTTGCACTGAATCTGTCTCATTAGGAATAGCGAGTGCAGAGTACTTCTATGAACACAGATTGCGGGTTTTAGTTATTGTTTGCTAGTTTTGCTTTTGCTAGTTTTGCTTTTTGCTAAGTTTGGCTGTTTTGTGGTTTGGGCTTTTTTTCTGAATTTGACCACTTTCTTCCCATTATATACTGGGTTAAGGACAACATGAATTGTTCTTAGTTTGACTTTGCCTTTCATATTTGCAAATTCGTGCTAGTGGCAGCAAAAGTGGTTTTTATACCAGGAGTAAAGTGAAGCTTAGCTCAGGGGCATCATTAAGAGCAGTTAGTGATTTTGTTAGTGGCCTAAACATCAAAGATTTGTGACCCAGCCTCTAAGAACGTATGCCATTAATGCATTTAAATATTAATTGTCATTTATTGCAAAATAAAAAAGGCTGTTACAATACTTTTCTCATTGCAAGTCATAGGCTATATGTCTCCCTCTTTTTAAACCAATTAAAACAATTCTTCCCCTGAATATTATTAAATTATATTAATATCAGACTTATTAGGAACCTGGTGATATATGGGCAAAGTGAAACAAATTCAGTAATACAGTTATAAGGTTAACTCAAGATTAGTAGTGAAAAGCAGTCTCTAGTAATTGCCTGTGATTACTTCTACTCACAGAATGCCAGGCCACTGCTTTTCTAATACGCTGAATCAATATTCTTACAAACTCTGCTTTTCATGGTTTATAAATAAACATTCAACAGTTTGTGAGAGCCATAAATAAAGGTCAATACTGAATGTCGCACTGCTTCAGAATGTAATTATTTCAGGGACAGGGGGAGAAATATGACATGCTGATAAGTCGGGTAATTAAAAGCCAAAACGAATACTACTTTAATGCTGGAAAATGTGAATTGCAGGGTGTGACAGATAAAGAGCTACGTGTCCTGTATATTTTAACTTCATTGGCTGAAGAGATTTGGCTTGTTAAAGTCACAGAGGAGAAGGAGATCTAAAAAGGACTATGGTCTTCACTAAACTTTAATCCTCAGTTCAAATTGTTAGTTTAGGAACAGCCCAGCTAAGCAAGCATAGCTTTTATGATTGCTTCTCTGTCTATTGTTTTAAGCGTTTTATTCAGTCATTTGTTCTTTGAGTTTTAATTGAATTAATATGTCTTTCCAAGAACTGGATCATACCATGCCATGAATAGGCCACGTTCTTTTCTCCTCTTCCTCTTCCTTGGTGTTCCTCAGGTGGGGAGTCCAGGAATTAACCAGCCACAGGAGTTTCAGGGCTCAGAGATGTCATGGCATAGAAGCAAGAGTGAATGGTATCTACACCATACAGAGGAATCTACACTATGCAATGGTTATGCAGGTTGGTAGTGATGCAGTTGCAGAGAGAAGTCCAAAGTTGATCAAAAGGGACTTCAGGGAACTGAGGGCAATTGCTCGAAGGTTCAGGAGCACAGGCAGTGTTTTCCTCAATCCCTTCAGTGGCAGGGAAGAATACTGAAAGGAACAGGAAAACGCACCTGATTAACACATGGCTCAGAGGCTGGTGCCATCGGTGGAATTTTGGTTTCTATGATCTTGGGGAGTCCTGAAGGGCAAGGGGGTCCAGGAAGGCTGGACGTCCTTCAAGAAGGAAGTCATAAAGGCACGGGAGCAGGCTGTCCTCATGTGCTGCAAGATGAACCGGTGGGGAAGACGACGGGCCTGGTTGAATAGGGAGCTTTTGCTAGAACTCAGGGAAAAAAAAAGGAGGGTTTTCCACTCTTGGAAGAAAGGGCAGGTAACCCAAGAAGAGTATAGGGAGCTTGTTAGGTCATGCAGAGGGAAAATTAGAGAGGCCCAACTAGAACTGTCTGAGAGACAACAAAAAGTGTTTCTACAAGTACATTAGCAACAAAAAGTGAGCTGAGGAAAATCTCCATCCTCTGTTGGATGCGGAGGGGGACATTCTCACCAAGGATGAGGAAAGGCTGAGGCAGTTAATGCATTCTTTGGCTCAGTCTTTGATGGTCAGACAAGCTATCCTCAAGGAAATCAGCCCCCTGATCTGGAAGATGGGGACAGAGAGCAGAATAAATTGCCAATAATTCAGGAGGAAGCAGTTAATGACCTGCTATGCCGCTTGGACATTGACAAGTCTATGGGGCCAGATGGGATCCAACCGAGAATACTGAGGGAGCTGGCAGAGGACCTGGCCAAACCACTCTCCATCATCTATCAGAAGAACTGGTCAACAGGGGAGGTCCCAGACAACTGGAGGCTTCCCAATGTGACGCCCATCTACAAGAAGGGCCGAAAGGATGATGCAGGGAACTACAGGCCTGTTGGCCTGACCTCAGCACTGGGGAAGATTATGGAGCAGTTCATCTTGAGGGCGCTCACATGGTATGTGCAGGACAACCAGGGACTCAGGCCCAGCCAGCATGGGTTCATGAAAGGCAGCTCCTGCTTAACCAACCTGATCTGCTTCTATGACCAGGTGACTTGCTTAGTTGATGAGGGGAGGGCTGTGGATGTCATCTACCTGGACTTCAGTAAAGCCTTTGCACCGTCTCCCACAGCATTCTCCTACGAGAGCTGGTGGCTCATAGCCTAGACAGGTGCACTCTAAACTGGGTTAAAAACTGTCTGGATGGCCAAGCACAGAGAGTTGTGGTGAATGGAGTTAAATCCAGCTGGCGGCCAGCCACAAACGGTGTCCCTCAGGGCTCAGTTTTGGGGCCGGTCTTGTTTAACTTCTTTATCGATGATCTGGATGAGGGGATTGAGTGCTCCCTCAGTCAGTTTACAGATGACACTAAATTGGGTGGGAGTGTTGATCTGCTCAAGGGTAGGAAGGCTCTGCAGAGGGTTCTGGACAGGCTGGATTGATGGGCTGAGGTCAATTGTATGAGGTTTAACAAGGCCAAATGCCAGGTCCTGCACTTGAGTCACCACAACCCCATGCAGCGCTACAGGCTTGGGGACAAGTGGCTGGAAAGCTGCCAGGCAGAAAAGGATAGGGGGATGCTGAACATGACCTGGCAGTGTGCCCAGGTGGCCAAGAAGGCCAACAGCATCCTGGCCTGTATCAGCGATAGTGTGGCCAGCAGGAGTAGGGAAGTGATCGTGCCCCTGTACTCAGCACTGGTGAGGCCACACCTTGAATCCTGTGTGCAGTTTTGGGCCCCTCACTACAAGAAAGAGATTGAGGTGCTGGAGTATGTCCAGAGAAGGGCAACAAATCTGGTGAAGTACCTCTGGGTCTAGAGTACAAGTCTTATAAGGAGGGGCTGAGGGAACTGGGGTTGTTTAGTCTGGAGAAGGGAGACCTTATTGCTCTCTACAACTACCTGAAAGGAGGTTGGAGTGAGGTGAGTGTCCATATCTTCTTCCAAGTAACAAGTGATAGGACAAGACAAAATGGCCTCAAGTTGCACCAGGGGAGATTTAGATTGGACAGTAGGAAAAATTTCTTTAGTGAAAGAGCGGTCAAACATTGGAACAGGCTGCCCAGGGAGGTGGAGGAGTCATCATCCTGGAGGTGTTCAAAAACCATGTTGAGGTAGCGCTTCTGGGCATGGTTTAGTGGGCATGGTGGTATTGGGTTGATGATTGGACTTGGTGATCTTAGAGGTCTACTCCAATGTAATGATTCAATGATTCTATACACTGGAGTGGTTTGTGGGAAGTATCCTTTGAAATGAGGTTCTCCAGCTATGCAGGAAATCTTTCCTTCATTCTTGGAAAGAAAAGGGACATAAACCGATATAGTTAACTTGCAGACATTTCAGATGCCTTCCAGATATCCCAGACTTAATGCAGATACAGTGATACATTTTCTAATTTGTGTGAACACACAGAAGTGTGTTCCAGAGTCCCAGAAGAGCAGCTCAGGAGAAAAGGCCTAAAATGAAGCAGTGACTCCAACAAAAGGAAACTGGAGGTAGGAGGTCTGCAAAAGCTGTGGTCTATGTCCTATTTATTAGAATTGTCAGATATAATCCACCCTGGCCTCTCCATTTCTTAGTTCATTAAGCTTCATTCCGCTAGCTTATTATTGACCTTAATAACCGGAGTTTGAGTTAGTCATTCTGCTCAGGAAGACATTCAGTCTTGCTCAGTATCCCTTGAGTAGGTCTACCAACCTGGTTTATTCCTACTCTGTACCACTTCATATCTCAAAATTTGCAGTAGTCCTGTCTTCCTGGATTCTTCGTATCATTCATAGGCAAAGATCTTCTGATTACAGTGCTTTTGCTCAGTTTGTGGTTTTTCTTAAATGCCTATGGCATAGAAAATACCCTTTAGTTCAGCTTTACATGAAACTTCTACTTATATATTAAGAATCAAAATTAAAATATTTTAGTTTAATAATGTCATTAAACACTGTCATGGCACATTAGAAAAATAATTATTCAGATCAAGGTTTTCTTTAGGATTACTGCTCTCTTTAGGTTTTAACACACAATCCTTCAAAGTTTTCATACCAGATGTATTACCCATTCATAAAAGATATTGATATGGCATCTGCTGAAACAATGTAAAGAGAAAATGTAGAACTTTTTTAGAGGAATTCATAGAACAAAGGATGTATCCTAATGCATGTCAAGATACACAGCCAAGTCATGATAAAAATAACAGTGAAGAAGCAAAGCTCACCTAGGAGGTTTCTGACCCTGCTAGATTTAGACCTTCTCTGTTATTAATCTTACAGCAGGTTTTATGTTTTTGCTGGTTTAGCACAGGAGAGTAAAGGAAAATTCAGAAGGATTAAATGGAAATAGGAAGGAGATTAAAAAGTCTGAAGGTTAAGCAGTGCAAGGAGATCTATATCATCTTGCAACATGTTGACTTTTTAGAATGGCTCTTTTTACAGATTGTCTTCATCCTTTTTCAAAGGCAGCCTATGAAAGCACTGTTTTCCAGTCGCAATTTGATAAAAGCAATTCATTTTATTTCTCATGTGAGCCAGAAGCACAAAAACTAATAAGTTCTTCTGCCTTCGGGTTTCTACAGAAAACATTAGTCAAGCAAATACCTGATTTACCTAAAAGTTGTCACGAATACTAACTGGAATTTAAATGCATATCTGCTTAAGTGTTACAGTCAACAAAGTGGTCAGCAACACATTGAAAAAGTAAAATTTCTTTCAGACTTTAAAATAATGAGTGTGAAATCAACAACGTGGATTTAAGTTTAATTCTCAGTTGTTCAGAGGACAGTGACAGTTGACTTCATTATCTGCCTAATTCTTGCATCTCAAAATATATCTCAAACGAAAAATGATGTGAACATAGGAATACAAAATGAAGCATTTAATTGTCAGGAAAATAACAGTTCTGGTCAACTGTAAAATTTTAAACTTATCAGCTTCCTCCAGTGTCTGCTTCTTATGGGAGTTTTTTATGCCACGAGCTTGCTGAGTTTTTTTCCGTAATCTTTTCTGAAGAGAAAATGTGCCTTTTGCTCAGTCCACATGTCTAAGGCTATCATTGCTCTTTCTTCTTCTTCTCCTTTCCTCCTTCTCTTTTTTTTAAAGCCCTTAGGAAGAATTAATTTCTTGAGTAAAAATCTAAATGTACCAGATGAAACAGTGGAAAAGTAGAGCTTTGAATAATATGGAGGATTTAGTTGACCTCAGCTATGGTGAGCTCACCATTACATGGCCAAGAGCAGAAACTAAGTGTACAGAGAGAGTATTTTAATACAAGAAATGCCTGCTTGTTGTTCATAATGTTTTGCCATCCTTTGGCAGCTGGCATACAAGATTTTGCCTTTCCCCACACCTCAGCACAGTTTTAGCCTGCAAACAACTTCCACATTCTTGAAAATCATTTGGATTTAAAACTGCCTGAGATGTTTTGATGTTCAAGTCTGTCCTGGTACTGTGCAAGTTTGACTTCTGGTCTTTGATTTCAGAAGGCTGATGAATTTTGCATGAACGCACCACTGGAGAAATTACTGGATTTATTCAGGAAGCATGTACAGACTCCCCACTTCAGCCCCTTATGTGATTTTCAGTATCACCAAACAACAGAATTGCATCTACACTTGCCTTTTGTATTTTTCATCCCTTGATTCTTTCATTCACATCCATATGTTGGCATTATCTGTGGATCCAAAAGCGACTGTATGTAAGGCAATAGCTGGCAAGCTGACAAAGCTAAGCAGGGCTAGTACACTTAATTCACATTTCCTAAGTTCTCTGCATGCTGAGTTGTTATGCCAAAGCGTCAGTGCTTCTCTCCACAACAGAAGACACTGATCTAATTGTTCTGTTTCAAATGGAGGTTTTATGCATCCAGTTGGTAGAGGGAAGACTGAGCTGCCAAAGATACGGATCTGAATTTTACAAAAGTAGCCTTCAGTGTTTAAGTACAAGAAAGAGAAATTGCAAACTGCATTCTTCTCTTCAGCATTTTGCTGGCTCAACAATACTGCCACTCACTGTGATGTTGTGACACACTATGGCAGCTGTTATGAACTCTGTTTTTCAGACATTACACAAAACAAGTGAATGCATATGGATCTAAGCACTTGGTCTTCTCTGTCCGGGAATGCAATAATTGACCAGCTTTGGTCTGTGGCATCTAAACTGTATGAACTCAAACCAGCTCAGACCTAGGAGCCATGGAAACATGTAAGTAGAAGCTTCTCAGCTCAAGCACCATCTTCTTTAGTCTTCAGTGCTGATAGAACAGGGAATTAGGTTGGAGCAAGTCTGACTTAATTCTTACCCATATAGATGTGGCCATCAGTGCCTAAGTCTCCCCTTTCACTATGCTAGAATCCAAACTTGTATCAGATGACAAACTCCTCCCTGTCAATTCCACACCCAAAACAGGTAGCCTCTTGCCATGTTTGCAATTTTCCTTGTCAGATTGCTATGGTTTTTTTCAGATTTGGCCATGGTGCCTTTTATACTTGCCTGTTTCCCAGTGGAAGAAGGAAGTGTTAGAGGCATTTATGTGTCTAATTTTTTTCAGGTTGAATCTATTATTTTGTTGTTGGCTTGATCTGATTATATTAATATTAGAGCACCAGTCAATTAATTGTTTATTTGAAACAACAATTTAATTTTGTACACTACTGGTCAAAGGATAGCCTGAATGAGAAAAATAGGGGTTTTTCCCAATCTGAGTGTTTGTTTTTTGTTTACATGGACATTTTCTTTGGATAAGAGGTGGCTATGTTAGTTTAAAATCCAGCACAGAGACAGGTCAAGGCACACTGCAGCCTGTAGTCCTGGAGATCTTAAGGTAAACTTCAAGGGACTAACCTGCTACCACGTCAGAGTATAAAAAGACAGAACCAAAAGATGTTCAGAAAGCTCCTGGCAACCTATCCATCCTGGCAAACTATCCATCCTGGCAAACTATTCATCATGTGTAAGATGTAGTTTTGTAGGAAAGAGAAGCTCCTGTGTATCTTTCATCGTCACACATCTGTTTGTAAAGAACAGTGCACATCTGCTTTTCAAGAAACACATATAGAAAGAAAACTGCCAGTCCAACTGCTGTCAGAAACTTCTACACTGATCCTCAAAACTGAAGTTCTTCTGGGAGCCCTCAGAATGTGGCCATAAGTATGAGGTTCAAGAAATCTCTTTTAGTCTTATGTAATTCATTGTATGTAGCATTCAGCATTTAAAAGTAAGACAGAATGTACCAACTGGAAATTAATGCAATTCAGGTTTTCACTTAAATCAGAGTTAAAATTTTGGGTGATGAATGTTTGCGGATTAATTTATGCTATGGAATTCCAAAGCTAACAAAGCAAGCTGGCTGCCAATTTCTACTACTATACATTTTTCTTCCATTTTATTTTACAGTCTTCTATATATAGTTACAAGAATAGGAAAAAAGTATCAAAAGTGTGAAAAAATAATGTGTATGATAAAGTTTATTAAAAATAAAAGGGGGGGGGGGGGAGCAGGAGAGGTAAATGTTAAACTGAAAATGGTTCAGCTAACTTATTTTTACCCTGACCCCAAAGAATGCATCCTATGGCTGTATCTTACTTTCAGTCTGATTCCCCAAAGCTGCTTCTGAGAGAAATACATTCTAGACTTAGCTTAGTACTGAAGTACTGTGAATGTACGTTATATCAGTACAGTACATATTTTTACACGTAAAGGTCAAGTCTCTATTTAAGATTCAGTCTGTGCCTTTCTCTCCCTCCTCCCACTTTCCTTCCTGAATCAGTAAAAAGTACCCTAGCCATTGACTTCAGTCTGAATTGATTAGGGTCTGATTGTTCAGATCTGTATAAAATCAGGTAGAAAACAAAGTTTATTAAGGCAAAGGCCTTTACAGGGAAATTGAAGAACTTACTGATGAAAACTCATTGCTGAGGAAATCTGGGTGGAAAACCAGATTTTCAGTCAAGATATGACCATTTAAAAACATAAGAGCAGCACTACGAGTTAACATAGGTTAAATGTTTATAGACTAGTTAAATTAACATAACTATAGTTAAATTAACATAAAATTATAATCAGTGAAATTTCACCCATGTGATTTAGTTTAAACACACTGTGAAAGTTTAATATGTTTCTTGAGTGTAGAGCATCACCTGCTACCAGAGACATGTTCCAAACTGGGGAGCCCAGTGTTTGCAGTCCTTAAGGGCAATTCCTGTGCCCTGTGGCAGTTAATTACAAATAGAAAAGCAGGAGAGATTGCATACATGAAGAAGAACGTGAACAAAATTCACTTTTTCAACTGACTTGGTAAATTCTTGCTCACTCTAGTGAGTGAACTGGCTGCCAGGGTTTGTTTGCCACCTAAGGATTGGTACAGGCACAACGTGTATACGAAGCACTGAAAAGGATGTATCTATGAAAATGGATTGAGATCCGTCATCTGCTTTTCATCCGTCAATTATTTATTTGTAATAAAGTTTTTTTCTACGAGTAAAATGTTCTGTAAGCCATTTTTTGAACAATAGTTATAGAGTGACAACAGAAAACGTTTTTCAAAAGAGGTGTTTGAGAAGAAAGCTCTACTAGAGACTGAACTTCTTGAAGTTTTGAACATTTCTCTTTTATCATCCCATCTGCAGAGATTCAGTGCTACAAGGACGTTCCCTTAGGCAATATCAATACAGTGTGAAGGTTTATGAGCCAAGATACACATCAAAAAGAATTTTAATAAACCTTGACAGATATATTGCATTAATAGTGCTGATGTAGTGAGGTAGGACCTACACAGTGGGGTGTGTAAAGCACTGAGGTATTCTTACTGCTGGCTAAGATATGACATAGAACAGACTGTCACTTAGTGGAAGAAAGAAATTAATTAATTAAATATGTTGAATTATTTTCCTTTTTCATGATCAAAATTCTTTTCGTGGTGACTGTGTATTTCTCCTTAGTAGGAGGAGTAAGTACCTATCAAAGAAAGATTAGATTCCCATAAAGGGAATGAACTTACTGCTTAAACAAGTGAAGATCCATTTCAACATTCTCTTGTCCTGTCTTCACACTCGTGCATGCTCACATGTACACACATACACAGGTACAGATTCATGGAGTGCCATGTTGGCCACTAAAGTAGTGGGAGAACTCATTGTGTTCTATGAGAGGTGAATTGGACTATCTTCCTTTGCACAAACTAATAGTTGTTCAGGTCCACTCGCCTGTGTTTATGCTAATATATTTCAGGATACAAATACAAAGAGAGGACTAGAGTGTGTATATGTATATGGGCACACAATCTAACTGCAGGTAATAGCATACAAATTTTACTATTTGAGCTTGTAAAGGCAACTGTTGTTACCATCTGGTGGATATTTATCGCACTGTGAAATGTTGATATGTATTTACACAGAACACAGAAAGCAGTCTTTGGCCCAGTATCTTTGAAGGCAATCTTAACACAGAGGAAAACATTCAGTCAACAAGTACAGAAAATAACTTCAGGGTTTTGTACCATGTAAATTTAATGTTTCTAGCTTTAGTTTTGTCTTTTGGGGTCAAATCTGAAGCAATGCTAAGAGTCACATTTTCTTGCTCATTTTTATCAGTGACTAAGAACTTGAGTCTGCTATGCTGTCAAGTTGACATCCTTTAAAAACAGTGAGAATAAACAAATGCATTCTAATGGAACCATTTTTCACTGTTACGCTTTTACCTAGATGTATTTGCAGTATGATACAAAAAGCTTCAGAAGTGAAATGTTTCATAAATGCTCTAAGATACTCAAATGTAATGCTATGTTTAACGTGAAAGTGGCAAATGGACAGGTGTGGGAAGAAGAATGGAAGTCTTGGCAGATGAAAATGCTTAGAAATGTGTTTATTAACAAGAAAAGTTATGGGCTTATAGTGTAGAGACTGTTAAATGAGTTGAAAAGAAGCTAAGAAGCAGAATGCTTAATGTGGAAAAAGTAGAGGAAAGGTGGCTTTGGAAGCTAAGATCAAGAATGATATTTTATAAAAAGAAATTTATATTTCCTAGGTTAGGCACTTATCTGAGGGAACTAAGTTAAAAATAGAGTGACATGATGCTGTTTCTACTGGGGAAAGATAGGAATTTAGGGAGAATTCACATCATGTGCAGACTGAATCATGTTCTAGAGCTGACAGTCTCTTTCCAGCCAAGGAGAGGGAACAGACAGAACCACTAGTAGACATTGAGGTCTACTACAATGGCCCCCCTCATTGAGGGGCTCAAGAAAGCTGGTTAATATTTAAGGATCACCTCCTGCAAGCTCAGGAGCAATACATCCTGACAAAGAGGAAGTCAGGCAAAAATGCCAGGAGGCCTGCATGGATGAACAAGGAAATCCTGGACAAAATTAAACACAAAAAGGAAGCCTACAGAGGGCGGAAGCAATAGCCTGGGAACAATACAGAGAAATTGTCAGAGCAGCCAGGGATCAGGTTAGGAAAGAAAAAACCCTAATAGAATTAAATCTTGGCAGAGGTGTCAAGTGCAACAAGAAAAGCTTCTATATGTATGTCAATGATAAAAGAAAGACTAGGAAAAATGCAGGCCCTCTCCAGAAGAAAATGAGAGACCTGGTTACCCAGGATATAGAGAAGGCTTGAGGTACTTAACAACTTTTTTGCCTCAGTCTTCAACAGCAAGTGCTCCAGCCACACCACCCAAGTCACAGAAGACAAAGGAAGAGTCTCGCAGAATGGAGTGCCCATGTAGGACAAGATCAAGTCGAGACCATCTAAGGAACCTGAAGGTGCACAAGTCCATGGGACCTGATAAGATGCATCCACGGGTCCTGAGGGAACTAGCGGATGAAGTGGCTAAGCCACTATCCCTCCTATTTCAGAAGTTATGGAAGACTGGTGAAGTTCCTGCTGACTGGAAAAGGGGAAACATAACCCTCATTTTTAAGAAGATAAAAAAAAGGAACACCTGGGGAGCTACTGGCTGGTCAGTCTCATCTCTGTGCCTGGCACAATCATAGGGTGGATCCTCCTGGGAACTATGCTAGGGCACCTGGGAAATAAGGAGGTGATTGGTGACAGCCAACATGGCTTCACCAAGGGCAAATCATGCCTGACAAATTTGGTGGCCTTCTACAAGAGGGTTACAGTGTTGGTGGATAAGGGAAGACCAACCAATGTCATCTACCTGGACTTGTGCAAAGCATTCGACATTGTCCTGCACAATATCCTTGTCTCTAATCCGGAGAGACATGAATTTGACGGATGGACTGCTTGGTGGATAAGGATTTCCTGGATGGTTGCACTCAAAGAGTTGCCATCAATGGCTCAATGTCCTGGTGGAAACCAATGACGAGTGGCGTTCCTCAGAGATCGGTGTGGGGACCAGTGATGTCTAACATCTTTGCCGGCAAGATGTACAGTGGGACTGAGTGCACCCTCAGCAAGTTTGCCAATGACACCAAGCTGAGTGGTGTGGTTCATACTCTAGAAGGAAGGGTCGCCATCCAGTGGGACCTTGACAGGCTTGAGAGAAAAGACCTCGCGAAGCTCAACAAGGCCAAGTGCAAGGTCCTGCACCTGGGTTGGGGCAACCCCAAGCACAAGTGCAGGCTGGGCGATGAGTGGATTGAGAGCAGCCCTGCTGAGAAGGACGTGGGGGTGCTGGTGGATGAAAAAGTGAATATGAGCCAACAATGTGCGCTCACAGCCCAGAAACACAATCGCATCAAAAGAAGTGTGTCACCAGCAGGTTGAGGCAGGTGATTCTCTCTGGTGAGACGCCACCTGGAGTACTGTGTTCAGCTCTGGGGCCTCCAGCATAAGAAAGACATGGACCTGCTGAAATGGGTCCAGAGGAAGTCCATGAAGATGATCAGGGGTCTGGAGCACCTACCTTATGAGGACAGGCTGAGAGAGTTGGGGTTGTTCAGCCTGGAGAAGAGAAGGCTCCAGGGAGACCTTCTAGCAGCCTCCCAGTATCTGATGGGGGCCTACAGGAAAGGTGAGGAGGGACACTTTACAAGAGCATGTAGTGATACAACGAGGGGTAGCAGTTTCTAACTGAAAGAGGGCAGATTTAGATTACATATTTGGAAAAAATTCTTTACTGGGAGGGTGGTGAGTCACTGGAAGAGGTTGCCTGGAGAAGTTGTGGCTGCCCCCTCCCTGGAAGTGTTCAAGGCCAGGCTCGATGGGGCTTTGAGCAACCTGGGCTAGTGGAACGAGTACCTGCCCACAGCAGGTGGGTTGGATCTAGATGGTCTTTAAAGTCCCTTCCAACCCAAACCATTCTGTGATTCTATGATTCCATAACTAGTCCAAGGTAAAACTGCCTGATAATGTGGACATCTCATGAACTTGGTGAAACTTCCTCTACACTCAAAGAAGGGAATTTTCTAAGGTGTTCTTGCCAACATTGGTAATAAAATTCTTAGATTATTTTTCTTCCTTTTCGCACAGCTGCAGAAAACATACCTGTGCATTTTGCTTGTAATATGTAATCTTTTTTAAAGGAACTTCTAGTTCACATTTTTCAGTGACTCTTTAAGTAGATATTTATTTACAATAGTTAGGATTTTTTATTAGAGAAGTCCAGAATAGTGATGATGCACTCCTTAAGAGACCAGAACATTTCTTTTTCTCTCCAAATATATCTATAATAGTTATTTCTTACCAAAGAAAATCTGATTAAAATCTCAATTATTGTTTCTTCTTCTATAACCTGTATTCATCAAGGCATATAATATCTCAGTGATCAGAAGGTAGTTTTGCAGATGATGGATAAAGGTTAAAATAAGATAGAATCAATCTTAATTTTCTTTATATGTAAAATCTGGTCCTTCATAATTCATTTTCCTGAAGCTAAACTATAAAAAGTGGGACTGATGTTGAATTGAAATGGAAAATGTCTTTTTTTAATCTGTTGCTCCAGGTTTATGTAGATTATTCATTACTAGAATAGGGAGACCTTATAAATTAAAGAATGGATGACATGACAAAAGAGGAGAGAAGTCTATGGTTTATAAAATTCAGCTGCTTATAACAGAATTGCAATCTGATTTTCTTAGCAATCATTAGGGAAAATAACCTTTAAATTAGTGACATTACTACATAACTACAAATGTAATAGGTAAGAAACAGCTGTTGTTTAGTACCTTCTGAGACAAGAAATGCCTGATTATAGAAATTTCGGTCTGCCTGTTAAAATTTTTGTCAGCATTGATATTATTGACTTACACATTTCCTGTGCTAGGAATCTATATCCCAATGCAACTAATTTTTGTCTGATTGCTGTGAAAGGTATTTCTTGGTTTTTTTGGAGCAAGATAAAGAAGATGTTTGAGCAGTTGCCTCAAATCAAATCGTGGTCACAGAGCAGTAAGGGGCAGGGGTGGGAAAGTGAAAATGTCACTTCCCTGTCCCTTTACTGTGAGTGAAGTGGGTCAGAAATAGACATTGGCAGGTATCAGCTGTAAAGCATCCAAGAACTGCTCCTGTTTGTAGGGAGGGTTTGATGCTGGCAGGATCTGAAAACAGATGTAATTTCAGGAGAATAAAGCTGAGCTATTTGTAAAAGAGGTTTTTTCCCGAGTGTTGGATTATTTAAAGCAAATATTCCCACTAAAAAAAAAAATGTGCAGATAAATGTGTTACTTGAATATCAATACAGTTCTGCCTTGGTGTTTTGTAGTTCCCAAATAGTTATGTTCCATTTAGCTAGGTAGGTTTGACTTTGAGTATTATTAATTTGAAGAAGGGGAGTGATTGTTTTTTTCCCTGGGACCGTAGTTTTCATTAGATTTTGTCTTTTTTTTTTTTTTAAGAGTTGATAGATTGCTGGGTTTTCCTTTTTGTTACAGAGCATGAAATGAACATGGCAATGGAGTTACTGCCTCAGTAAATACAAACAGCCATTTTCGGGATGTGCTTGAGCATTTTAATGGGTCTCATCTCAAAGCATGTGGTTTAGCTAACGAGAGAATTGACTTCAGATTGTTCCATAAATTGTATTCTGGTGTAGTTAGAAAGGTATAAACTGATTTACTGTGAGAGAAATCTCTTCTGCCTCAGGAAGCTGTGGAGATGGTAGACTGCGTAATTTCAGCCCACTTTTCACAAGGTTCAAAGGGGAGCTGTAGTTGGAAGTAACAGCCTATGCTAGCCTGGCCATACTGCAAGGGGGAAAGAGCTGTTTGATCATGTAGCCTCTTCTCTGCACCCTCATCAGTCACACTACTTCAACATGTGGTAGACTTAAGAGTACTTAAAAAAAAAATAAATTATCAGTCTGATATTCTATACGTCCATAATCGAGTTTCAGCCATGTACTCAAGAAACTAAAACTTTACATTGTGTCAAATTTCCTTTCTGAGCTAGAGATTAATTACACAAATTGAAAGATTTCTTACCTTTTTGTTTCCATAACAGAAAAAAAAAAAAAGCATTCTTGTTTCTCTTATACAAGTTTTACACTCTTTACACTAGTTTTAGTGTATACTTCTTATCAGAGGAAAAATATCTCAGAAGCCTTACGAAAATACACTAAGAATTGTAGATGAGAGCTGACCTTTACTGACTTATTTATTTTTGTAGAGATTTATTCAGAATCACATTTCTCCAAACATGGAGGCCCCTTGGGTTAGCTCAGCCAGTCTGGTTCATTAAGCAAAAGAGTGCTACTTTCTTCAACAGAAGCTCAGATGATCCTAACTTTAGATGAATCAGGATATGTAGGTTTGGAGTGTATTTGCCATAGGCTTCTTCAGTAAGCAATGAAAGGAGGTAAGCATGTCCGGAAAGCAGTTCCCAATTCCAGTCACATGAATTGACCTCAGGATGTTGCTGTCTTTCTTTACCAACTGTAGACAAGAAAATAACTCTTGGAAGTTATGTTTTCTTCCTTTAGATTCTTTGGTTATGTGCACGACATTAGGTGGGAAAAAAACAGCCTGTCAAAATTAATATGCAATATAGTGTTTTGTAACTATTAAGTTAGAAACTGTTAGGATTTTATCATGGATCCTTACGTTTAGCTACTCCCTCTTAATTTAATAACTTAAATACAGTTGTTAATGACGTTTTATTCAGTATTCTCATTGTGGAAATTATTTCTGAAAGGAAAAAAGACCAAGATAATGATTTTCTGTAGAAATCAGCTTGTTTAAAGGCAAAAAAAAAATACGATTTTAATGCAGTTCAGTGTTCTGATGTATTAGCAGAGTTGATTGAATAATAAAGAAAAAAAAGATTGTTGAATAAGTTTGAGTAAGAGTAGACCAATTTTACTTTATTGGAAGGAGTATTTCTGAAAATGCTTTTAAATTCTCAGTTTTGTAAATTGTAAATGAATTAATCACAGTATTTATGTGAAGAACCTGCTTTTACTTGGTCAGCAGCTGAAGAATTTTGTTTTTCAAGAAAGGATCTAAATACATGGCTAACTAGTCAGGCATACAATTATCTAAATAAAATACACAGTCTCTAAATAAGTCAATGGTAAACATAATTTCTTAAATCCTGGTGTGCAAATACTGTTGAATAATGAAGACATAAACAGAAATAGAAATTGATCAGCATTAGAAAAACATCCTGAATGTCATAACCTGTACAACTCGCAGTGATATTTCATCAGATATACCTATTAGGGTTATGACATAGAGTGTCTATGTGGTTCTAGTCATGAAACTTGTAAATAGATATTTTTTGGTTTTATTTTGCTCTGTATCTCACGTTCTTCTTGTTGCTCCCCCACTTCCCAGGTAACTTGAACATCCTTTTTAAGAAAGGATTTTTTGACAACCAGGTTTGGGTGGCTTATTGACTAGGAGCTCAGTTACTTTCAAGCAGCAGTATAGATATAAATTGCGTGTACCAATGTTGGATCAACAGCTGCAGGAAAGCCATGAAATGGATGAAGCCCAAGACATGGGTTTATGCAGTACTACTGCAGTACCCCACTTGTTGATCACATTGGAACTGCTTAGATTTTATCCATCTTTTTACATCTGACTTTCAGTGTGTTTGTGGTTAACATTCTACAATTAGCACAGAGGTCTCTGTAGCACTTAGATTAAAAGCATAACATTAGCATGAGTGTTAAATATCCTGGGAATACAGTTCATGTCTGTACAACTTAAGAATTTATATTGCTGGAAGGGGTTTTAAAACACAATTTTAAAGAGTTATATAAAAAGTTACATAAGTTCATAAAAGGATACGTAACTTTGGTTGACAGAAAAAGTCATGACCAGCAGGAACTAGAAACATGACTAAGGTGTGAATGATGTACCTACGGAAGTTGCTTTTTTGATACCTAGTATCCCATAATCAGTCACAGCATGTGCTTGGACTAACTCAGTTTTCTCAAGGCAAATGTAATACATAAATCTTGGGCTCTGTTACTCTATTTTATCAATGTTTGAGAGAGTTTTCTCCCATAAATGTATGTGTATGAGTGCTTGAAGATTGTACCCTTTGCTGCACATGCTGGACACCTCTGTTCTTCGTGGGCTGCCCAGGAGACCTACAGCAGTCCGGTCTCTTTCTGGCAGAGTCAAGTGACTGAAACCATCACTCCATCCTCTCTTCTGTTGTTCGTGTACCTCATTTTGGCTTGGGCATTTGGCACTGGTATGCCACTCTCTCAAAACCCAATGCTTTTCATTGAGATGGGATGGCCTTGGCAGTGCAGCATACTGCCCACTGTTTGACTGGCAGCTATGTCCTGTAAAACTGGCATATTACTTTACAAGGGGCATATTGCCATCCATAGACAATCAGGAACCTCGGCAGCAAAATGATCACAAATGAATATCAGCTGTTAATGTTCAAGAACTGATTCCAAGTCATTGGAGTTGGCTAGAAGCATGAAGTCTTTATTCTCTTCATTGCTGAATGCAGAAGTCTCTATTGCACACAGCCTGCTGTCTTTCACATAAATAAGTCTAAATTGAAGAATAATTCTCCATACAATATTTACAGCACAGATATCTGTGCTCTTTCATGAATAGATGGAGATATGCATTTTTCAGAAATATTTTGAACTGAAAAACTAAGAAAATATATTAAACATGTTTGGCTTTCATGGCTTATCATACCCATGCTTCTGAAAAGCATTCTGTGGTCAGTTGTGAATTAGACTGTCATCAGGGTTAATAATTGAATGTTTTAGACCATTATCTTTTCAGAACAAAAGATAGGAAAGAAATGAATGATCTGAGTCTTGCTCATAGTCATGGGTGCAGACCATACCTTCTTAATCAGGAAATCAGATAATGCAATAAAATAATACAATAAAAAGCATATGTCAGACAAACAGCTATCATTTTAAAATGTGATTTTGATCAGAAAAACATGTCTGGAGCCATTTTGAGTTCATTTTTCTTCATAGATTTATTTATCATATTTAGCCCATTTTAACAGATTTCTTTAAAAAAAAAAAAATCTTTGAATTAGTAAACCTGAATGTTAAAATAGGCTCAGCTTGGCTCTTATTAAGATTCAATGAGCCAGGGTCCCTACATAGTTCTGTCTTGTCTCCAGCTGGATGGAACATTTGTAATGAGGAGCAGGATGCTGCACTGAACAGTTGTAGAGACCTAGAAGCAAGAACAAATCTGAGTTCATTCTCCTATAATTCTGTGCAGTTTATAGTGCTAAGAAGAGTGAAAAATACTGTTCTTTGATTAGTCTTACTAGACAAATATGACAATGGATGCAGGTAGTTAGCTGGAATGCTAATAACTTGAGAATATTTTTGCATACTATTCTCGGACTGGAAATTAGCTTTATCACACAGTTTTTAGGGCAATTTTATTTGAACTTTTCTAAATTCTACCTCCATTTATCCCTGGGCAACTGACAAAGTCTCTTTTCCCTGTGACATGTTGTTTGTTAGAAAGTCAAGGTTGGTTTTAAATTACTGGCTTCACACATTTAGTTATATTATGAAAAATTTGAGTCAGCCTTAGCCTTGTTAAGCAGGCTAATGAACCACACCCCCAAATTTGTTCCAATATTGTTGGAACATTTTCATTGCCTCTCTAGCACTTTTCCCAGGCACATTTAGCCAGTCAGCCCCAGCTACACGGATAAGACAAAAGGGATAGGGGACTGAACCCTGGCTTCAAAGTTACATGGCACAGATTAACTCACATTTGCATGCTGCTGTCACTATGTAGAGTGAAAGGTGCCTTCCACATTCATGAACAAACTAGATTTCATTTTTCTAACAGGGATGAATAAGCTTGCATCCTGGAAAAAAAAGGGGAATTTTATGTGCCAGTTTTCAGCACCTCTCCCTCCTTTCAGAGGAAAGTGTGTTATCATGATCATCGTGTCAAGTTTCAGCTGGGCTTTGTGTTGTAATTGCCAGCAGAGTAGTGATACATAATAAGCTGGCTGCCAGCTGGGCTGAGAAAACTCACAGCAGGGTGGGCAAGTACACTAGAACCCTGCGTGGAAGGACACATCTGAAATATGGCTCTCATCCAGCCGCTCTGAGGATCTCTGGAGCACAGTCTCTCCAGCTGCACGTTTCTCACAAACACAGTGCAAAGAGTATGAAATCTTTGGGCATTCCAGCAAGAGAAAAATTTACAAAAGGGAAAGAGTATGCTGTCAGCACTTTGCTCATAGCCCACTGTAAGGTTATGAGAATTCAGCCTTAAAAGACATAGAACTGATATTTCTTGAAAATAACTGGAATGTCAGTAGGTGGAGGTGTTCAAATTTATTCCCCTTTGTTTTGTAAAATCAGCCCATATTACTAAGCCCACAAAGTGAACTCGCTATGAGAATTAGCATTCACTGTTTGCCAAGTTTTCCAGGCCTTTATTTCAGGGAGTGGAGGTTGTGCTAATTGCAGGGAGCGAGTCGAGCATCCAAGATGAGGTGGGAGTGATATTGCGTGCAGGTACCTATTCCACATACTAATCGGAAGGTTACATTTTTTCTGCTCCCATTGTGATAAATCCATGTCTGTCTGGGCCACTGAGCTGCTCCTCCAAGAGAGACATCATGCCTGTGAATAATTCTGGTAACGTTTAAAAGCAAATTAGTTTGGCTTTACAGCATTTTCCACACTATCCTCACACAGAAGGGTCTATAGATGTCAATTATTTTAACTTTTAAAGAGAGAGATGAGATTTTCTGTACATTTCTTGATCCACTACATGGATGGGAATGCTGTTACCATGAGTTTACAAGACCTCTAAGAATGATTAACTGCACATAAAATAGTAATATGAGAGAGCATCCTGTTAGAACAAGGAAACTATAAAATGATCCAGATGCAGCTGTGTCTCAGAATTACTTCATATGCTGGCTGTTAAACATCTTGCAAATACTGTTGACTCCTCTTGAATGTAGTTCTTGTTGATTTTACACTAATCCTATTTGTATGCAGTGGCTATGTAAATTTCTTTTTATAAGGGTATTTTTTCCCTGGCAATTTGGACTTGTATACAAGAGATCCTGATGATGTTATGATTCATAGGAGGAACCAGTATATTACACACAGAGAGGCATGACAATCGGTGCAGAACAGGATTATGAATCTCAGATGGACATCTGAGACCCTCTTATAGCTTAAAAAAAAACCCAAAAAGTCTTAATAAACCTTTTCTCTGAATATGAAATTCAAGAGCATCTTTTATTTCTCTGTCCAATGAGCATTCCCTGTTTTTTGTACTTGCTGTTCTGTTGCTGTTTGTAATATTTCTCAGTATGTTGACTTTGTACATTAGTTCTGACCTGACAAAAGACCTAAAAACATACTCAGCTTTAAATTTGAGGTACTAATTAAAAACTAAGAACATCACTTAAATAACTTCTCTAAATGAAGGCCATGAGCTCCACAAATAAAATGTTACATACTGAATTTACAGAAGTATCTTTTTCTCTTTTCAAAGTTAGTAAGTTTTGTTAGTGCTCTCCCACAGTGGTTTTGGAGTGTTTAGCTACTATTCAGCAGAAAATATGTAGAAAGAATATGGGTTTTTTCTACAACCAGTGACTCGTGGTTTCTAGCACACCAGTACAAGATGACGTCCTTCTCTCAGAATCACAGAATCACAGAATGTTAGGGGTTGGAAGGGACCTTGAAAGACCATCTAGTCCAACCCCCCGGCCAGAGCAGGACCACCTAGAGTAGATCACACAGGAACACATCCAGGCGGGTTTTGAATGTCTCCAGAGAAGGAGACTCCACAACCTCTCTGGGCAGCCTGTTCCAGTGCTCTGTCACCCTCACAGTGAAAAAATCTTTCCTTATGTTAATATGGAACCTCCTATGCTCCAGCTTGCACCCATTGCCCCTTGTCCTGCCATTGGACATCGCCGAGAAGAGCCTGGCTCCATCCTCCTGACACTCACCCTTTATGTATTTATAAACATTAATGAGGTCACCCCTCAGTCTCCTCTTCTCCAAGCTAAAGAGACCCAGCTCCCTCAGCCTTTCCTCATAAGGGAGATGTTCCACCCCCTTAATCATCTTTGTGGCTCTGCACTGGACTCTTTCAAGCAGTTCCCTGTCCTTCTTGAACTGAGGAGCCCAGAACTGGACACACTATTCCAGATGCGGTCTCACCAGGGCAGAGTAGAGGGGAAGGAGAACCTCTCTTGACCTGCTGACCACACCCATTCTAATACACCCCAGGATGCCATTGGCCTTCTTGGCCATGAGGGCACATTGCTGGCTCATGGTCATCCTGCTGTCCACCAGGGCCCCCAGGTCCCTTTCCCTTACGCTACTCTCTAACAGCTCAGTCCCCAGCCTATACTGGTACATGGGGTTGTTCTTTCCTAGATGCAAGACTCTACACTTGCCCTTGTTGTATGTCATTAAATTTCTCCCCGCCCAGCTCTCCAGCCTGTCCAGGTCTCACTGAATGGCAGCACAGCCTTCTGGTGTGTCAGCCACCTCTCCCAGTTTTGTGTCATCAGCAAACTTGCTGACAGTGCACTCTGTTCCCTCGTCCAGGTCATTGATGAGTATATTGAATAGTACTGGTCCCAGTACCAACCCCTGAGGGACTCTACTAGATACAGGCCTCCAACTGGACTCTGTCCCGTTGACCACAACTCTCTGAATTAATGTTAGATAATTACTACCCAGAGAATACTGTCATGCTTATTGTTATGGCACCATTAGTAAGGATTAAAGATAAAATTTATTTCATTTAATTTTTAAAAGAAAAAGATTGCTAAGTCTAAATCTTTCCTATTTAGATAAAAACAATGGTTCTTTTTGAGGTTAATACGCTCAAGAATTGGGACTAATACGATATTTACAGTAAACCGATTGAAAAAAAAAAAAAGATGATTGAATTATGTAGACTGATGTTTTGCTAAAAATGAAATTATTATAATTTTTGAGAGAAGCCTGAATCTCTCTAATGCAAGTTGTTACTCTTTTATTGCAATCACTAAATTAAGATTCACTTTTGTATATTACATAGATGCCATTAAGGCTAAGAGTTTTAAGAGCAGCTAGAGATTTGTGCAGTTCAGTCTGAGACATCACGGAAGTGGGATTCCTTGAATTCTGAAACAACTCAGCAGTTTCTAAAAATTTGGACTCTGAAATGTTCATTGTCTGGACATCTGGATCCTCTAATTACTTTTCATAATCTTGGCTTAATGTTTAATAGTAAGCAGACACCTCAGAAATTGCTCTAAATTACTATCTTGAGACAGAGGTGCTTTTTTTTCTAGGAAATGTAAATCTTACTACAGGAAACTCCAGGCTATCTAGCGTACTGCACGCCTAGACTTCTGAACTATATTTATTTCACTAGGCTTTGCAAGCTGATCTGGTAGTTTTGGAAAGTTCTGTTTCTCCTTATTTTGAAAGTATTTGCAAGTTTACACATAACAGTCTTAGAGCATTTTTTTTTTCCAGAGCACTTTGTAGCATGAGCACCAGGTTGGGGTATTTTGAGAACCAGCAGCTTGGTGATTAGAGGGATAGGATCTTAGAATACAGCTAGTTTCTACTGGTTTTTTTCTTTACTGGCTTGTTCTTCTTTGTTTTGATTCTTGTACATCAACCCAAGCTAAAAGCATTGAATTATCGATTAATTATGAATTGTCCTATCTGTAAAAACTGGGCTAATGGCCTTAGAAGAACAGAGTCAGATCTCTGCACAATAGAAAGTTTATGACACCACAGGTATAGTGCCAGAAACATGGCTTTTCAAATGGTTATCTGTAAAATACAGGGAAAAATAAAAAAGGACTGTAGGGGACTCCTTTGAATTATATGAAAAGTGCAGAAATAAGTATTTTATATCTAAAGAACAGCAGATAGCAACTTCCTGACTCAAAAAGGTTGCACTGGATGAAAAAGGATTGAGTATTGACAAATAAACTTGAATTGATCATAAAATGAAAGGATAAAATTCCTCAGATTCCGGTGGGTGTAAATCGGTTGTGTTTAGTTGAAAAAGTGTTCCCGGTGTCCATGTGTCAACAGTTCAAGAAAGACATTGAAACAGGGATGAAGACTCAGAGGAATGTCATAATAATATTTAGAAGTAATTAAAATGTACCCCATAGGGAGAGGCTGAAGGAGTTGTCTATTTCTTTAAGAAAAAAAGTGTAAAAGGTGATTTCATCATGGCTTTTACACACATACTTGTGGAACAGCAGTTTGGTGATTGAAGAGGCGTGCTTTTAATTGACTAAGATACATGAAGATCCTCTGGCTGGAAGCAAATTCAGGCTTTATTCATTACACACATTTTTAATTGTGAGGGTAATTATCCATCAAAACAGCTATTGAAGTTTATGCTGACCACCCTAGCACTTGAAATTTTGAATATTAAATCAGAAATTTTTCAAAATAGCTTTTTCAAAAAGCCCTGCTGTGTTTTTAACCTAGTTATTTGACTTGAAGTAGGAATTAATTCCAAGAAGACTTACTGGCTGTGTTTTGCTAGTCTTTAAAACAGATGGCTGCAATGGCCCTTTCAGGGTTTAAAATGCTTTCAATAAAAAGGGAACTACTTTAATAAAGTTAGGTGAAAACTTCATCTGGTCACACTCATTTACTAAATATTGTGGCTGCACATTGAGCACACAGGTAAGACAGCACAGAATAGGTTCTGTGAGGGAGACTTGCCTTGAAGTAATTTTTGTAGTATTTTGATCCCATGCTCAAGGGAACTGAAAGACCCTTGCAGAATACTTTAACAGTCTGTAATTTCATAGAAAGTATGTGACCTGTGTGGACTGCCTGATATTATTATTAATGCCGATAATAATAATAATCTGTAATTTTATAATATATATAAACCCTCAGTCTTAGACTACAGACTGCATGTGCTGGGTGCTATACAAATGCAAATTTGCATTAAGATACCTTAATGATTCTATGATTCTATGATTTTCCTTTCACAGACTGCATCTGTGAAGGGACAAATCTCCATCTTGGTTTGTCCACATAACTGTACCACGACAAACCAAGTCTCTGCAAAGCAAAGCCTATGCCTCATGTTGTTTCTAATTCAGGGAGATTGTTTCCCATCCAGGCTAAGTGGATTTTACCAGCTGTGTCCAGGGCCCATGAAAGAGAAAATCCCTTCCTACTGCTTTTAATTTCATAATGTAAAATAGATCTTTAGATCATGGAGGGCATGATCTCCAGGACCTCATCTCTGGAGTAAGCCTTGTGGTAAGATGTAGAGCCTTCCTGTTTACTGAACAGGAGCTATGGAGATGTACTGCAGAGTATAACCTGGATTAATGCAGCAGAATACGCTGATGGGAGTTTCAAAGCATATCCAAGTTTGGAAATAGGATTTGGGAAGATGTACCATCCACAATGTGAGGCATGCCTCTGTATTCACAAAGCATTGGAAAAATAAACACTTTTTGACTTTGATATGACCTTTGCTTGAATGAAAAGGTGGAACAACTCTTCTTTCAGTTCAGCTAAACATTTTCAACAGTTTAGTCAAATAGGAAATGTATTTATTCGAATTCCTCCCCCCCTTCAAGGGGACTAGTTAATAATCTTTCTTTGGAAAAAAAATCACCTTGCTACTTTAACAAACCCTGTGTTATCTAATGAGGTATACGTATTTCTTGTTCAGTAAGTCAGTTCTTGTAATGTTAGGTACACAAACTGCATGTTGGACTTAAGGTAAAATGACTAGGGAGTGAACTAGGCTAGAAAGGCATCTCCACAAAGGGCAGATTAGTTTAAGAGATATTTTAAATATGCATTTAGCATTGGTGACTGGGCAAACATGGATTTTTGAATCAGAGGAAAAATTTATTTATGAATATCAGATTACATAAATAATTTGAATATAATTTATGACACTAAGGTTTAAATAAACATCAACCTAAATGTATGCGCAAAAGTCCTTATAAGCATTTAAATAAATGACATCATCCTCAGTACTTCAAAAAATCAGGTCACTTATTTCAGTACTAATAATGATATAGGAGAATTGTATGAGACGTTTGTTATTAAAAACCTTGCATAAGATATTAAAATTACTTATGTAAATAGCATTTGCAAATACATCTTGATATTAAAACAATGTAATCCATAGAGCAATATGCAATCTTGTATCATCTTGAACGTCTTGTTGCGCTTGCCTCTGAATGGAAAACATATAAAACTTTCAGTCTTTGCTTATCCTTTATAGCACAAAAAGGTACATCATAATAAATGATTATTTATTTGGATTGTTCGCCGAGAAGCAGCAGGATTTTTTTCATGTTGAAAGCAAGAACAAGACAGAGACAAGGCTCTGTGAGAGACTGTAGACACTGAATTAACATATATTTGGAAATGATAATCACTTGTGTCCAGGCTTCAATAAAGCTTCCGCGACTGCTCTAGGTGCAACACAAACCAGCATTTTCAGTCCTCTGCTCATTATAAAAGGGAATAAAAGGTTGAAATTATTGAAAAATATGCAGTTGGCTTCATAACAGTTACTCTTCAATGCATTTAAAAGACAAATGTTTGAAATGTCATTAAATATTAGCAAAGTAAAAATTCAGCTATTCTTTACAGTGCCTTTGTTAGGTAATCGAAACAGAAACAAGAGAGAAAGGCAAAAAGGTAATAAATGTAAGTAATCAGGTAGTGTAATTTCAGAAACATTCATAATTTTTATGTATTTATTTATTTTCTTCTGTATTTGTAAGTCTGAAAAATAGCGCTACTGAAATAAATACTAATGCAGAGTGCATTGCTAAGGAAAGAGATATTGACTGGTTTGATGTAAATCCTTCTAAGCATCTAGCTCTTTGTAATAAAGCTTACACTGTTCACAGAGACTGTGCTATTTGCAAGCTATGGAGACTCATGTTCAACACCAACACCTTAAAAGACAGAATTAAATAAGCTGTGATCTTGTTCTCTACAGGACAAGGAAACAGTATCAGATAACCATTAATACTGCAAGATGTGATTGCTCTGGTTCTTACTGAGGTGCAGGCTGAACTTCTTATATATCCTTGAGACCCTTCACTCCCAAGCTGTTTGTAGACAGGAGCACTAATTTTCTTTCCTTATCCTAATATGTGGCTCTGTTTACATCCTGCTTTTGAGCAAAGGTTCAGCTGTGGGCTCTGGCCCTACCAGGTGGAAAGACCTCCAAAGTCAACAGGGAGGCAGATAACAGCAGATTCTCCAGGTTGTGGCAACCATTAGTCACTGTTGCTTTTCAGCTCAGACCTGCGTCGTTTTCTGGTTCCAGATGGCTTCATTTAAGCATTTGGGTTTAGCTCTTATGCTTGCTTACCGAGGTTTCTGGTTAGTTCTCAGGAGTGGTGTTGGAACCAAGCCATTGCACAATGGGGCTCGGGTGTCATCCTGGATGCTGGAAAATTAGTTTCCCGCTGGGACAGGAGCCTGACAGCACTCTTCCTCTGCTCTGTGCCTGGAAGGCCTTTCTGTTTCAGCAATGGTCTCAGATTAGAGAAAAGACAATTAGAAGTCTTCTCCCATGAATGGAAAGGATGGAAAGTGCTCCTATAGCCATGTGCTCTTCTCTGTTGGGAAGGACAGATGAGAGCTGAGACTTTCCATCCACCGTGTGTGTCAGAGCTCAACATGAATGGCAGGTTTGCCTTGATGACTCCAGAGATTTCAAAACAGATGCTTAAGAGCTTAGCCATCAAATGGTGTGCACACCTAACAAATTAGGATTTAAGCCCGAGTTGTGATCCACTGTAAATATATTATACATATATATAAATAGTTATCTAAATTATAACACTGCAACAGTCAGATAGCCTTTAGTTCTCAATCAGGGCTTTTCTCCTTTCTGACACTGTTTTCTTTTTTTTCGTTCCCTCCCCATCCTTCACTTGTTTTCTTCATCTTATGTGAGTTTTATTGGACATTGAATCCTCTTAAGTATTCCCTTTTCCTTACCCATTTCATCAACTACACCTCCAGCCTTATCTCCAGCTCTATTTTTTTAACAGTTTTTTTCATCTGTTATTTTCTCTGCCACTGTATTCTTCTCTCTTGACCTTGACTGCAAACCCTCTGTTTGCAACTGAAGAATATTTTGGAAAGTAGTTTTCACACTGTGAATAAACTGTCTTCCAGGAATTATTTTTCCAACATAATGTCCTTTGACATTGGGATTATTTTATATTCCTGGAATGCTTCCTTGCACACTGCTCTGGTTCCTTTCTGCTCTGGTACCATCCCTCTATGATTAAGATTTTATGCCCTCTATCCTGTTTCTTTCTTTCCATCTGGTAATTGATCATTATTGCATTTATCCAAATAAATATCAGTGTGGCCTGTGTGACAAGTAGGATGTCCTAAAGTCAGTAACAGATTCTCTGGTTTCTGTTCTTCCACTGTCTATACAATTGGCATCATCCTTAAATCAGTGTTTCCCATTCACTTTGCAAGCTATGAATATTATTCTTTCTCTGTTGTCTACCTATACTTTCACTTTGAGAAGTTTGACTATTTTAATTCCTTTCTTGTGAACTTCTTAAGAATTACCTTACTCTCAAGTGCTGGATTCTGCTCTTACTTTCAGACAGCAGCAATCACTTCAGAGGTCAAATGATATCACTTCTCCATGCTCCAGATTGCTATTATCCATAAATATACTGTGGACTTCACTTCTTTGACTTTCATCTGGTCAATTGGTAATAGATTCTCTTTCCAGGAAACTAGTCCTGCTGTTGTCACTGATCATTTTATACAAGTGTTTTGAGAGGGGCTATTCTTTGCAGTTGTCCTGTGTGGAAAACCACTGTGCTGTTAACAGGTTCCTGTCTAGTGCTTTTTTTACGGTTAACAAAACTGGAGCTACTACATTTCGGTCAGAAGAATAGCGAAGATAATTTTTCTTACCTTCAAGATAAAACTATTTTTACAGGATCAGTGTGAAACCCTTTTGGTCTCGCTTTACCTTTTTCTACCTTTCTTCACTGAGAGGAAAGGCAAGTAATGTGGCGTTGCCATCCTTCCTCCTACAAAATATCTATTTCTACTGTAGGTGGCAGTTAAAATTGTTTTTCCCACTATATCTCGATTAAAGTAGTGGGAGGAAATCATGTGTCCTGGGGAGCTGTGGCGTATATAGCCTCTTTGTCTATTAGGCTAGTGAGTGGGTTGCACTTGAAGTTATAATATGCTTTCTTTCCTCCACTTGAAGGACATTGAGACTGCCTGATTGTTAGACAATGTCTTTGCCACCCTCATGCAGGTCAAAATCCCACTTCTCAGAGGGAAAGAAAATCAGAGCTAAACTGAGTCTGCTTATCTTTTGTGGATTTTTTTTCAGTCTGTCTTTTAGATGAAGAACTGTAAACAATTCCAGTAAAATTCTGCCACTCTTTTCACACATTAGGGTTCTGAACCTCTGAATGGCAGAGCAGATCTTCAGATCTTGAGCTCAGTGGTTATTTCATAAGGCTAGATCTATACTCAATGGTCAAACTCACCTACCATCATACCTGGGACATGGTGAGTAATCATCAAGATTGGTCACAACTTAGACCATGCAGTGAAATCTCGGTGAGGTGCTCTGCCTCATTCTGTGGAGAGGAATGTAGGGAGGGGAGCAAAAAGGGGGAGGGAAACCAATGCACAGCCAGATCTTCCCTCCCTAGGCTGGTGGTCAGACATGGCAATTTCAGTATGGGAACACCCATAGTGCAGAGGTAGCCTCGATGTCACAGTATCATGGAATTGTAAAATCGTTTGGGTTGGAAGGAACCTTAAAGATCAGCTAGTTGCAAGAACGCTGCCATAAGCAGGGACATCTTCCGCTTCACCAGGTTGCTCAAAGCTCCATCCAGCCTGGCCTTGAACACTTCCAGGGAGGAGACATCCACAACTTCTCTGGGCAACCTCTTCCAGTGACTCACCACCCTCCCAGTAAAGAATTTTTTCCAAATATCTAATCTAAATCTGCCCTCATTGTATCACTACATGCCCTTGTAAAGAGTCCCTCCCCACCTTTGCTATAGGCCCCCATCAGGTACTGGGAGGCTGCTAGAAGGTCTCCCTGGAGCCTTCTCTTCTCCAGGCTGAACAACCCCAACTCTCTCAGCCTGTCCTCATAAGGTAGGTGCTCCAGACCCCTGATCATCTTCATGGACCTCTTCTGGACCCACTTGAGCAGGTCCCTGTCTTTCTTATGCTGGAGGCCCCGGAGCTGAACACAGTACTCCAGGTGGCGTCTCACCAGAGCAGAGTAGAAGGGGAGAATCACCTCCCTCAACCTGCTGGTGCCACTTCTTTTGATGCAATTGGCTTTCTGGGCTGTGAGCGCACATTGTTGGCTCATATTCACTTTTTCATCCACCAGCACCCCCACGTCCTTCTCGGCAGGGCTGCTCTCAATCCACTCATCGCCCAGCCTGCACTTGTGCTTGGGGTTGCCCCAACCCAGGTGCAGGACCTTGCACTTGGCCTTGTTGAGCTTCGCGAGGTCTTTTCTCTCAAGCCTGTCAAGGTCCCACTGGATGGCGACCCTTCCTTCTAGAGTATGAACCACACCACTCAGCTTGGTGTCATTGGCAAACTTGCTGAGGGTGCACTCAGTCCCACTGTACATCTTGCCGGCAAAGATGTTAGACATCACTGGTCCCCACACCGATCTCTGAGGAACGCCACTCGTCATTGGTTTCCACCAGGACATTGAGCCATTGATGGCAACTCTTTGAGTGTGGCCATCCAGCAAATCCTTATCCACAGAGTGGCCCATCTGTCAAATCCACGTCTCTCCAGATTAGAGACAAGGATATCGTGCGGGACAGTGTCGAATGCTTTGCACAAGTCCAGGTAGATGGCATTGGTTGGTCTTCCCTTATCCACCAACACTGTAACCCTCTTGTAGAAGGCCACCAAATTTGTCAGGCATGATTTGCCCTTGGTGAAGCCATGTTGGCTGTCACCAATCACCTCCTTATTTCGCAGGTGCCCTAGCATAGTTCCCAGGAGGATCCACCCTATGATTGCGCCAGGCACAGAGATGAGACTGACCAGCCTGTAGCTCCCAGGTCTTCCTTTTTTCCCTTTTTAAAAATGAGGACTATATTTTCCCTTTGCCAGTCAGTGGGAACTTCACCACTCTGCCACAACTTCTGAAATATGTTTGCTTAGCATCGTCATATGCCAATTCTGTCAGGAACCTTGGATGCATTTCATCAGGTCCCATGGTATTCTGCACCTTCAGGTTCCTTAGATGAGCTTGAGCCTGATCTTCTTCTACAGTGAGTGGTTCTTCATTCTGCAAAAGCGATCCTTCCTTTGCCTTCTGTGACTTGGGTGGTGTGGCTGGAGCACTTGCTGATGAAGATTGAGGCAAAAAAAATTGTTGAGTCCACATTGTTAATGTTCACAGTAGACATTAAACAACTCTAGATATAATTTCTTTTAACATATGTGTATTGTCAGTCATATTTCTACTCACCGAATGTCAAATTTCTGCAATCTGTGGTGGGATCTCACTCACCAACTTCTAAAGAATATTTTACAAATTTTAGATGAAATAATGTTTTGATTGGATCCTGTGTTATGACATCTCGAACACTAGCCCCAGCTGTCTTTGGAACCACTGTTCGTGTGGCATCACATTAAGCAAACCAAGATTACTCATTTACATATTTTGCATATTTATAAAAACACTATTTTCTGTATCAGTAAAAGTCCGGGTGCAGAGACAAATCAGCCCAGCTCCATTGATTTAAAGGACTTGATATGATTGACGCTAGCTGAGATTTTGGCCTGCTGTATTTAGCTGTGGTTTACATTGAATCACATAAAGCCAGGAAACATGACATGGCAAATACATAGAAGTGTTTTAAATCTTCTCTTGGGAAGCTTCTGCACAACAGTACTAATTTCAAATCCACGAAACTTTACAAGCAAAAGATCTGGGATAAACCAAAAGCAGCACTGGGCCATGAAATAAGCCTGAAAATTGTTTCTAGCAGAGCATATTGGGACATAATGAGTAAAAGTTGCAACAGTGTCAGAGGTTACACTGCTGTGGCTGATGCACAGGTGGAATGGTACCTCCAAGATACACTTCTGCTGGCATATTATTTCTTGATTTAATTTTCAGCTTCCCCTGAAGCTGGAGACTCTCCTTCAGTTTTAATGAAAATAAAAACACAGCTGGGTAGGAACATCATCTCCTGGAAAACAATGAATTCTTCACACTTCATGGAATAACTTAAATAAAGAAAATCCCCAGTACGATATCAAAGATTACAGAGAGGAGTCAGTGACTGGCAGAAATAAAGGAAGGAGCTCCAGCTAAAATCACAAGCTTGGGGAAACACAGTCTCAGGGGAGGTTTTCTGAGAAATAATGGGGGTGGGTCCGAGCGCAGTCTCCTGGGGATGGGGATGAGGTGTATAACTGCAGATGCATCAACGTGTAGGTTCAGTTGTTCTGGTCACCTGCAAAAGCCAGGACACACGTGCAGCATTTTAGAAGGGATTCAGGCATGGTAGCTGTTGGTAACCATATAACTAGTCCTACTGGACTTTACTGCAGACATTTTCTTATACACATATGCATGTGTGTGCATGTACGCATGTATTATATACAAACACGCACACATGTATCCATTAAGATTATTAATATGATTCACAGAAGTTTAACAGTGTTATGTTAAATGGGTAGAAGTACTCTGTTAGTGACATGACTGCTTGATGTGTTAATAGATTTAAATATTGTTTTTATAAGAGGATATCATCAACTTGCAATCTGGCTTGCATCTGAAAGTATTTTTGGTGTTTCAAGGCATACATAAAGTTACGATAACTGTAAGGTAATAGAGGTTGAAATATTTAATGTCGTTCTGTTTATTTAGCATGATTTGACAGATTTTCACATACCATGGGTTTCCCCAGCTTCTCAGTGTCACCTTTAGTAGAGATCTTGTTGGAAACAAACAGAAAGATCATTCTCAAGGGGAAAATTTTTCTGCCTTTCTCTCTTTACTACCTGTCCCCAATCCAGCAATATTTTAAAACGTGGCTCTAAATGTAAGCGTGAAAAAAGCTGAGGAAAATTATATTATTTGTATGCTTTAAAAAATAACATTTTTGTAAAGTTCTCCACTAGATCAGGCCTACTGCCAGGGTAATTAATGGGCAGATGTAGTCCTTGAAACTACTTTTAACTCATCTCATGGAACTGATTCAATTTTAATTTAATAATCTCCCTTTAATGGTGCTTATTGTACAGTCAGTGCTAGTTAACAGGAATATTCTCTTCTTTGCCAGGAAGCAGTTTCATGTAAGGTATTTAACGGATATTTCAGACCTCATGCTAGATATTTTGGATACCTGAGAATTTATTATTACCTTCATATATGCAGTAGTCTCTTGAATAATATATTAGAAATTTGAAGAAATGTTGCATTAGCTTTCAAATACATGGAGATATCACAGAAGAAAATAGTGCTATCATTACAGATTTAACAATGCAGCTTACATTTCTTCAATTTTTACAGCTCAAAATGAGCACTGTTCTACAATCATTGTAACTTCTGATCCTTTTTATGTGACAGAAGGGGATATTTACATTTTATCCATCATAATGAACTAAAAGTAAGCCTCAGGAAATGCTTGCATTTGCTAGAGATGACCTTTGGTTTACACTAGAAAGAAACTAAGGCTTTGGTTCTCCAAGGATGGGTTGCCTCTTATAAGCAGAGCTGTCTCTGTACAGCTGTGTTTGAGATCTGGTGTGAGCATGGTAATGATTAAAAAAAAGAGGAAACGAGGAAAGTGATTCTGAGAAGGAAATGGACTGAAGTATATTTTTTCTTGAAACAGTGTGAGATTTGGCTCTGCTCTGTACCTCCAAAACAGAACCTTTATTATACTTTCTGGAATGGCGGTTTTACTGTCAAAATCCCACATTCATTTTTTCAGCAACATCTCTTGTTACTTTTCATCTTCTTTCTTATTTTTAATCTCCCTTTAAAAAAAGACTGCTAACACTTTCTAGCCATACTTAGAATTGGCAGGTCAAGGAAATGGAAAAAATAATTTATTTTATTTTCCCCTAATTTTATCCCTTGTATTGAATTTTTGACTCAGTTTAGGCAAATTCTTCCCCAATTCATGGAATATTACACCATGGGAGGAATGACCATGGAGTGAATGAGTTGCATGGAAGAGAGCAGTGGCTGTAATGGGAACAGGTTATGCATTACTTTGTTGTGAACAGAAAGGCTTCTGTTAATCTGTTCACAAAAAAGGAGCAAAGCGGTCTGTTTGCGACTTCCTATATGGTTTATTCCCTTTTTTCTTTGAGACATATTTCAGATCTCAGACTCTTTGCCCTCTTGGCTTTAGTTAATGCCCCTACCTTATCTCCAGAGTTCAGGAAAGTTAGCAAGGGGCTTGAATCGCTTCTTCTTTTCAGTTTAGCTTCAAAATAATAATAAAAAAGTGCAGTGTTTCATTAGTTACATAGCAGTCAAAGTACTGTCAGACAAAATAAGAAGTTAGTGTTCCAGGATCAACTTACATAATTAAAAAAAAAAAAAAAAAAAAAAAAAGAGAAAACAGGAAATACATATTTTATTAATTTCTTATTTAAATGATACATCTTAAAAGGCTGTTTGCTTCAGCGGGTCCAAAATATAATTTACACGTTATATTCGCTTTATAGCATTAGGCCGCCTAAAGCAATAACAACCAACAGCTGAAGTAAAATGTGTTGTCAAGCAAATAGTGAAAGAGGGAATTAAAGGGAACACCTGTGTCTTGTTATTAGAAATCATATCCATGCTGGACTTGTAATAGCCTAAATAATACAAATTTAGCTAGAAGTAACAAAGCAGATGGAAACATCTGTATGTTGTGTACAGTGACAGTTATTGGATGGTAGAGTTTCTGGCCCTGGTTTTGCCCTCAGTAAACATTATTTGCATAGTAGTTTCCATCCTTTCCATCTTTAACCCTTGAAAAAATTTCATATCTGATGAAGATAGCACAGTTTATATAAGATTCATACAAGGGGAAAGTCTGGTTGTGATATAAATAGATGGATACAGATGTAAGTTATGTACATGTCCAATACAGAAGTACAATGAACAGACTGATTAACATAAGTAGAAAACAGAACACTAAAAATTCCTTGAGTTTTCTCACTAAGTGAAAAACTCAGAGGGAAAGTGTTGCGATGCCACGTATGGCTGAGATAACAAACAGAACATCACATGCAGACAGATTGCTACATCATCATAAGTCAAAGCTGAAGTCAAAGCTGAAGTCAAAGGAATTTAGCTCTCCCTAATATTGAATCATAGAATCATAGAATGGTATGAGTTGGAAGGGACCTTAAAGATCAGCTAGATCCAGCCCCCAGGTTGCTCAAAGCCCCATCGAGCCTAGACTTGAACACTTCCAGGGAGGGGGCAGCCACAGCTTCTCCAGGCAACCTCTTCCAGTGCCTCACCACCCTCCCAGTAAAGAATTTTTTCCAAATATGTAATCTAAATCTGCCCTCTTTCAGTTAGAAACTGCTACCCCTCGTATCACTACATGCTCTTGTAAAGTGTCCCTCCTCACCTTTCCTGTAGGCCCCCATCAGGTACTGGGAGGCTGCTAGAAGGTCTCCCTGGAGCCTTCTCTTCTCCAGGCTGAACAACCCCAACTCTCTCAGCCTGTCCTCATAAGGTAGGTGCTCCAGACCCCTGATCATCTTCATGGACCTATTCTAGACCCACTTGAGCAGGTCCCTGTCTTTCTTATGCTGGAGGCCCCAGAGCTGAACACAGTACTCCAGGTGGCGTCTCACCAGAGCAGAGTAGAAGGGGAGAATCACCTCCCTCAACCTGCTGGCCACGCTTCTTTTGATGCAGCCTAGGATACAATTGGCTTTCTGGGCTGTGAGCGCACATTGCTGGCTCATATTCACTTTTTCATCCACCAGTACCCCCACGTCCTTCTCAGCAGGGCCGCTTTCAATCCACTCATCGCCCAGCCTGCACTTGTGCTTGGGGTTGCCCCAACCCAGGTGCAGGACCTTGCGCTTGGCCTTGTTGAGCTTTTTGGGCCCACCTCTCAAGCCTGTCAAGGTCCCACTGGATGGCGACCCTTCCTTCTAGAGTATGAACCACACCACTCAGCTTGGTGTCATTGGCAAACTTGCTGAGGGTGCACTCAGTCCCACTGTACATCTTGCCGGCAAAGATGTTAGACATCACTGGTCCCCACACCGATCTCTGAGGAACGCCACTCGTCATTGGTTTCCACCAGGACATTGAGCCATTGATGGCAACTCTTTGAGTGTGGCCATCCAGCAAATCCTTATCCACAGAGTGGCCCATCTGTCAAATCCACGTCTCTCCAGATTAGAGACAAGGATATCGTGCGGGACAGTGTCGAATGCTTTGCACAAGTCCAGGTAGATGGCATTGGTTGGTCTTCCCTTATCCACCAACACTGTAACCCTCTTGTAGAAGGCCACCAAATTTGTCAGGCATGATTTGCCCTTGGTGAAGCCATGTTGGCTGTCACCAATCACCTCCTTATTTCGCAGGTGCCCTAGCATAGTTCCCAGGAGGATCCACTCTATGATTGTGCCAGGCACAGAGGTGAGACTGACCAGCCTGTAGCTCCCCAGGTCTTCCTTTTTTCCCTTGTTAAAAATGAGGACTATGTTTTCCCTTTGCCAGTCAGCGGGAACTTCAGCACTCTGTCACAGCTTCTGAAATATGATGGATAGTGGCTTAGCGATTTCATATGCCAGTTCTGCCAGTATTCTTGGATGCATCTTATCAGGTCCCATGGACTTCTACACCTTCAGGTTCCTTCTGTGACTTGAGTGGTGTGGCTGAAGCACTTGCCAGTGAAGACTGAGGCAAAAAATTTATTGAGTACCTCAGCCTTTTCTGTATTTTGGGTAGCCAGGTCTCCCATTTCCTTCTGGAGAGGGCCCACATTTTTGCTAGACTTCCTTTTATCACCGATATACTTATGGAAGCTTTTCTTGTTGCCCTTTATGTCCTAGGTGTCCACACTGGAGTTACACAGCATGCAAGCAAGCTGTTCTGTTCTAGTCCATGCGGTGAAAGGAATGGGAAAAACCATTCAGATAGGCAGGTTTCAGTATCTATTTTAGCGCAAGCTGAATATCTTTGCAGCTTCCATCATCTGTGTTGATTAGGTCCTCCTCTGGCTGTCATGGGTGCTTGGACATCGATCTCACTTATAGACACTTAGTCTGTAAGATCTTAAGCCAAGTGTCTGAAACCTGAAGCTGAATACCACCTTTGTCGTTCTCTTACATATAGATTCAGTTCCTAACATCACGGCATCTGCAGTACATAAGTCACCCTAACTGTCTTAACTTTTAAGAGAACTCCAGTAAATGCCACCTGACCATGGTGGGAAAAGATTTTTTTCTGCTAGAGTCACACATTTTTGTACATAATTTCTTCTCCAGCCACGATTTCCTTGGAGAATGGAAAGAAATCTAAAGGCAACAATAAACACAGATCATACACAATGTGTGAAGCATACAGGACCTTAAAATGAAACATATGACTCTTTTTAAGATGAATTTGCGACAAAATTCTGCAAAGGAGAAATCTTAAAAAAGTATCCTCTCTTTATAAAATACTTAAAGGAACCCAGTGTAATAAATCTATTAGATACAGATTTTCTTTTTCATCCTTCTAATATGTCGCATTAAATATGATTTATTTTTGTCAGCTGGAAGGTGTTCTGTACTTTGTCAGGAGGCTGAGATGGTTGCACACTAGGCACATTGGGCCAGAATAACTTTAAGATGCTGTAATGGTAGATGCTAAACCAAACCTTGAGGAAGATGAAGTTCATCATCCCATGTATTGTTAATACATGCGATGATGAAAAAATTCTTTTCTAGGAATACTTAATGACATATGTTATACTTTTTGAGACATAAAAGTGTTCCAAGAGGATATATTTGGAGTATGACTATGAACTGACTTCTTGCCTATATGGACAACTGAAGCTTCGAAACTGCTATTCTGCTTCGCTCTGTCATTTACATCTAATGCTTCCGAAGAAAATGTTTGTTAATGCACCTGTCTGATTGTGGAGCTTCCTTCTGACAAAAGAATTTCTTCCTCAGGTCATCTATGCAATCCATGATTGCATTCATGTTTCTGAATTAATTTTTGTAACTTTTTGACATAGGTATGACAGCTTTAGATGTTACTGCTGTTCACACAAATACAGAATCCTTTTTAAGTTTTCCCAGTGTATTTGTCCCAATGATTTCTTATGGGTGATCTACAGAGGTTCCATTTTGTTTAACTTGATGGCTTCAAGTTGCTTTTTGGGGATAGCTATGGCTAAGCACACTCATTGTTAAAAGATTCTTCTAATACAAGATCAGTCATAATTGCAGAAACAGTAATCTATTTTACTCTAGCTTTTCCCTTCGTTCCTCTGAATTTATTAGTAAGAAAGTAAAAGTCATGCACTCTTCTATTCTTCATCTAGTTATTGAGCATTTTGTATAATAAAGGGAAACATGGTACTAATGAAATTACATTTCTTAATGTATTATTCACCAATCTCCAGGGTTTCAGTGCTATTTTGGATTGCTAAACACTTACTATATTCATTATTTAACATGCAACAAAAATGCAGATAAACCAGGCCATTTGGGTGGCAGATCAGAAGGCAGAGAATATGAATTAGCCAAGGAATGTCTTTTCATATCATATCTTATTATGCTTTACCACCAAATTCTCAGAAACACTGCAAAGAGCAAATCTCTATTTTAAAAAAATGACTTGCAGACCAGCTTTCTCTAAAATAAAATTCATCCGTTGTATTTTCACCTATTTATCTTCTTCATTTGGAAGGTAGCCGTGGCTCTGTCCCATCTTTAGGCTCAGAGAACACCTCCCTAATTTCTGTCCTTCCTTACTCTGCATTTCCAAGATACTAAACACCTTCCTAGATTTCTTAGTCTCTACTGATATATATATCACCCATACGTATCAATAACAGTTGTTGTCTTATTCTGTGGCATAATGCTGCCTGTTGTACTTTGTTGACAAATTCTGCTTGTGAGACTTTGTGTACTGTTCTTTAAATCCTTGGCGACAAGCAATCTGGTAAAGCTGATGAAGGCAGGAAAACTATAGGAGAGGAAACAGAATGAAGAGAAAAAAATAGTAGTGCTTTCTCTAACCCAGTGAAGTTTACCGTTGAAAAAGGGAAATGTAATGTCTTCTGTGTTTTGTACCACTTGCATATGTCAAAACCCAGGATTCATAACTCTCATACTGCCTAAATGTCTCCGGTAATGTCACTGTCCAGTCACCCCTTTTATAGAAACTTGGGATTTTTTCTAAATCCTGTGCCATTGGTTATGGATGAGCTCACTTATAGCTTTAATAACCAATCTTTGCATTTCAGTTAAAGTGTAACACTCCTTTAAGGACTTCAGTCTTCTAAAGCTTCATGATACATTGAAATGTCCACTGTAGTTCTTGTCCTAGACACCGGTATGACATTTTTTATTCAGTCAAGAACAAAACCTCCAAGATATTTCTTTATGAAGTCATTAGAAAACCTAAAATTCTTTCCACTTGAAAATTCTTTCCACATGAGATGGTGTGGTGGAGGCTGACACATTCCTTTGTCTTCAGAAAACATCAGGGCAGAGTGCCATGCCATTCCTAGATCTACTTTCTTTCTGCCTCAGCTTGTCCCACCATTATTTGTTCATGTTCTGGTTCCTATAGTGCTCTGAATTAAATTTTACTCCTGTGTGTGCCCTTTCCTAACCTTGGTGTGTTCTCTAAAAATCCAGTGGTCGTTGACCTGTGTGTTATATATATATATTAGCTTTCACCTAAAAATAATATATTTTTAACCTGCATAGTTAATAGAGAGGAGCGAGGGGAAACAACCCCAAAGCACAAGTTGTGGCCCACGTAAGACCCAGAGATTCCAAAACCTGAAGGAAAAGGCTCCAAAGCCATCAGTGTATTACCCAAACATGACATTTAAAAAGCTGTTGAATAAAAATGAACCTGATTTTGTGGGAACAGACTCATGATTGCTGCCTGGCAAGGCAGCAGTGGGAGCACCTGCAGTGGAGCCCCTGCTGTGGAGTTAGCCTCCTGCCATCTTTTCCCCATGAAGTGGTAGCAGCAGAACCTGCAAATGCTCCACTGGGATTCCTGCTAGGTCAGTGTCAATGTATTTCATTTTGCAGGTGAGCCCCAGAGCAAATTATACTAATAAGGATTCCCAAAATGGGTCTTTGGGAAGGACAGCGTTAGAGCATAATGATGGATATTGCAATGGATATGTTAATGGTTAATTAGTTAACCTACTTACTTATAGACATCTCTATAGCACTCATTACCAGGGCAGCTGTGATCTGATTATATCAGCAATCTGAACCTTATCAAATCATCAACTTAGGGCATTAACAGTTTGGGAAGAGAATCACAACATAAAACGGCTAGCATTGCTGTTCTTGTAATACATGACATAGCACAGTTGCAACTGATAATTACTCATGTGATCAATCCTTATCACTGTTAGTACCTGTATGTTTTTCAGCTGTGGAGCATTATAGCTTTAAATAACACAATGCTTAGGATGGGATACACTGGCTGAAATTTAATCTCTTAGGAAGAAGCTTTATAACTGTAAGTATTCTTACACTCTTTCAGAAGTGCAGTGCGTGTGTTACTATGTACCTTGTGACACTGTTGTATGCTGTACATGAAATAACAGGGCCCCTGTTTGACAATGCCACCTGGAATAGGTGCCAGAAAACATGTGCTTGGCAGCTTGTGAAGGAACTCATGCAAACCAGATGGGACTTGTGCATTCCTGAAAACAACTAAAATGTGTCTGACATTGCTATAATTTAGGAAGTCTGGAAGGATGTGGATTGAGAAACACAATGCTTTCACCTTCTGTCAGCCACTGTGAACAACTCCTGTTTTGCTGTTCTGATGGACGGCGTGCCAGACTGGCACATTAGAAATTCTAGTTAGATCCTACCTGTATCGGGTCTGGAGGGCAGCACTCACATTATGTAAAGCTGAAATCTGGACTGCGTTTGTTTTTCAAAATCAGTTGTGTAGTTACTCAAGAATATTTTTTTTCTCACTCACTAGAACTGAATGGCTTCATTTAGGGTTACAGATTGAGTCAGCTTTCTGCTAACATTCCTTGAGTGAAATGTACTGCTTCTGAAAGGGTGTTAGACTGACAGCAGTAGAAGCTGAAGTCACTTGCTTATCCACAGAACAGGTTCTGTGGAATCAGTGTCACAACATGTTTGCTAACACATATATCTAGTTGTCATTTTGGTTTGGTTTTTTTTTACACTTGGAAAGCACAATGTCTAAAGTGAGCAGCATTTTTCAGCCTTATGACCCATAACCTGCTGGTCATTCAACTTCAAATATACAGCAATCTGCACCTGTATTTTCTTAGTGTGAAACACAAGGAGCTGATTCATTGAACTGAGACCATCAACTCATTTTATGTATGCCCCCAAGCAAGCCTTGCTCACAAATATCATGAGAGAACTAGCATTGTGAAGGCATAAGTCACAACATTATTTATCACTCTACTTCAGCAGATCCAATGTTTTTCATGTTGTCCTGTTTATAGCCTTTCTGAAAGAAGAATCTGAAAAGGACAGCGTGATTGTTAACATATTCCCAATCTACATCCTGATTCAGCTCTCCTTAATTTCATCTTTGGTATCTATTCTTTTAATCCAGGAGGAGGCTGTCTTTCCTGTCTGCGCTCCCCAAAAGATATTAATTCAAAATCACATTAAGGCACTCAACAGGAATGAAGGTATAAAGTCTCAGTAATTACATTCTCTCTTCCCAGCACTGTGGTCCCCCACTGAAATGGAAAGAACAGGACATCCTACTGGGTCCTTTCTAAAACGGCACTAACATTACAGGATTCCAAAGGCACAGGAAAATGTGATAAAACTGTAAGATAAATCTTATGTTTCATCTGTTCATAAGAAACCTGTAGGTGCCTGTGACACTCAGGCTTTTATCTCACAGTCCAAAATACTTCTCTCTGTGGTATCTAGCAGAACATTTCTGACCATCATTTGAACACCTCAGTGTCCAACTGAAAAGAAGACTTCCTTACATATCTTAGACTGACAGAGCTTGTTTTGTGGGTGACTGTGTGAAAGTGGTGTCATTTGTTATTTTCCTATCTGATTTTTTTGTCTGGTAACATTTTGGAGTTTTGCAACTGTTATTTTCAGTATTTTGTGAATGTTCTTCAGAACCAAAGGCACTCACTGCCCAGTGGATGTTGTGGTGCTTGCAATGACACTGGCAAGTTTTTGTGATTGGGTGGTATAAGCATGCATATTAAAGTAAGTCTTAATGGCCCTGATGGAATAAAATGTTAATAGGGGTCTAATGGTAAGAGCCAACGTTGTCTTACTGATTTCAGCAAGATAATGCAAAGGTTCATTGTTTTCTGGATTGAGACTAGAGTGGATTGCTGCATTTGGCACATAGAGTGGACTGAGATACATTCTCCATACCTAACATTATTTATTTTTAAAAAATATTAACTTTTCTGTGTGCATTTCTGGAGAGTGAAGAACGTTTCTAGGTGCCTATGCAAACATTTTGTTTTGCCTAAGGTATTTTCTAAGACAGGAAAAAAGAACAAAACTACCACACCCCAAATTAAATTTGCAATTTTCATTCAAAAGATGAAAAAGGATGATTTTGGTGCTTTTACCACTAAACTAAAAGCTAAGTCCTCCTCTGCCCTATGAAAACCCACTATCTGCTCATGTGAAGTAGGTGACTAAATCCATGAAATGTGAGGAAAACTATTTAAAAATGAAAGAGGGTGGTAGATAGCCTGAGAACCAGATTCTTGGTTCCATTTAGCTGCCATAAACATGAAGAGAAAGAATATGTATCCTTAGGCAGAATTTGCAGTTTACACTCGTAAAACCGAGACCATGTTCCTTTTAAGATTTCTTTTTTTTAAAAAAAAAAAAACCACAGAAAGTCATCTTTTAGCACCACAAGGGACAGAGGTTTTTTGTTTTTTCGATGGTGCCCAACTTTAGGCTTAGTCCAAGAGAATGTTTCATGCATACTCTTATTCCTGTCAGCAGGATTAAACAAACGCTTTAAGTTGACAGGTTTAATGCACTGCTGAGTAATTTATTACTTTGAGTCAAAATGGAGAATGTCCGAGGAACTCTTGAGAAAGGATATAGGAAAGAAAGTTTTGTGGGCATCTTGCCTCCCATACATGTTCATTAAGATCGTTAAGGGACACTGTAGAAGAAGTAAGCATCCTAGGTATGTTTGAGTGTTGATGTGAGAGGTATGCATGGGAAATCAGCACCCTTCACACTGATCAGCTTCAAATTCACTGTATTCACAGCTATAATAGGAAGAACATTCACCTCATGTAACCACAGCAACTCATTGGCTTAGTTTCTAGTCTTTACTCAAAAGAAAGGAGATGAATCATCTTGGAGTAAAAATGACAGTTGAGGGGGTGAGTTCTCTTTAAAGATGCTAAGATACAAGGAACACTGTGCACCCTTACATTGCAATAGGCTTTGTGGGTTTGTTTTCCTTTTAGCACTTGCATGTGTGGTGTTAGTTTGCCATCCATCCCAGGTGCCACTGCAGAAATGAGCAGTCTGTGAGTGAAGAAAAAAGAAAAGTTATCATCAGGGAGATGGCACAGAAATCCAAAAATATGGAATGAAATAAAGGGCAAAATCTCCTCTTTATTTACATGCCAAATTCTAGCTAAAGAAATCAACTGCAGCTTGAAAAGCATCCTGCCAGAATTTCTCTGCAATCAAATCAAAATTCAAACTTTGTCTTTGAGACACTATGATTTCATTGCCACTCGTGCATCCCAAGTAAGCCACCAGTGTCTAAACGTTTCATAAACTGGGCAATTTGTCAGGATTCTGAAGATGACACCATAATTCCCATAGCATATTTTTGTACTGAGTAATGTCTTCTGCACCTTATTCAGTACCATGTATCCTGCATACAAATAAGCTCCTACATTAAATGCTTCGATGAAGTGCTTTTTACCTTATTTGTAAGTAACAATAGGGACAGGTGAGGGTGAGTAAGGGAAAGTTTTCAGTAACTAACGTGAAAAATGCAATATTCTGCTGGGTTTCTGCAGACAAACAAATTTCCTTTCATGTTGACTGAATACCAACTTAGCAATACTAACACTGGGACATTATGCAAGGCAGACCAGAAGACCCCAAGTAGTAAATAGGAGGGGACAGACCCTCAAAACTCTATAGGAAGTGTTTTCCCATATAAAGGAGGAATGGATGTGTCTTAAACATCAGAGCACTACTGTGTATTCATTCCATTGACTGATTCTCAAGCTTTCATTCAGTTGAAATATGACCTTAAAAACAGCTCAGTGTTTATGTGACCAGAATACAATTAGAGCACATTTTGGAGTCTGTTGCAGTCTTCTTTGATTTAGTTGGGATTTTTTTATTTCTCAAAGTAGGAACCAAGTTTTAGAAATACAAGGAGAGTTTCATGAACATCTCTGGTTTCATCATTACTTCCTCGAACATCCCTTTCAAAAGATTTCATAACTCTGAGTTACCTCTGTTAAAATTAAATTATTTAGCTTCACGGCTTACCCACAAGATGGATGTTGTGTGTTATCATGTTTCTAACAATTTAGCCTTCCACCTTGGTATGCGTCAGTTGCAGGACTCACACACACCTACTTCCTTCTTCCTTTAAGTAGACTAAAAGCTGGAGTTTTTTCAGGACATAAAAGTAAATCGAGAAATCATTATTCTTTCAGTTGTGGGAATGCTATGTGCAAGACTACAATAAAACTGTAGGAAGGAATGTAGTCTTCTGAAGTTTACAAAAATGTTTACTGGAATTGAACGAATTCAGATTTTCATAAGCAAAATTGTTTTCCTGTATTCTAGTACCAGAAACTGTGAAGAATTTTAGTTGCTAGGAACATGCATATCTACATATAGCATTCCAGTATTATTTGGGGCTTTAAAAAATAGAACATCCAAGTATGGTTTGTATTTGGTATGGAACAGCTGGCAGCTTTTACATTCCTTCAAAAAGTTATGGTAGGTTTTGAAACAACTCTGCTCAAAACTTTGAATATGTAAATAAAAATTAAAAACAGAGTGCTTACAGAAAAACACAGAGTGCAAAACTGATAACTGAAAGGTTAATGTTGTTTCCGTATAAGAGTGTTAAAAAGTGCTGAAGTTCAGTGTGAAAATGTTCCACAAAAAACCTCCTTTAAGGACTGTGGTTTGGTAAATTGTAAATGAAACTATACATGATGAGAATTATTACAGTATATGTTACCATGGAGATCACTTGAGAAAAGGGCTATAAAATTATAGCTTGCTTTCTTTCAGGAATTGAAAAAATGGTTTTGAAAACCTTTAAAGGAATTTGTTCAATTGCAATATTTAAAAGAATAAAGTAGTGGAAAACATGTATCTACTTATTCACAGAATTTCATGAAGTGAGGAGATTGGATGACAGAGTTATGGTTTTGGTGATAGGAAAAGTAGGCATCTTTTATTTGTCTAGTTAAAACTCATGGAAGATGTTGTTAGTCCGCAGCAGTGGTGTATTCAAAAACAATTCATAGGGAGACATTTACCAATCCAAATAATGTTTATGGGAAATTGTATCTGAGGTTATTTTCAAAGCTTATTTATTTGCTGGATATTTATGACTGATATATGTATATCTGAGAAGTTACTCTGAATGGAAAACCCCAGTTCAAAGCTGACAGAAGTAGATGAGCATTTTTTAAAACAGTGTTGTAGTAAACAGTTTGTAGGCTTAACCTGTCCTTATTCAGTGGCATAAGAGACTGCAAGTAGCACGAAGTTATGTCATTTTACATTTTAGTTTTCTCTTTAGGATTGGTAGAGAAATATCTCACTGTTCACTGGGAATAGTGTGGGAACCAGTGAGTAGTGTAATGAAGGGATACACATCTGAAATTAACACATGCCGTTATGAAATGCAAAGATGCGAGAAGGGAATTTGAAGCAAAAATAAAAGTAAAAAAGAAGAGTGAGAAGAAATCTATAAAAACATGGAAGAGTGAAAGTAAAAGAAGGCAAAGTAAAAAGAAAAAAGTATAAAGTTTTATTGAAAGCTATTTCAAGTCTTCACTTCTGCAATGGTCATTTCATTTGGCTTTGATGCTTTTTTTCAATGGACTTTCTCTCTGCCAGTTCTCTTTCTTGGCTGTTCAAATAGCTCAGAGATGCTTATCTCCATTTTTCTTACTCCTTTTTCTTCACATTTGTCATCTTTTTTCTGAAGAAAAAATGTGGCTCCTAAGGGTATTTCTTCACTTGTTTTTCAGGATTCTGCTAATGAAAGGATGGTTTCTTAGAAGCTCTGATAACCAAACCTAATTGTTCGCGTGCCTAGTGTTCTACCCCATTTCCATAATACTTTCACTCTGGATGTTTTCTGGGGCCTCGCTTTCTGTTATTGCCAATATGGCACCATGTTCCATGTTTGGGGTAGTTTAAGGTTAAGGTCTTTCCAGTCCTACTGATCTTCTTACTAATTTTGAAGACAACTTAGGATAAGAGTGCCAGTCTTCCCTCTCTGGAAGCCACATACTGAAAAAGCCTGTCTTCTGGATCAGGCATAGTTAAAGACCATGGGCACAGCTCGCATGGGGCAGTTAGACGGGGAAAAGAGAGCTCCAGAAGCATTTCCAAGCTGGAGAGAACACTGATTCTCATGTCATCATACCACAACACTGCAACAGGGGCTGAGGGCTGGGCAGGGGCTATTTAGTTCACAGGATGTCCAACCCATAACATCATTATCAGAAGCCCTCACTGTCTTGTGTCCTCCCGCAGGTATGAATGACTTTACCCAGTAGCACATGACATAATGAGAGCATGGGAGCTACACTTCATCTTCTTTGAGAGAAGGGAAGAGCACATAGAAAAAGCTTTATATTTTGGCCAACGTTTCATTAGTTTAAGATATTTCTTGACCATTTGGTAGTTCAACTGAGCTGAATTAAAATGTAGTCCCATAGCTCTGTGTTTGCTAGGGATCAAGAGTATACACACACACATATACACAGAGTGACAACGACTCAGCCAAAACAGCAATCTAATTTTCCTTATTTTAAAAGTCATTTATTTTACATTAAGTTCAAATTTTCCCTTGTCATAAATGGAAACAAATTCAGTTTAAGACAAAAGATAGTGACTTGGGTCACTAAATTTATCTGTGTAGCTTCTTCCTTTATGATCTGGAATTGGGATAGCTCTGCTTTATTTTGAGAACAAAATGGTAGTCAGGGAGAGAATGAGGCACTTGAGAAGGAAATAACTGAAACTAGCTATTAAAAACACAGAAAAGGATATGTAGCTCAGATGAGTGTAAGGTACTTCACATTCAAAGCAGACATGAAAGCATTGTGAATTTAAATTAGTATAATGACCTACAGAAACTATGGCAAGGTCTCTGGAATTATTCAGCCCTGGCAACCAGAAGGTGTTCAGATTTTGTTTTATTTAGAGTTCAAGTTAAACACAAACACTGCTAGCAGTCATTTCACCCTTCACGTGGAGGAAGCACTGCGGAGAACTTTTTCTGAGCAGTGTCTGTTGCAGTGCTCTACATTGTGATGCTGGAAAATGGTGTTGCTCTGTTTTTTCCCCTGTTTTTTTTTTTTTCTCTTTTCCTTTTTGGTTTTTTCCCTTTTCCTTTTCCTCTCCCTTTCCTCTTTCCTCTTTCCTAGAATCACAGAATCATAGAATCAATCACAGAACAACCCAGGTTGAAAGGGACCCAAACAGGTCATCTGCTCCAGACTTTCATGGGAAAGGGAGCCCAGGTTACATTATCTAGCACCCTGCCCAATCACAGCTTGAAAACTTCCAGTGATTGGGATGCCATCATGTCCCTGGAAAGGTTGTACCAGTGATTGATTGTTCTCACTGTAAAAAATTTCTTTCTTATGTTGAAATGAAACCTCTCTTAGTGCAGCCTGTACCTGTTGCTCCTTCTCTTCTCCATGTGCTCTTTGTGAAGAGAGAGCCTCTGTCCTCTTTGTAGCTGCCCTTTAAGTACTGGAATATTGTGATGAGGTCCTGACTGACCCTTCTGCATGGACTTAACTCCTTCAGTCTTTCTTCATAGGGCAAGTTCTCCAGCCCTTTCATCATCTTCATGGCCTGCCTTTGGACCCTCTCCAGTCTGTACACACCTTTCTGGAATTGTGGGGACCAGAACAGGACATGGTGCTCCAGGTGCACTCCTCTTTCTTCTTTCCTCTTTCCCTTTCCCTTCATTTTATTACCGAACTAAAAGAGCTCTGCTTAATTCTCATTCTTTAGTTATATCTTCTGATGCTTTTCTTAATCTCTCTTTTTTTTTTAATTTTTTTTTTCTTCAAAAAAAAGTGAAAACTTGAACTTTTAAGCCATCTGAAGGTGGATAACAAGTAAGGCCATCCACCCACTATTTCAGCAGTCTGTTGAAGTCTTTTTAAGAGTCTGTCTTTTTTTCATGGGAGTTGTGAGCCTCTGGAGCCTAGTTCACAATGTTTAAATGGATAAAGTTGGCAATACTGGGAATCAAGCTTTTGAAATATTTTAAAGAGGATGATTCTTCATTTCTTAAGATCTATCTTTGAAAAGATAGGATAGATTTTTTTTCTTTTCAAAATAAAACAAAATGAATCACACTGTTATGATAAAATAATTATACTTGCTTTCTTTTTAAGCTGAAAAAGCACAAATACATTTTGCATTGAATCCAAAATAAAAGACATCTCAGCTAGGAAAAAGTTTAGATTTGCTTCTTACCCAAGAAGATTGTATCCCTGGATAACCAACCTGTAATTAGCAGCATTAAGGGGCACAGTACCCAAATCAGTACATAAAAGCTGTTTGGAGTATTTGTACTTGTGATTATGTTCTGAATTAGCTGTAAACTCTGAGGGGAAAAAAAAAAGATTTAAATGTCACTGTGGACAGTTCAATGAAGACATCTGTTCAGTGAACACCTGCAGACAAAGGGAAAATGTTATCTGCCTTTTATTTCAGTGGGAGCTTTACACAAGAGAGAATGACAGGAGCAGGCTCAGGGTGCTGAACGCCTGCTTGAGATGTCTTGTCTTTGACCCCGGTGAGAGGATATGAGACTTGGCAACCCATTGTTTTGTCCCAGTATGACAATTTCTGTGTTCCTATAATGAAAGGAACAAAATTGTGTGTGCAAGAAAGAACAAAGAGATCTGCAGATAATAGCCAATTAGTGGATCAAAGGCTAATTAGGTAAGTTCTAAAATAAAGTTTTGAAGGTGATACAGGCAGCTAAACAGGGATTTGTCATAGGAGAGGATAATGATGCTCTTTATACAGCTCAGGAAAGGGCAACCAAAGAGCTCAGTGATGCTTGAAATGGTAAAGAAAAGAAATATGCTTAAATAAACATACCAAAAAAGAAATTCTTTAAATGAGTGCTTCTGGAAGTCACTGGTGGAATTTGGACCAAATGAATTATGAGACTGTTGTATTCTGTTTTAAAATAACTCATCTTCTATTGTTTATGTCTTAGATTTGAGAATAATCGACAAACAGTAGAACACGAGCTATTTTATAAATATGAATATACGGAGATAGATATGCATGCACAGATACACACACCCACTCACATACACACCTTGCCTGTAGTCATTCTGAAACATATTATTTGAAACTGAAGGCATAAGTTCACTCCTGAATTAATAGTTAAGTGATTGTATAACATTTAGAGAGATGCTGCAATCAAACAGGAAGGTAACACAGATTGATTTATTCATCTTTCACAGAAACTGCCTAGTTTAATGACAATATATCTACTGGATGGTACGAATTTTGAAAGAAAGGAAAGAAAGAGGAATGACTGTGCCGTGTGCAACTGCAAGCATTAAACATCCAGACAGGTGTAAAAGTTGTTAGAGGCAATAAAGAAGCTACAGAAAGGACTTCCTTTATCTCCTTAAGTACACCCTCTCCCAGCAAACACTGGCATGCTTCCTTAGAAGCAGCAGTCCTCAGCACGTGCCTTGGACAGCCCTTCTTCCACTCCCTTGAGGCTGGCTGCTCAAAGCCATCAGTGCGCCGCTCAGATCCTGCTGCACACGTCTTAGCACTTGTGAGGCGGCGCTGTGTGCCACAGCGGGGAGCCGACCCACTTGGAAACCTAGCTTTTCTGAGCTTTTCTGCAGGATTGCTTTTCAGATGGAGCAGCTCTGTGGTCGTGCAGTCACATCAGCTATGAAGTCAGCTCGAAGCAAATGATGGGAATTGGCCACCACGGTAGGGCTGTTGCTTTCTGCCTGGATATGAATTGTCTTCAGCAAAACATGAAATGTCACCTTTATATGTTCTTCCTTCCTTAGTCTCCCAAATCTACAAACTGGTTTCTTTTGTGTACTCTGATTCCTGTTTCCTACATGCAGCCAATATTTGGGTTTTCATATGGTAATCCCCTTTATAAGAAGCAAACAATGGACTATGTAATATTTATGAGTTATTATAGTCTGGCCTCAAAGGTCACCCATGTGAATTAATGTCCTCCCTGGTTCAGTGCTACAGCATAAACTACCAAACAGCTTAGATGCTAACATACATCAGGTTTACATCAAACTAATAACCAGAGATAACAAGTGAGCTGAATTACCTACAAACAGGCTGAATGTTTCCCTCACTGGATATTATCTTTTTAAAAAAAACTTCAGGTGTTCTAAAATTTTGTAAGATTAGATTTGTGAATTTTATCTTTGTTGCTGTGTTTTGTGATTCACACCACTATTAAATTCATTACTTATTAAAGAGTGTGTTACATTGCAGAGTGTGTGCAATCACTTCTTTCTAGGCAATGGACAGACAGTGCTTTCAATATGCGGCCCCCTGCATCTTGCCTAAAGGTCCTTGTGACTTTCAAAAAGAGCTGCTAAAATATTATAGATCAAATGTTCCTACATGCATAAGAACATATTCAGCATTAGAGAAAATGTACTGTCTGAGCGCCATGTTTGGCAAACTTGACATGCTCAGAAACATGTCACCAACATGACATTTATTTTTATTTAAAATACCCAACTTCTATCACAAAGGGCAGGCTTCACTTCACTTAACTGTAATAATCTAGAAATTTGGTAGGTTATGCTAGTTATCTGTGCTTGCTGCCTTGATGATCAGAGCAAGATGGCACCTCCAAAAGCAATTTGGATAAGCCTAGTATAGGTGTCTAACAGAAGTGGAAGGAGTTGCCCTCTAGGACACTGTCTCACAGAGGGCTTAAATTGACATGAAGCACACTACTTGCAGTTAAATGTCTTGTCATATAAATGTTCTGTTGTCAATTGGAAATAGTAAAAATAGGAATTAATTGGAAAACAAAGGGAAAAACTGTACTTTTCACAATGAATTAAGATATATTAAATAGGAACAGTACAATACTAATAATCCCTTGTTTTTTAAAAATGTTGCCAGATTAATTTTTTTTACGCTTTAATTACAATCCTTGTGTCTTTCTTGTATACTTATGTCGATTGTTAATTTTTGCAGACCACAACATATGTTCCTTAGAAGGATTTTGTATTCTTTTAAGGGAGACAGATGCATATTGTCTAACTAACTAACATCTCTGTCATCTTTTTTTTTTGCAAAGCATCCTCTGAGCTGATGTCTAGAAAGCAAATACGTACTACCAGTAGCTGCAAATGGATGGGGCTTTGCTTGTTTAAAATTTGTGCAGGTTCTACTTTTTAAGTTGGAAAGCTCTAGTTTGCACTTCATGCATGTCACTTAGACAACAATCTTGATCATGACTATGCTTCTTTTTCTTTGTTCATTTCACCTTTCATTGTATTTTACATAGCGTGTCTTTTTGGAGATTACTTACTTGAAATTTAATTTAGACCCCCAAAAGTGCACTTTAGGAAAAACTTATGTGCTGAATTTCATACCAGTGCGGGGGATTCCTACAAATTGCTCATGTATATTGTAAGTACATACACAGGTGTACATTCAGGTGACATGTTCCAAGGTATATGAGCAAAGCTATTCATGTAAGATAAAGCCTAGAGGTGTTTAATGCTTTACATTCTGTATATGCTGAGAAACTGCCTAACATGTTTCAAGATTTTTAATGCATAATATAACCCCTCCATAATAAGTTCAGATGGTTGTAGCCTCATCCAGTAATGCTACAAATTATTTGCTCACCCCTCTCAGAATGACAACAGCTGCACCAAGTGTGTTACAAGTTTTTCAAGGCCCTGGACACTGCACAAACTTTTGAAAGTGAATTGGTGCAATTTTGAAGGTGGTGGAACAGTGTGCACCAAGGATGTATCATAAAAGATCCATTATCCTGCAAAGTAAGTAAGTTAAACATATTTTGTCATAAGACGAAGAGATACATGGCATTCTTAATGTGTCGCGCAATTCCAGTGATTTTATACAGCATTACCACTGTTTCACTGTAGTGCTTTTTCATTCTGAAATACTATTTTCTTCTTTATTAAGTACACCATTGATGGCCTTTCCACTGCCACCCTCTTTTCTGGACCAGCCACAATTACACCTGTCTTTTATGGAATGGTTACAACTCTTATTGAGATGCTTTGATCTTTAAAAGCTATTTCTGTTTTCTTAACCGAATGTTTAACCTCCTGCCTTTATATGCATTATTCGAGAAAAAATAGGGGAGTGACAACTCTTATTTTAAAAGCAGAGTTCTTTTCCACAGTTCTGGGTTAGGCAGCTTCACCAGAAAATAGACCATAAACACAAACCCTGTATTCAAACACAATATTAAGAAGCTCAGGAAATAAGGAAAAACTGAAGAATAAAAGACATTCTGTGATTGATTCTCTTTTGATCATTAGATACTAACTGAAATTTTAGAGATCTAGTATAATACTATGCAAAGTTTATGTAGCAAAAAATAGCTTTTAAATTGTTTTTTCTCAGTCTTCTACTTTAAAGAAAAATAAAGGTGAGCTCAAAAAATATAATTACTTTTGATCTTTTTTTAAATAAGACTAAATCCTGTTGTAAAACATTGTTGACAGAGAGGAAAAATAATAAAAATAAAAGGAAATAAATTGGTTTTTAAGACAGAAGAGTATTTAACTGAAAGAGAGGAGGACAAGGCAATTTTGAATCTTCATCTTGGAGAAAAATCAGTGATGTAGCTGAGGTCAGTACTGAGTAACATATAGGCTAATGATCTGGATGAGAAAGTAGGGAATGAGTTGGATGTTTATTAATAACAGTGCTGTAAGTTGTTTTGCTTAATTAACATGACTAGGCAATTAAAAACCAAAGCTATACAGAGGTAGACACTCTGTCCCTGATGTCCACTAATTCAGCCAAGCTGAGTATAATGCTTATGGCTGAAAATAACTGATTTTTAATGGGTTAGGTTTTTTTTAATCTGAAAGATGAGAAGTTGTGAGAGGAGGATGGAGAGAATGGTTCTTCTAAAGAAAAAGTTTTCTTGTGGGAGTTTTCTGTTTGACATTATTTGTGCTGTTTGTGTTACAGTTAGCTAAAGTAACCCAAAAGAAAATTTAAAAAGCAAGAAAGTGATAGTCAAAATGATGGCATTGTGAGCCAAATGATGTTACTGTCTTGCTTCATTATGTCTAATATCTTTGATTGTACAACTTTAAGGCAAATGTTGTTCTGACAGCTGTCTGACAAAGATGTATATGAAATAAATAGCATCACGTAGGAATGTCCTAGTCCAACAAGGAGCTATTGTATATCTGGGGGAAAAAAAAAGGACAGACAAACAAAAAAACCCAGACCAAAACCAACCAAATAAAAAATCCCCTTACATAATAAAAGCAGTGACAGCTATGGAAAATGACAGGGGAAAAAAAAGAATCACATTTATATTACTGAGTGGGAGGTGGAGGTGTTACACTACTGAAAGAACAAGAAATCCTTTGATAAACTTGGCTGGAAAGACTAGGACACACTGAATGCTACAGAAGTAGCCACAGTAACAGTTTGCCCCAGACTGTCCTCAGATCCTGCACTCATTGATATAAGCTGTTTTGATTTCTCTGAAATCAAGTTTTTATGCATACACCACTTCAAGATACTTGTTTCCATGGCAGGAAAGAAGAATCAAGTTAAATAAAGAGCATGTGTCTGGTTTTACATAGAAGTAATCCTGACTTGATATCCATTACCCCTCTAGTTAAGGAAGCGAAAGCAAAGTCATAATGAAATCTTAAGCTTCAGGGAGAAAATCCATCACCTATGGAGGTCAGGAAGGTATTTTCTATCTCCTATGAAGAATATTGCCTTGGGTGCACTAGGCATATTTTGTCTTGCTCAAGAGCATGAAGTGTTTGATCATTGCTAGTGGCAGGTAGGGCACTGTAACAGACCAGTTGTCTGATCCAGTCTGACAAATGCTGTGTTTCTAGGTTTAATTTATTCAGTTTTAAAGTTTGCTTATGCAGTTGATAGGGGCATTGTAACTAGTGACACAATATCATTTAACTTGTCCTGGAGAAACAGTTATGGTTTCAGAACACACAGCCTCTAATTAGAGTAAATTACTCCTGATGGAATAAGCAATCTGAGAAGGGAGAAGAAAAAGTGAGTTTAATTTCTATTGCCGCAAGGAGGGCCTGACTGTTCAAAAACTGTCTTTAAATCTTAGGAGCACTGCTTTGAAGCGATAGTTAATAGCACTGGGCAGGAAATAAGCCTGATTAACATTTTGTTAGTAACTTTTAGCACAAAAGATGTACTTACAACAATAGCCAAGACTTATCATCTTCAACTGAACTTGACATTTGTTTAAGAAAAAAAAGTAAATTGAAGCCATTAAAATTACATTAAATAAATTAGGATATTCATTTTGTACATTGCTTATCACTTTCTCTTTCAAAAAAAATGTTTGGAGATCTCGAGATCTAACTAAGGGGGGAGAGTTAGCATTGATTTAACTGGGTTATGACACATGTATTTATATACATGTTACTCACCAGTTAATATTAATTCGTATCACAACAATCTCTGCTGCACTTTATTAAAGCGAATCAATCAGCAATATCTACAACAAAAAGGCTGGGAGAGATGTATTAGGTTTATTGCAAAAAATTTACATCTGTAACCTGAAGGCCTTATTCCATAGGATTGATTTGAATTCTTTTCAACGCATGAGGCAGTAGTTATAATTTTTTTTTTTTCTACAGAATAATTCAATATAAAGCTGGGATGGGCTACATCTTTTTCTCTTTGGATTCTTGTGGTACCACTACAGCGAGCAATTGTAAAATGGATTTGGGAGGGCAAAGAGGGTTTTTTGTTGCTGTTGATTTGGCTTTTGGTTTTCATATTTTTAAAGAAAGTATTTCAGAGCGGTTGCTCTTCTGCTTGGCTTTTTTGTTGTTCAATATCTGTTAGCTCAATTTTGTGTGGAACACACAAGACAATAAGGAAATGATCACAATAGTGAAGGGAAACAATATTTGCCCCTGCATACAGAACAGAATAATCCCTTCAAAACCCATGATCACTATATTCAAAAGGTATAAACTTTTTGTGAGCACACCACTTGGTTGCAGACACGGATTTTCAGTTATTTGACAAAAAAGAGAGAGGGGTAGGAAGCCAAACTTTACTTTAAGGATATGTTGTATAGACTTTTGTAGACAACTCACTTTCCTGTTTAAAAAACAAACAAACAAAAAAAAAAAAACCAAAAAAACCCCACAAAACCATGAGGAGGTTGAGAAATAGACAGAAAGGAATGACATGCCATACATGGAAGCAGATGAATACTAAGGTGTATTCCAGTGTGAGGTTTTCTTTCTGGGGGTTGTTTTTCCCTTCCTGCTTTACAGTCTCTCTGGTAGTTTTGCTGTCACATGGGATTTGCTCTCAGTTGTTTTCAGTAGTCTGAACGTGATTAGCTGGATCCCCTCAGTGTCCCAAATTCCCCTGGCTGCCTGTGGACCATTCATTTCTGTCTGGAGGAGGCTTCTGAAGGCTGAGTGGCAGGAGCAAGGAGTCTGTTGTTGCACTAACAGGCATCTATGTACTGATAATAGATACATATTCCTCTTTGTAATGGGTCTGCCTGAGGTGCAGCCCTCACCGTGCTGCGCAGTGGTAGCTACATAACACACCAGTGTTTTGACTACTGCTGAGTAGGGCTCACACAGCATCAAGGCTGTTTCCCCAACATTTCCCCAGTAGGCTGGGGGTGGGTAAAAACTTGGGAGGGGATATAGCCAGGACAGCTGACCCAAACTGACCAAAGGGATATTCCATACCACATGACATCTGCTCAGCAATATAAGCTGGGGAAAAGAGGAAGAAGGGGGGGACATTCGTTTCACGTTTGTTGTCCAGAGCAACCGCTACGTGTACTGGAGCCCTACTTCCCAGAAAGTGGCTGGACATCACCTGCTGATGGGAAGTAGAGAATAAGATCTTTCGTTTTACTTTTGCTTCCGCGTGCCGCTTTTGCTTCATTAAACTGTCTTTATCTGACCCACGTGCCCCTGTTGTTCTATTTCTCTCCCCTGTCCAGCTGAGGGGGTGAGAATGGTAGAGTAGCTTTGGTGGGCATCTGGCCAGGGCCAAACCACCACAGTCTTTAATGGGGATTTCATAAGTTTTATATTTTATTTTCAGCTTTATGTATATGTATTAGCATATGAACTTGTCCAGGAATTTCTTTTCTAAGACTTGTGGTGGCTCAGGTGTGCAATATGCTGACTCTGTTCAAGTCCTCCATACCCGAGAGACAGGTTTGTTTAACCTAATCCTTCCATGCTCAAACATGAGCTTTCCTAGCCAGACGTTCAAATTATTGACTTGAAACACTTAGAGGACCTTATTCTTTTTTTTTTTCTCCAAGTATTAGCATATCTTTTATTTAAAATTAATGCCAGGTGGTTTATAAAAACACTGACTCCTGTTTCAAGTCATTCAAGTTTCATCCATTTACTTTATATTTCAGTCTAAAGGAGTTCTGATTCCTCAGTAAGGAAAGGGACCACAGAAAAACTGTTGGTATAAACCCAGCATTCTTTAGTATTGCAATCTGTTCAGAGAAGTGAGTGCAACTGTGTAACCTTCTTCCTCCTAAAAGATTTCAGAAAACATGCAGAAAGTTTAACTGCTGAAATTTAACTTTTTGTGAGTTAATGTTTTTCAGCTCTGCAGAAATGATGTTCAGAAAGCACATATCTGGCAATATAATCAATACCTTGTATGTGTACAGTATATGTATGGTGCCCTAGGGCCAGTGAAAGTTTGGTCTGAGTCCCACAAGGATGCTTTTAAACAGACTTTCCAACTGGTCTCTAGTCTCAGTCAATATCAGTTTTGCTCTTACATTAAGAATTACCAGTATAAATAAGGATTTGCTCTACTTTCATATATCCTTATTTAAAAGATCAATATAGAGCCGGAAAGCCAATAAAATTGAGCCATTTTGACTTGGTCATGCACTAGAAGTTTATACTTCCAGACATAGACCAAAGACTGTTTTCTCAGATGCTTAGTTTTAGTTTTAACCTGACGTATTGCTGCCTTGTTGAAAATAGCATGCTCATTTGCCAATACAAGAACAGTTTCACACAGTGCTTATTGCAAGGCTGTCTGTATGCAGACTCTAGATGTTCAAAGGTTATATTAATTTCTTAAGGGGAAACAAATCTTGAATTTTTCCAATGGATATCATAAAATCATGTGGTTTTTACTGTGAAACAATACAGCAATCCTGTATTCTGTACTTATGCATCTCTTCTGCACTGAGATGCATGAAGCGAATCAAATTTCTCCTTCTGACACTTGTCTTATTTCCAGATTTTGAAAAATATTTTTCCTCACAATATTTTGCCTTTTGCTTCCAGCTTAATAATGAAAAGAAAGTCAGACCATGACTGCAAACAGACAAAGCTGACCCAAAATCTTCAAGAATGCTGGAAATGTTATATTGCAGAATACCTGTAGCCTAACTTGAGGCTAAAACCTGCCCTGGATAAGATGATAGGCAGGGGAGAAGTGAGGATACAGCCACTACAGACTTTGGCCCCTGCATTAACATTGCTTATTGCAAAGATTCTTTCTCTCTACCCCTACTTCAAAAGGATATACCATAGGGCAGGCTAATTCACAGATTTGCTTCCTGGATCTCTGTGCCCTAGGGTGTGAAAATATATATCCATTGCAGGCAGAAAATATATTCCATTTCCAGAAGATATCTATTACACTATTTTACCATTAAAGGAAAAAAAAAAAAAAAAGTGTGCAAATGCAAGTTCAGCTTTAAACTGCAGCATTTAAATTCATACCTGGTGATATCAATAAATCAGTAATTCTCTCAATTTCAAATGGTCAAAGAAGAGGATTCCTATTTGCGGCCATTTTAGACCCATTGGATTATGAATACTTTAGTGTCTAAAGTGCTGGAAGCATTTTAGAAAACTAGGAGTTCGATTTGTTTCTGAGCTGGACTTTTCAGAAAAAGGAATTGGCTATACTCATTACTGACTGTAGAATTTTCTTAACAGACATGGATTAGTCGGGTCAAATGGCGAGAGATATTGAGGCAAATAGAACATAAATGAGAACCAAATATTGTCATCATCTGCTTTTCTCCATTCTATTACCCTGAACAAATAAATCGGTCAACAGAGTCTCTGCAGTGCACAGAGCTGCCAAATTCTGGGGCTATGTGCTTTTTATTAAACCAAGCATGGGAAATATAAGAGAAAAGGGAATCCAGAATCACTTTAGTTGCTGTCTTGTTTTCCCATCTCAGATGTGGTAGTGTCACCTGAAATATACCTTAAATAGTTTAAGCATTCAGCTGTATCTGCTTGGATAGTCCATCACATTCCCAGATAAGCGAATTGTGATTATTTTTCCCATATGTCAAAGCCAAACTAACTTTTCTCATGTATTGTAAATGCACTGTAGGATTGTGACTATGCTATGGATTGTCTTTGGGTAAGGAAAGAAAGAGTAAAAGTGGGTGTTAAGTCTGCATCGCATGATGAAGCCTGGAGCAGAGACCCACAAGCTGGCCTCATCTGAGTTACCTCCAGAGCCAGGAGCAGCACAGATGTAGCTGCACCCCACTCTGAGACAATTAACCTGTGGAAAGGAGAGCTTGTTTGAGAGGAAGGCGTAGCATTCAATTAGGGAAACACTGCTGGTTTTGTTTATTTCAGTGTCTCATATATTTATCATTTTCTATATATATAAAATATGGAAAGGGTATCTTTTTTTAACTTAGGCAGACACTAATTTGGTAGTGCTTATATATGCAGTTCCCCAAGTGCTGCAGTTGATTCCCCATTGTATTCTCTATGTCATAGCTCCGATAAGAGGTTTGGGATAGCTTTTCTATTCTTTTTGCCTCTCTTAGTGTTAATAAGATCGGTATTTTTCTTACTCTCATTGAATCTCAGACATTCAGTGAGCAGTAGTAAGAGCAGGGAGAGAAAGAGAACAGTCTTAAAAGCACGAATCATTTTCTTCACAGATGCCTATGGACAGACAAGCATTCTCTTGATGACCTGGAAGGTCTAATTACACCAGAGTGCAGTGAAAAAAATGCAGAGGACACTAATCTGCTTTGGAAAAAAGAAATTAAAAAAATTATCCTTGACACCCTCACACATTAAAAAAATTATCTTGTAATTCGAAACCAGTAGGAGTCTCCATACTAAAAAGTCACTTCATGCTCCACTCACAAGTTAATAACTCATACACCTTTCAGTGGAAGAGGAGGGTTGACAAATCCAATCTATGGAAGTGAGAAGCAGATTTCAAAGAAATCCAGCAGGAAGACTTCTATTACTGCTGTCGGTAAACTATAACACTTCTGTAAGAATCTGTTTATGAAACAGTTTATTCTTATAAATGTTTGCACAAGCTTGTGTAGGAGTGAATAAGTGGGATGCGTAAATAGCAAAACAATACAAAGTTTAAATAATAATACTACTGTTGTATGAGTGGAGATTGAGGAGCCTCCCTCAAAGGCTGCTGTTATTTGCAAACTTTCATTTGCAAGCCTTAACTCATGCATAACAAAATAAAGGATGCAATACCTAATGGGATATTCAATTTATAGTTCAGAATATTCCATTTAAATTCCCTGAAGAAAATTTCTTTTCTTTTCTGGTTTCACGTTTTTCCTGTGTTCGCCTCTGTCTCTGTGCTCCCCATTCCATCAGACATTTATACATCTGTCTTAATAGTGTTTTCTATAATCTTTGTGTTTACTTTTTCTTCCTTATTGTTCATCCCAAAAGGAAATCTTTGCACTGCAGCTGAGTTTGGATGATCAGTTCTTTCCCTACTCTTGTTCACACACGTTTGCTGAAGGGATGCTACTTTTGCTAGAGGTATAAAAGCCAGATCATTTAATCCCCTAGCCAATTGTCACACAAATCCAAGAGAAGCACAAATAGCTGGGTGGCACAGGCAAATAAAAAACTGAATAAAATATTTATTGTTAGCTACTCATGGATTAAAAAAGTGATCAGCTGGAAAACTACTCTTACTTGTATGCCCCTTCTTTCCTTCTTGAAGAAGCATATGGTGGGGAGGCCAGAATTCTTTCCAGTATTAGTCTTAGCCTGTATATGGCGGTCATATTGGAAACTTCTAAGTAGTCATTGATCTATCTGTTGAACTTCTTGATCATGTCAGTGCTGACATATGTGTCCATTAACTGTCACATGCAACCTGACACGTTGCTCTGTTGCAGTAAAAAAAAAAAAAAAAAAAAAAAAAAAACCTTCTAATTTCCTGCTGTTCAGGCCAGCACTGCTGTGATCAGTGGCTAGACCACTGATAGATAAAAATAAAATAGTTACAATGTAGTTACAATGCCTTTAAACTACCCACAAATATTTCAGAGTGCCAATTTTTTTAATTTAAATAACTTTTTTTTTCTTTTTTTTTTCTTTTTTTACTACTGCCATTATGAGTAGGAGTAAAGTGACTGGATTTTCAATCAGTATTGTGTCTGCAAGATTAGTAGGCAGGAAAGATTTCCACCTGTTTTTGAAGATTTTCTTCTTCATGATTAAAAGTTGAAATGTATTTCACTTAGGAGAAAAATTTTACTCTGAAAATGCTCATGGTCATATATTCTCTTCATTGGGCATAGAAGGAAGAGCAGTTTTCCAGCTAATGACTTTTTTTAATCCATGTGTACATAACAATAAATAAATATTTTATTCACTTCTTTATTTGCCTATTTCACCCAGCTATGTTTGTTGATGTGATGTAGAAGGAGAGGTTCAGAGCACAGTTTTTGTTCAATCTTGAGAACAGAGAGCTTTGTGGGGATCCTATTGCTGTCTTCAAATACCCAATGGGAGCTTGCAGGAAGGAGCCAAACTCTTTTTAAAGGTGCACAGTAGGACAAGAAGCAACAAACCCCAGTTGCAACATTGGAAATTTCAATTATACTTTAGGATATTTATTTTTTTTCCACATGAGTGAGGTCAGGCACCAGAATGGGTTGCCCAGGGAGGCTATGGAAACTCCATCCCTGGAAATATTCAAAATAAAATAAAAATTAAAAAACTTACCTCAATTGAATAATAATACCCTTAATGACATAACAGCTGTATCTTCCGTTCTGTGGGCAATATTTTGTAGCTGTCAGCTACATTTTTGGCACAGTTTGTTCTACACATGATAGTTAAAGTAACTGGATTTCAAAATTATCATTAATTGAGGGGATGCGGAACTGAGCTAACCTAAGTTTTAAATAAAAGTGCTCTGGAAATTAAGTAGTTCACTGATTGCTGCTCAGCAATTATTTTCAGGCCACTTAAATAACAAACAGTACATTGTGATGACATCCAATTTTTTTTATGCATTATCTCCTTTAAACTTTAACTTCAGTATTTAATTCACAGAAAAGGTGAGGTTCTGTAGCTTACCAGTAAAATCAGGAGTCACTGAGCATGCTGAGCACCATTGCATGAGTAACAGAAGACCTAGTGCGGTACAAGGCAGATACTGTTAGGGGGATTTCTCTAGAGCTATAATGGCAATTTGAAGGAGTCCTCATAACTTGATACACAAGAGGCAGAGAGTGCCGATGGCAACTCTGCTCTTCATGTGAAAGTGGGTTGAGGTTAAGAACTAGCATTATTTTTTGTGTCTCTGACCACTCCCTACTTTAAAACTGTACCTAAAGTAACAAAGTTTTTTCTTGTAATATTGGTAGTATTGGTCTCAAATGCTTTGCTGAAGTCTGTCTCTGAGACTCCAAATCTGCTTACAGTGACCAAGCCTTGGCAAGAGCTGATCCCAGTGTTACACTTGCCCCCATGCAGCTTGCATCAGAACTGGGCACAGGGGGTCTGTAATGAAGCCTTGCAAATCCTTCCTCCTCTTCCCCTATGTCATCTGTCTCATCCTGAAGTAGGTGGTTCAAGCAGAAAAACAAACAATGTCACGAAGGTGGCTTGGACTTTCCATTGACTAGTACGGATACTGGCTCCTACACGGGAGACATCAGAAATGAGGAGTGATGGTCTGGCAATCAAAGGAAATAAATAGATAAATGCTTAATCAACTCTAGAAACAGTAGTCAAATATTACTGTGTCAAGCAGCCTGTTTCAATCCATAAAGCAAACTAAAAGGGGGTTGGAGGGAGAGGACAGAAGTAGGAGAGAATGAAATTCAAACTATAGAAGCAAATAGTGAAAAGTGATATATATCACAAGCTCCACACACCATATACATAGACAAGAATAAAAAATAAGCTAGAAGAGGACTCCGCTTAGATTTATGTTTTACAATGCCAGGAAATACAAGCAGGCTGTAGAGCTGTTCTGTACAAATCTTCATAGCTGTCTCATATGTTTTAATCATACCTCATTTTGGAAAATGTTATGTCTTACATCCAAATAAAACCAACATATTTTTTAATGAGCTACAATGACTTTAATTGAATGAGAACAGAAAGAATACAAGATGACTGCTGAAATGAATCGATCCAGCCAAACTTCGCCAGTAAGTTGTCACTGGTGTGCTTAATCCAAAGGCAATCTGCAGTTAAGCAGAGGCTGCCCCTAATGACATGGTTTTCGTCTCCACCACAAAAGCCCTGCAACAACCACATTTCAGGCAGCTATGGAGGAGAAAGAGCATCAAAAGAATCAGTGCAAATTGTTGTTATTTTCATGTAAAGCAGGCAGGAGCAGAAGTGGCCCTTCACTTTCAGCTGCACTTTGGTTGTGGTTCAGGGAGCGTGGGCTCCTGAGTGCCTGTGCCCTGAACTGAAAGCGTAAAAGGCACTCCATGAACATTTAGTCCTTAAGTATCCTTTCATTTCAGTGAGACTCCTTTTCTTGAAATGTTCTTTATGCATTATACATCATCAGTACTATTTTTGTTTAGGCACATCAGGAATCATCCCACAGCAATTAAAAATCATTATTCCATTAACTTTCATGCCTAAAAAGAATTAATGACTCCATGAATCATAATTAAGGCTTCCACTTCTTTTGGCAAGCAGAAAGCCAGATATTCAACAGACCTTCTTGTTATCTATTTTGGCTGTTCTAATGGTTCGTTTTTCATCTTGTTTTCATGCTAACTGAGATCTCTGTGCTTTTCCTTCATGTTTCTTTTCCTGCGCTCAGCTGTAAAGCTGTTGAGAAGCAAAGCAAAACTGATGAAGGAAAAGTTGGCTGTATGGATAGACAAGGCACTTTGGGTATTTTTCTAGTATTTTACTGGAAAGCCTAGAATCCAGAGGTGTGAGGTGTGGGGTTTTTTAATTTTTTCTTTAAATGTAAGGTTGGAAAATGTTCACTGTATTTTCCCAAATGGCAAAGCTGATAATTGGTCTTATTGTTGTCCTGCTGGTTTTACCCAGCAATCAGCATTTTATCAAATACATTTGTTAGCAAGGTCATAGTTATTCCCCATGAAAGGATATTTTACTACTTGTGTATGAGTGGGTAACCAGTAGTCTTAAAGCAGTCATCAATTTTATTGACTTAAAATATTTTCAGGCATTAATACGTTCATCTAAATTAATTAGATGAATCATAAACTAAATATTAATCAAAAACTTTCTTGAAAGTATTTTCAGGAAAATCAGCTATGGCCTAATGTGGTGACATGTTTTGAAGTTCAGAGGGAAAGGTATGTATATTGTATTTAAACAAAAAAAAAAGTAAAGGGAAAATTGTTTTTATCATAGCAACCCAGGTAAAAGCATAATAATTATTAACGCATATAATCATTTGATTTGCCACAAATCAGATATTCTTGAGAAACAGACTAATGTAACTTGTTGGCTTTCATGCAGCTAACCTGTGCAATGATCCTCTCCTCTTGAAACCTGGCCCTTCTTTCCTCTTCAGTTACCACTCTGTTTACTTTCTGCATCTTCCTCCATTTTCTGGTAGTCCTGTGAGCCGAGCCATGTCAGCCTTCTTTAGGCTAATTGCCGGTGAAAGTCAAGCCCTAATAATGCGGTGTGGAACACAATGGAGGCCAAGATCTGTAGCTGCTTGTGCATAGAAGTGTTGTGCTTCTGAAATAATGGTGATAACCACAGTGCCTGAAACCGAGAGAGCTTCCCTGCAGAGGAGGCATCAGACTGTCAGCTCTTCATGATCAATTTGCAGTTGGAATTCTTGCATTTTTCAGTTGCAGTGTAGGGCTTTCTTTCCCTAAAACTTTATTAATTATAATGCTCATGTATATATAATTGAAATTATGATTATGTAATATTTACTAAAAATAATTAGTTATAATAAGACCCTGGTAAGACTGGCAGAGATGGGGTTTCTTCCCTGAAGCATTTTTCCTTGTGGATGGCAGGAATCACTCATTTATCTCAAATATCACCTTCTTACTACATTTTTTAGCCAGTGTAGCAGACCAAGCCTACAGCATGGCAGAGGTATGACACTGCCTTCTGTTTGCCAGTTGTCTACTCCTTTCTCTTTTTAGATCTTTCCTTTCAATATTTGAAAGAGGCTGTTTTGAAGGTAGTCCTGCCTTCCTTGATTCATGAGTCAGCTCTGTCTCTCTGCTAGCAAATAATACCCCCTGTGTCACAGATCTTATCTAAGACAGTATTTTTTTTGCAAACTAGCAGTAGAAAGCATCCTGTGAAGATACTTCCTTCTCCTGAAGAAGGGATTGCAGGCTAGCAGGACCTCCTTTGCTCTGCTGTTATAAATCCTATTTCCACATTAATTCCGAAGGAGACTGCTGAAAGGAGTGTATGTTAAAGAGTGGTTCTTTTTCATTGTTGTTTTAGTTGGTGGTGATGCAGGCTTTTTCCCCGCAGTGCTCTGAGATGTGAATACAAATTGTGTTCTTTCTCCCAGATGCCCAATGAATCCACAGTAACAAACTCACTTTGGTCAACCAGGAATTTACAGACCTACTTTTGTAGCACCATAGTAAGAGCTGTCCATGTCCTGGATGATGTTCAAGGATGTCCATAATTCTTAAACTCCAGTTGAGGGTTTTTACAGAGACATTCAACACCTTGTCTATGAGTCTTAGCTCCTGAGTGACAAAACACATTAAAGAGTTTGATTCATTACCATCTGACAACGCTTTTTACTGGTGAGCTAAACAAGCATTGCCAAAATGTAGAAGAGATCAAACCACTCCAGCGTCTGAGTGGAGGTATAATCCGATCACAATATGATTTCCCAGGATGTCTGGATTTTGCCCTGTGCCCATTTAACATTGGCATCTATTACCATTTTGGTAGGAAGATGACACAAGTTTTGGCATCTTCAATCCTCTTCCTATTCTTCTCGGACTTGTAAAAAAAGCTTATAGTGATGTTCGGTGAAAGTCTAGTGACAAAATTTTCAGTAGATTTAACAAGAGAAATCTAAATTTACACAGAGACAAGAACAGTAATTTATTATGTCAAGTGTGGAAGTTAGTTGTTAGCATAGACAAATATTTTTTTATCACTTAGTGTTGCAGCTCAGATAACTTTTTTCAGCAGTAACTTGAATAAATATTGTGAGCAGCAAGTTGCAGTCTTGTTCCCTTGGGTACAGAAAAATCTTGTCAAGAACCTACCATACATATTCCTATAAGCTGCTGTTCAGAAGGGAACAATACACTCTAAATTCTTTGGAAGGTATAACAATGCCACAAAATAAAAATGAATAGCAGGACATTGAAAGATCCCCCACCCCCTGCCTTTTCTCCCTCCCCCAGTAAAACAGAACATTTTCTAAGTTTCATCACAGCAGCTTTCAGCAGAGATGATTTCTTGCTCAAAGGCACAGGAAGATTAACCAAGTATATCCAACTGCTCAACCAATAACTCATCTGAAAAGGAGTCTAAATAGCAAATTGTAAGCTTCAGAAATGCAATCAGTTTATCAAGGTCAGATAAGGACAAGAGCCTGAATAGATATGATTCAGGATAAAAACTGAATAGAATGTGATACTGTATGATTAGAACGAAAATCAGGCCACCTGCTGAATCGCAGGGGTGAAATATCACAATCTGCAAAAATGCAGTGTCATTAGGGTGACATACACAGGGTGAAATCCCTACTGCTGCTGAAAAATTAGCTTTGTAGTCAACAAATTTATTGATGCTTTCCTTTTACAAACGTACAATGGAATTACCAGTGAGATTAGGAGGAAATGCGTAATGAATAAATGAAGAGCTTTTATGAACATACTCTATTGTGCCAGTGAAATGACAGTAAGCATCTGACAATGACCTCTGGTATAATCATCATTAGTGACAGGACAAGATGGCATCTGCTAAGAGGCTGGCACCTGACAGGTGAAGTATGAGTATCTTTTATGTAATTGAGGGCAACATTTTAATGGAAAAATGCTGCATAAATAAAATAAAGTCAGCAAACAAAATTGCTGTGCAATATTGAATGTGTAAAACCAGGGAAGAAGTGGCTTGATCTCCAGATGATGTGAGAGAAGAAGAAAGTCAGAGGGGAGAGGTTTGTCTCAGGATGAAACCTGAGAAGAAAGAACATGTCATGGCAAATGTACTGTTCAGTAGAAAACAACAAACAGGTCAAGGCAAGATAAAAATATTTCTGATCTTTGCAAATCTTAAGAGTAGAAATCAACTGCTTTATTTTTGTTGTCACTTTTTAATTTATAACTCACAAGAATGGATGGCCTAAATAAAGGTCCTTATATTTAGATAATATTTTTGCTGTAGTGTTGATTGTCCCTTGGGATAGTTGCAAATGAGCACTTAGGCTGTGATGCTGTGCTTGTATATATGAGTCACTAAGACTTCAGGGTTCGAACTGCACAGTTCTTACCATGTGAAAATAAAATATGCCCAGGAGACTTTCCCTGAGAGGTTTTTTGTCTTCCTGAACCTAGCGTATGGGTGAATTGCAGAAATGCATGAAAGAAGCTGACTCAACGTTTAAGTCAACATTTTCTTTCTTCCACCCTGCTGCCTGGGTGGATAACCACCTGTGTTCCCCAAAGTGGTTCATGTTTTGGTAAGAAAACACAGCTGAAGTTACCTTTATGTGGTGGCATAAAAGTCTCCTCTAGAGATGTGAGACTAACACCACTGAGATTACTGAGAAAGAAACCTGTCTTCAGTCTAGTGTTTTGGTTAAAGCCTGCAGGGTTTTAGAAAGTAGAGGTGAGGTAACTGCTAGCCAGTGACTCTTACTGTTTCACATTAGCAATGCCCACTTATATATGGACAAGAAATTACCATCTTAAGACTTTTAAAATAATGTAATATGTTCTTACTAATTAATCTTGCAAGGCAGCAGTCACTTTAGATGCCTATGTAAACAGATAGACATTGAGTATGATCAAGACCTTTTTTATTGCTTACCTACTAAGTTTCTGTAGTTTTCCGGAAGCGCTGGTAGTAACCCTATGGTTAAGTTTTCTTAAGTTTGATCTTTACATATGATGCACTTTCAGTCTCTCAGAAAGAAACTTGCTACATGAAGCTGTTCACTGCCACAAAGAGAACACTGATTATGAGCAAACGAACAAACATAGAATTTACCTACTTAATTTTTACCTATATATTTTTTGCCTATTTAATTTCACAAATAATTTACAAATGGCTTTATGTTTTTAGTGCACTCAAACACTTTCACAAATTTTGCTTTGTCTTTGAGAAGAATTAAAGGATAATAAATGTCCACCAGTTAGTTTACTGTTAATAAAACATAACAAGGACTGGAGCACATAGAAAGAATATTTGTAGACACAGAAGACAAAATCTCAAACTTGAATCATATTGCTGCAAGAAAAAAAAAATAAATTAAACTGAGCTTAAGATGTCTAGAAGTAGAATTAGATGTCTGAACTCTGAGAAGCTAGAAACTGAAAAATCAAATGTCATGATTTAAAACTCTTTTTCTTCCCAGAGGCCCCGAAATAGTGCTGCAAATTATTTTTTGTATTAGGCAAATGTGGAATATGAAAGAAATCTCAAAAATTACCTTAGTTGAACACTAGGAAAAAGAGCAGTATGTGGAATTTAAATCTCCAAAATTTAGATTCTCTAGATCTTTACCAAAAGATACAGTCATAATGTGAAAAAAACGCTTAACTTTAAAGACTACATAGTTCAGTCACAGGTTTGCAGGTGTATCTGAGCTACATTTTGATAGCCTTCACACTTCAAAGTACTTGTGCTTTGAAAAATTCCTTAGAAGCAAGGTTGTTTGAAATACTTGATAACATAAATTGATATTAATTAGTTGCATCAGTGTCACCTACCACTGCTGTTAAGTTTTTATAGATTGACATATTTCACTTTCTGACTAAACTTGTCAATTTTTGGAAAAATACAAGGGCAATGGTTTCTTGTTCATGTGCACCAAGCCTTCGGCAGAACCAGGAACAGGAACTCTGAATCTCAGCCCCTCATTTGCAACAGGGGCAACGATCGTGCCTTTTTTTTTTGTTTTCGTACAGGTGCATATTGTGTACCAGGCAGAGATAGAAGAGAACAGATATGACAGTTTCAGTTAAGAATAGAAGTTGATGCTTTGTGCAGTGGACCAATGCTGATACTGGGGAAATCAGGTGTTAGACTTGTGTTGTGCAAGTAAAATCATTGCTATGCTAGCAAAATCATTGCAGTCCTGTACAAAAATGGTATATGATGAAAAATTAACTTATGAAACAGACTCTTGAGTGTATGTGAAATTTGCAGGCACTGTTCAGTGTGCTGTGCACAGCAAGGGAGCTTTGAGTGTATGAAACAGATCAGATTAGTGCACTCGAAGCAGACTTGGGTGAATTTTGTAGCAACAGGTGATCAGATAGCTTTTTAAATAAAATATAAGAATAAAGTTAGCTTAATATAGATGTTGTAATGAATACTCGTTCATTATTATTATTTTTCTTGCGCACAACAGACGTTTCATCCTTCTGCCCTATAGTCTTAGATGTAATACCCTTATACAAAGAGGAGAGGCAGGTAAAAAATATTTGGAAAGGTTTGTGGAGAGATGGACCAAGAATACAGAAACAAATAATAACACTATTAAGATCTGTGCTTAAGCTGGTGGAAAAAAAAAAAAATCTAATACTGAAAAGAAATTAAGAGTCCTTGGTCCTCTTCCCATAGACAGTGTAGTCAAGGCCAACTCATGGAAGAGCATAAAAGAGGGGAGAACAATGACCTGAAGCCAGATTTACACAGATTTTTGCAACAGGATTTCTCCCTTAATTTGTGCATATAGTTGCTCTGTGTCTATGTCTCCCTTCAAGTCAATTGAAGCTCCTTCCAGAGTTTGATTCATCACCTCTTAAGATAGATCAGATAAATTAGCTAGAAAGAGAGCCTAAGGTAACTCGCTTATACTTAGATGTCTAATCTTTGGGTAGCTGAACCTCACTTTATGCTGCCAGTGAAGTAAGATCACAGTGTACATGCTTTGCAATTGCCATGTTGAGCTATTTGCCAGTTCTTTCCTGTAAACTCTAATCCCACTCTAATGAAACAGCCCTCATGAGAATGATTTTTCAGAGCTGAATTACACTATAAGGACTTTATTTTTACCTTCTTCTATCTTTCCCTCACTTTCAGCACCTCTGTCATCTTCTTGAAATCTTTTCAATCACTGCTCCCAGGCCCCTGTTCTTTTCTGATTCTCTGCTTCTTTATTTCCCTTCCAATATACTGGTTTTAGCTGAAGGCACCCTAGGGTCTGTCCTGGTCCATTCCCTCCCACTATGCCATACCTTGCGGTAATCTCATCTAACAGGAATCTAATTTACTATTTTTTCTACTGGGAAGGTATGTAATTTACTATCAATACCAATCCTGTTTCCTTCCGCTTAAGCTAAAACCTTGTTTCTCTGATACCTCCAGGTTACCTGATCTTAAATTTACCTGCAAAATCTTTCTCTGTAACCTTTCTCTGTAGCATTTTGAACAGCTGCATCATCTTTCCTATCAGAAGATCTTGTATGAACTGCAGATATTAGTCTCCATTTGGAATTTCCTTCCAGGTTACACCCAAGTATTTTAGACTAATTGTACATTATATCAAATATACACCTTTTTCTTGCATTGACATTTTAGCCAGGCTCCCAGCATCCTTTTCTGGCCTTGACCAATGCAGTCTTGCTTTTCTTCAATGATCTTGCTAATGTTTCTAGACTGCTGTAAAGATTGTTCTTCCAACCTGTAGTTTTGGGGTTTTTAAATTTCCCCTTGCAGTCCTCCACTGGATCCCATTTTTTATTAAATGAAACATAAGCTTTCTGTTACCTTCACAGCTTATGCCTTCCTCTCAACAGGTCACTTCAAACATGCAACTGGCTCACAACCAGCCTCCATCATTGGTCTGTCCCTGCTTCTTATGAGGAGTATCCTGGAGTAAACATCTTTCAAATCTGCTGAAATGATGTCCACAAAGTAACAGTAAAATTGGTATCATCTCTACTATTCATGTGCTACATATTTATATTGCTTATGATGCTTACCAGTTTTTTGTTCACTCCTTGTGAACGGCAGCTTCTCTACATTCTCCTATTATGCACAATCTATGTGCTTTCTTTTGTCCTGTTTTTTTCTCACAGCCTTTTTTTACAACAGAGTCTTGATTTATCACTACAGTAATAGTAATAAATTAAAAGAAAGAAAAATAAGGAATAATTGCAGGATTTGATGTGATATAAATCAATACACTATTAACAGGGTGGGACTTTTTGTAGGGAGTACTAGAAACTAGTTTGTATTTATTTTACATAACAACTTACAATTATGTACTTTTGATGGCCAAGAAATGTTTAAATTATATTGCAATATTGTAGTTTCATTATTCTCAATGAAAAATCCCGTTGAAAAATTTTACTGACAGAAAAAAGAAAATAATGCAAAAAATGAGTGTATGCAGATCTATAATCTTGAAAACAAGCATACAAGGTCAGAAGTGATCATATGTTCCTTTGAACATGGTGTTTTATTGAACATCAGAAATTTATCACGTCCTGTCATAGATCCTGAAGGGATAGTATCCACTCAGGCTGGTTGACAGTAGATTCATGATTTTATTCCATACAGCTCAGCTGTCTTGTGTTATATTATTACTAACTTTAAGCTTACAGGAGATTTCTGTGTGCATTAATATCTAGTGCAGCAAGAACTCCTTCAGTCAAGAAAAGTTATTACTGAATTACCATTCACCAATAACAGAATTCAGCAACCATGCTTATTAAATCAAAACTTTAGAAAAGAAAGCATAAAACCAATAGTCCATATAGATGAGAAATATGTTTCTCAAGATTTGAATTGCTCAGATGTGAAAAATCAGTGCAAGCTATACGATCACTTATATATTGTGCTTATAAAGGGATTTTCATAACAATATGATCTTACGAGTTGCGTGTTTTATTTCTTCAGGGTAACAGTACTGGCTAATTTCTAATCATTTGTAGAAGGTGAAGATATAAATCCAAATATCTTACATTTCATGAAGCACAGGGAAGGATTGCATAATTGAAGTGGCTTTACAGCGATCACAGAATCACAGAATGGCAGGGGTTGGAAGTGACCTCTGGAGATCATCTAATCCAACCCCCCTGCTAAAGCAGGTTCACCTAAAGCAGGTTGCACAGGATCATATCCAGGCGGGTTTTGAATATCTGCAGGGAAGGAGACTCCACAACCACCCTGGGCAGCCTGTTCCAGTGCTCTGTCACCCTTGATGTAAAGAAGATTTTCCTCATGTTGGAATTTCCTGTGCTCCAGTTTGTGCCTGTTGCCCCTTGTCCTGTCACTGGGCACCACTGAAAAGACCCTGGCCCCATTCTCTTGACACCCACCCTTTAGATATTTGTAAGTGTTGATGAGGTCCCCTCAGTCGTTGCTTCTCCAGGCTAAAAAGCCCCAGGTCTCTCAGCCTTTCCTTGTAGGAGAGATGCTCCAGCCCCCTCATCATCTTAGTAGCCCTCTGCTGGACTCTTTCCAGTAGTTCCCTGTCCGTCTTGAGCTCAAGGGCCCAGAACTGGACACAGTACTCCAGATGTGGCCTCACCAGGGCAGAGTAGAGGGGAAGGAGAACCTCCCTCGACCTGCTGGCCACACTCTTCTTAATGCACCCCAGGATACCATTGGCCTTCTTGGCCACAAGGGCACGTTGCTGCCTCATGGTTAAATTGCTGCCCACCAGGACTCCCAGGTCCTTCTCTGCAGAGCTGCTCTCTAGCAGGTCAGCCTCCAACCTGTACTGCTCTGTGGGGTTATTCCTCCCCAGGTGCAGGACCCTACACTTGCTCTTGCTGAACCCCATTAGGTTCCTCTCTGCCCAACTCTCCAACCTGTCCAGATCTTGCTGAATGGCAGCACAGCCTTCTGGTGTGTCAGCCACTCTCCCAGTTTTGTACCATCAGGAAACTTGCTGAGCATTCATTCTGTCCCTTCATCCAGGTCATTGATGAATATGTTGAACAGGACCAGACCCAGTACCAACACCTGGGGAACACCACTAGCCACAGACCTCCAACTAGACTCACCACCACTGATCACAACTCTCTGAGCTCTGTCCTTCAGCCATTTCTCAATCCACCTCACTGTCCCCTCAACTATCCCACACTTCGTAAGCTTACCCATGAGGATGAGGTGGGAGACAGTGTCAAAAGCCTTGCTGAAGACGAGGTAGACAACATCCACTGCTTTCCCCTCATCCACCCAGCCAGCCATGCCATCGTAGAAGGCTATCAGGTTGGTCAGGCATGATTTCCCCTTGGTGAATCCATGTTGACTACTCCTGATAATGTTCTTTTCCTCTACATGCTTAGAGATGACATCCAGAATGCTTCATCACTACTCCATCAAATTAGGCAGGTTTTTTACACATCTCTTAAATTTGGGCAGGAAAATGTCAAATTAATTGAAGTTTTGGCACACAAGCCTGATACCCAGATCACAGTTTGATCATTTCTTGGAATGGACAAAATGGTTTTCTCTGCATCTGATTTAAAAGCATAATTCAGCTTCCAATATTTTTTTCCTAGTTTGAAACAGATAGATTCCTACAGATGACATCACTTTACTGTATTAGCTTTTGATTAGAATTCCTTCTTTCCCACTATCTTTGTTTCACAGGCATTGTAGTCAAGTTGTCATACAACAGAATTCAGGTGGCCTTGAAAGAAGTCAAAAAAAGCTAATTTATTTATTCTACAAACTGCCTATGAAGAATAATTCTAGCAGATGCAGACTGAAGAATCTAATGGGCTATGAAGGCAGGCAATTCTCCAAATCTAGGAAGAAAGTAACTGATTTAGTCATGCTCTAAATAAAATCTTGCAAACTATTTTACGCATTTGTTTGAATAAGTCTCTTTTTATATACTGTATTTATGCTATAGGCTTGTTTACATAAAGACATGTCTCACAGTCACAATATTGCAATGTCTAATTCAGTATATTAGAAAAAGAGATATCAATGAAATAACTCTTGTCATCTCCTTACTGCACTGTTTGGTACTGAGATAAGTCTTTGTCAGAGAGTTGGGAAGATAGCTGGAGCCACTGGCCTTGTGGAAGATCAGTCCCTAGCCCTCTTTTATTTCACAGACCAGAGAGCTCAGTGGGCTGCCCGTCTGCTCTTATAGCACAGCTGATCAGGTTTACAGGAGCAGGGAACATTTTCAGTAAGCATGTCATAGCGTAAGGTGGAAATGGCGAGAGCAGATGAAGTGTTGAGAACTGCAGGGACAGCAGTTTTGCCCTGTTGGTGCATAAACAATTTAAGAGGCTTCACATATACTGTATTTTTCTGCTGCTGTGGATCTGTGAAACACTAGGAATATGACCTGTCCCCTCACTGACACATTAGCCCATTGCAAATAGTAACAAGCAAATGTGTTGGGAGGAATATTCCAAGCAAATATAAAAATAGGGAACTTACATTTGGGATAGGAAGTTTGCTTTAGAGAAGCTTCAGATTTAATTAATTCCAATACCTTGAAAGCAGGCAGGAAATCACAAAACATCGACTTTGGTATGTTTTGTGTGTTTAATCTGCCTGAGGCTTGTGCTTAGGGTTTTTAAAGATGCATGGAAATGTTAAGCCGCAAACCAGCAAAAGCAGTGAAAAAATATTTCTAAAGAACTTATGTGTCTTTTTCTTTCCCAGTGAGAAAGAGGTGTTTTAAATTGAATTGTCCATACTTGAGTTCTGCCATTCTTACTATAATAACAAACCACTGCTAACAACACTGAATATTCAAGGACATTCGTCTACTTTGAGGACTAGGTTGGGTAGTTTTAAGCTTATATTTGTTTATATTTCATAAAACAAATGTTATAGAGAAAAAAGTAAAGTAACCAAACCAAAAGAACAAACACCAAATCTTAATTCAGTGATTTTTCTTATGAATCCCTTTTAGAGTTCTAATTTTTCTTCTTTATAAGGAAAACTTTTTAATTCAAAATGTTTCAAATTTTTTTTCAGTTAATTTAAAATTAATTTCTAAACAAACAAACAAACAAATCTCCACAAACAACCCTATGCTAAGGCGCAGAAAGGAACCCCCAAATTTAGAATTTTCTAAAATCTTTCCATATTGTACTTGGACTATTGGTATTATTTACTGAATTGCATGCACAGAAATTATGAACCTAATGAAAATTATGCACACACTTACCTCCTAATGAAAAAGTAGGGTTTTTAATGTTGTACAAGGGTATAAATAAAATGAGGCTAATGTAATGTTTCTACCAGCTATGTTGCCCAAGGATCAAGTAATCATGGGAAGTGAAACCATTTTAAGGAGGAATTGTCACAGTCGCTATACAGTCCATATGATTAAGGACAACTGTCCCTATCTGACATTGCCCTGCTGGGTGACAGAATATTACACAATCCTGAAATGCAGTGACTATTAAACTCTACAGTGCTGTTCTCACAGGTCACTGAAAACCCTTTGAGATGTTTTGTTATATTTCAGTCACAGATAAATGAAGCAGAAAATGAATGTGTTAGTGACTTGTGAATTAGAGAAGAAAAAAATCTTCTTTGCCTTTTCTACCCTTGTTTTAACAGATTTATTTTTGTTTTTCTAATAGAGGATTTTTTTTTCAGAATTTAAAAGACTGAATAAAAAGCTTATATGTTGAAATTAAAGTTTTGAACAAGGGAGTAGAATTTCTGCTTAGTACAAGCATGTGAGATTTGCTAAAATTTCAGTCTCTCAGTGATAGTGTTTTACCTCTAAATTGTGTGCTGTATGCATTAAGGAGTAAGGTACATGTGCTCTGCGCAGTTGCTTTGAATCTTTGACAGACAAGTAAGCATTTTGAAAAATTTACCTTGGGCCAATATCTATCCACTGCTCTTATCAGGACATCACAAATCACACACGAACTGCAAACAAAAAATACTTTTATGGATGGAGAAAGATATTCCTCTCCTCTCCTCTCCTCTCCTCTCCTCTCCTCTCCTCTCCTCTCCTCTCCTCTCCTCTCCTCTCCTCTCCTCTCCTCTCCTCTCCTCTCCTCTCCTCTCCTCTCCTCTCCTCTCCTCTCCTCTCCTCTCCTCTCCTCTCCTCTCCTCTCCTCTCCTCTCCTCTCCTCTCCTCTCCTCTCCTCTCCTCTCCTCTCCTCTCCTCTCCTCTCCTCTCCTCTCCTCTCCTCTCCTCTCCTCTCCTCTCCTCTCCTCTCCTCTTTCAAATTTTTGAGTCACTAATTTATAAGACATTATAAGCTATTTTTAGTTAAAAAAAAAAAAAAAAAAAGAGAAATTGCTAGTGTAAACCATTCCCATGAACTGCACAAGTAGTTCACAGTTCATTATTTATGTTCTCTTGTTAATGTGGGAAACCCCTAAGCTTTCTAGCTTTCCAGCTTGGGTGCATGGACTTAGGACTTAGGACGTAATGATCAAGGTTGGAGTACAGCTTCCTTCCTGATTTTGAGCATGGGTTGAATATGATTGGCATGACATGATCTTTACACAGCTAAGTGCCATGAGATTGACTGGTTTACCAGTTCCCTTCAGAGTGAAGAGGATTTTTGACCCCAGGTTCACTGTTACTTGCCATGTCTAAAGAAGAACATTCCTAGAATTACTTCTTCTAAGGCATATTCTTGTTAGGTAACACTGCAGTCAGAAGTCCCTGTGCAAGAAATTTCTTTTCTTACAAATTAAGGCTTGGGGGATACTAAAAAAAGCTACTGCAAGGTCAAGTTTCCATTGTTTCCTACCTGCTTTCCTCACTACAGTGTGTCCCATGCACCAGTGCACCAAAACTCTGCCTAACAGGAGACTGTAGGAATCATCAAGAGGGAAAAATATTCCTTTCCATGTCTGGTCATGTGCATTTTTTTTCATATATATTTGAAGATAGTAGGATACTTTGCAGGATTTAAAGGTTAAAGTCTCACTAGAGAGGTTCCACTGAAAACATGAGGTACAAGCACAAGAAACATTTTTTCGTCTGTTTTCAAGAAACAGAAACTAACTATGAGTGAGAATTACATAGAATGTTTTCTCTGTTTTCTTTCAAAAACCAGATAGCAGAAAGAAACCAAGCTTCTTGCAACAGGCAACTGTCTGTTTCTTCTCACTTTGGCCCATTTCTATCCTACTGAGGTTATATGAGTCCATTATCTATACATATTCTGTATTAAGATATCTGTGTTCTGCATGTTTTTCTATCAAAGAGAGAGGAAATCATTTAATAATACTGCCTAAAGCTTTCCATTTAAATTTTCATTGCACTGAGGAAAGCTGCTAAGTGAACGAACATTGACTTTCTGAGATAAAAATAAACCTATATTGCTTTAAATTTTTGGCAAAGAACCAGCATTTATAATTTCATCCTTTTGGTTTGTTATGGGCTATAACTCAACTTTAATGATCTGATTCAATGAAATGATGAAATCCCAGCTTCGCTTCAGCTTTTTTGCTTTTTAATAGCCAGATTTATTGGTTCATACACAGGTTTTCACATCTGCAGGTCAGACACTCTCAAATTGCTTAGACTAGGGTATGTGTTTGTTACTTGGGCACAAATAAACACACAAGTTTCTGTATTTGATTTATCAAAAGACCAATGATTGTATCATGAGTGACATAGCAAGGTTCATGATTTTGTCATTTGCAAAAGATGACTGTATGGTCATCTGCCAGGTTTTTTTATTTGCTTATTTCTTAGGTACTGTCACCTGTATGTTTAGCACAGAAGAAAGCAGTTTTATTAGACCAAAATGGACAGTCTGGAAGAACTGATGAACAGCTACACAGATGTGAGGAAGGTGAAGGAGATAATTAATTGAAAATTATAGTTTGAATTATGCTTGTTTAGCAAATGTGATTGATAGAAATAATGGAAGTGCCTAATATTTCAGTTAGATAGAAAAAAACAGTTAAGAGGAAGGCACAGAATAAACCTGTTCTTCACTCAAAATTGAAAGTGTAGTTGTCAAAATTTACTTCCCTCTTGACTGACTTTTTTCACTTTTCATCAAATTAGGGGTAGAGGGGAAGGGTAGGGGTAGAAGGGAAGGTTAGGAGGAAGGGTCACCTCCCTCATCCTGCTGGCAGCGTTCTTCCTAATGAAGCCCAGAAATCTGTTGGCCATCTTTGCCACAGGGGCACCTTACGGTCTCATGTCCAACCTGGTGTCCAACAGGACCCCCAGGGCTTTCTTTGCAAAGCTGCTTTTCACCTGTCAGTCCCCAGTGTGTCCTGGTGCATGAGGTTATTCCTTCTCATAGGCAGGACTTCACATTTACCAAAAGGGTGGTCAAACACTGGAATAGGCTTCCTAGAGAGGTGGTCAATGGCCCATGCCTGTCAGTGTTTGAGAGGCATTTGGACAATGCCTTTAATAAGATGCTTTAAATTTTGGTTAGCCCCGAGGTGGTCAGGCAGTTGGACTAGATGATCGTCCCTTCCAACTGAATTAGTCCATTCCATTCCATTTCCCTTTGCTGAACTTCATGAGGTTCTTATCAGCCCATTTCTCCAGCTTGTTGAGGTCCCTCTGAACAGTAACACAAATAACTGATATAACAACCACTCCTCCCAGTTTTGTATCATCTGCAAACTTGCAGAGGGTGCACTCTGTCCCATCATTCAGGACTTCAATGAAGAGGTTAACTGTACTGGACCCAGTATCAATTTGTGGGGTACACCACTATCAACTTACCGCCACCTCTATTTTGTGCCACCAGTTGCAACACTTTGAGCCCAGCATTTCAACCAGTTTTACTCCACCTCACTGTCCAATTATCTAGTCTGTACCTCTAATCTGGACTTTAAAAGATAATCAAGAGTAGCCTCGCAAAGACATCAGCCCACTCCTTCAGCACCCGTGGGTGCAACCCATCAGGTCCCATGGACTTGTGTATGTCAAGTTTGTTAAAATGTAATCTAACCTGATCCTCTTCTACTGAGGTTAAGTTCTTCCTTGCTCCAGACTTTTCTAATGGTCTCAGAGGCCTGGGATTCCTGAAGGCTGCTCTTACCTTTAAAAACCAAGGCAAAGAAGGCCTTGAATACCTCAGCCTTTTCCAGGGTTTCTGTGTCCAGGTCCCATTCCCATTCATCATTGGTCACTCAGATTTCCTTTAGCTGCTGTAGAGATCCTTTCTCTTGAGCTTAACATTCCTTGCCCTGTTCAACTCCAGATGAGCTTTGTCTTTTCTAACCTCATCCCTGCCTGCTCAGACACATATACCTCCATATGCCTCCTGGGTCATCTGTCCCTGCTTCCACTTTTTGAAGGCTTCCGTGGGGGTTTTGAGTATAGTCAAGAGCTCCTTGTTCAGCCATGCAGGCCTCCTGCCACCTTTGCTTGGTTTCCTGCACATAGGGATGAACCATTCTTGAGCTCAAGGAATATGATTCTTGAAGATCAACCATCTCTCCAGAATTCATCCTCTTTCCAAGCCTACCATCCCCTGGGATTCTTCCAAGCAGGTCCCTGAACAAGCCAAAGTCTACTCCACATCTAATCAGAATTTCCTTTCTTGCAACTTGTTCCCATTTTCTCCTGTCTTATTATTCATCTGCAAAAAGAGTCTGGTCCATCTTCTATACAATTCCCAATAAGCAGTTATTGACAGCTTTTTCTTCTCCAGGCTGAACAAGCTCAGTTCCCTCAACTCAGCCTTTCCTCATACGTCATATGCTTCAGTCCCCCTTACCCTCTTGGTGGTCCACCCCCGGGCTTACTCTGGATGTCAATGTCTTTCTTGGAGTGGGGAATGCCAAACTGAACACAGCAGCCCAGATGTAGTCCCACACATGTCAAATCGAGAAGAGAAATCCTCTACCTCAACCTGCAGGCTACACAGCCCATTATGCACTTGCTACAAAGCAAAGTATGAAAGAAAGTGCAGAGTTAACAGCATGGGCAACAAACAGGAGGAACTGAAAGCTGTTGTGCAGGTGGAACACTATGATATAGTTGCAATCACAGAAACATGGTGGGGTGACTCGCACAACTGGAGTGCTGCAATGGACGGCTATAAACTCTTCAGAAGGGACAGGCAAGAAAGGAGAGGCGGTGGGGTAGCCCTGTATGTTAGGGAGCATTTTGACTATGTAGAGCTTCATGGTGGTAATGAAAGGGTCAAGTGTTTACAGGTAAGAATCAGGGGAAAGGCCAACAAGGCAGATATCATGGTGGGAGTCTGTTATAGACCACCCAACCAGATTGAAGAGATGGATGAAATATCCTATAAGCATCTGGGGGAAGTCTCATGATTGCTAGCCCTTGTTCTCATGGGGGATTTCAACTACCGGAGGTCTGCTGGAAATAAAATAGAGTGGAGAGGAAACAGTGCAGGAGATTCCTGGCATGTGTGGAAGATAACTTCATGACACAGTTGGTGAGTTAGCCAACTAGAAGGCACCCCACTGGACCTGTTGTTTGCAAACAGAGAAGGGCTTGTTGATAATGTGGTGGCTGAGGCCATCTTGGGCACAGCGATCATGAGATGAGTTTTTGATTCTCAGAGAAGTAACGAGGGGAGTAAGCAGAATTGTTACCTTGGACTTCCAGAGGGCAGACTTTGTCCTGTTTAGGAGCCTGGTTGACAGAGTCCCTTTGGAGGCAGTCCTGAAGGGCAAAGGAGTCCAGGAAGGCTGGACATTCCTCAAGAAAGAAATCTTGAAGGTGCAGGAGCAGGCCGTCCCCATGTGCCAAAAGACAAGCTAGCAGGGAAGAAGACAGGCCTGGCTGAACAGAGAGCTATGGCTGGAACTCAAGAAAAAAAAAGATGGTTTATGACCTTTGGAAGAAGGGGCAGGCAACTCAGCAGGACTGCAAAGACATCATGAGGTTATGCAGGGAGAAAAGTAGAAGGGCCAAAGCCCAACTAGAACTTAAGCTGGCTACTGCCATAAAAGACAATAAAAAATGTTTCTATAAAGACATTAGCAACAAAAGGAGGGCTAAGGAGAATCTCCATCTTTTATTGGATATGGGGGGAACATAGTGACAAAGGATGAGGAAAAGGCTGAGGTTTTCATGCATTCTTTGCCTCTGTCTGTAATAGAAGGACCAGTTGTTCTCGGGGTACCCAGCTCCATGAGCTGGAAGACAGGGATGGGGAGCAGAATGAAGGCCCCATAATCCAAGGGGAAATGGATAGCGACCTGCTACACCACTTAGACACACATAGGTATATGGGGCCAGATGGGATCCACCCAAGGGTACTGAGAGAGCTGGCGGAGGAGCTGGCTAAACCACTATCCATCTATTTACCAGCAGTCCTGGCTAACCGGGGAGGTCCCAGTTGACTGGAGATTAGCAAATGTGATGCCCATCTACAAGAAGGGCCAGAAAGAGGAACCGGGGAACTACAGGCCTGTCAGTCTGACCTCGGTGCCAGGGAAGGTTATGGAGCAGAACATCTTGAGTTCCATCACACAGCACGTAGAGGACACCAGGCAATCAGGCCCAGTCAGCACGGGTTTATGAAAGGCAGGTCTTGCTTAACTAACCTGATCTCCTTTGGTGACAAAGTGACCTGCTCAGTGGATGAGGGAAAAGCTGTGGACTTTAGTAAAGCCTTTGACACCATTTCCCACAGCATTCTCTTGGAGAAACTGGCTGCTCATGGCTGGGATGGGCACACTCTTTGCTGGGTAAAAAACTGGCTGGATGGCGAAGCCCAAAGAGTTGTGGTGAATGGAGTTAAATCCAGTTGGCAGCCGGTCACAAGTGGTGTTCCCCAGGGCTCAATACTGGGGCCACTTCTGTTTAATATCCCTATCAATGATCTGGATGAGAGGATTGAGCACACCCTCAGTAAGTCTGCAGATGACATGGAGTTGTGTTAGTCTGCTTGAGGGAAGGAAGGCTCTGCAGAGGGATCTGGACAGGCTGGACCGATGGGCTGAGGCCAATTGTGTGAGGTTCAACAAGGCCAAGTGCTGGATCCAGCACTTGGGTCACAACAACTTCATGCAGCGCTACAGGCTTGGGGATGAGTGGCTGGAAAGCTGCCAGGTAGAAAAGGCCCTGGGGGTGCTGGTCGACAGCTGGCTGAACATGAGCCAGCAGTGTGCCCAGGTGGCCAAGGCCAACAGCATCCTGGCCTGTATCAGCAATAGTGTGGCCAGCAGGAGTAGGGAAGTGATCGTGCCCCTATATTTGCACTGGTGAGGCTGCACCTCAAGTACTGTGTTCAGTTTTGAGCCTCTCACTACAAGAATGCTGAGGTGCTGGAGCATGTCCAGACAAGGGCAACGAAGCTGGTGAAGTCTAGAGAACAAGTCCTGTGAGGAGCAGCTGAGGGAACTGAGATTGTTTAGTCTGGAAAAGAGGAGGCTGAGAGACCTTATTGCTCTCTACAGCTACCTGAAAGGAGATTGCAGTGAGGTGGGTGCCGGTCTCTTCTCCCGAGTAACAAGTGATAGAACAAGAAAAAATGGCCTCAAGTTGCACCAGGGGAGGTTTAGATTGAACAATAGGAAAAAAAAATTCACTGAAAGGGTTGTCAAACATTGGAACAGTCTGCCCAGGGAAGTGGCTGAGTCACCGTCCCTGGAGGTGTTTAAAAGACTTTTAGATGTGATGCTTATGGACATGATTTAGTGGTGGATGTAGCAGGTTTAGGTTTGGACTTGATGATCTTAAAGGTCTTTTCCAACCTAAACAATTCTATGGTTCTATGATTCTACTGGTCCATTTGGCAACATCCTTTCTCAGTAACTGCTGTTATTAACAATGAAATAGGTAGAATACTCAAGCTCCAACTAGAGAAACCTAGCCATGTTCTTTATTACTTTTAAACTAAGAGACACCATAGTTCAATGAGGGGAACATGAGACAGGCCAAATGCTAAAATCGGGGTGACATATCTCTAGTCAATTTGCCATAATGGGCTCTGGACCACGAGCTGATCAGGAAAGAGTTGTATAAAGCGAGGGCAGGGCATCCTGTACTCTGCCAGATCAGCTAAGACTGTCATCAAGAGAAGATTTATGGTGATCTTCAATGGCCTGCAGCATGACTATGTTTCATTTCTCTGGGTGGAGAGGTTCCTAGAGTTTATCTTTCTGTATGTGTTCCCACATTACAGCAACTGCTAATGAGCAGTGTGATTTGCCAACTCTAGAGGCTGTTGGATTCAGTGGACATCAGGATGCAAGGGATTTCTCCAACATCGATCAGTCGGAACTCGCTTTGGTAGTCTCTAAGGCACAGGGGGCAACTGGAGATATTTCAGACTAATTAGGCAAAAATGTGGTTGGTTGGTTGATGTGGTGGTTTGGTGCCTGCTAGAGTTTTGGCTGGGTTTTGGTAGTGGGGGAGTGGGCTACAGAGGTGGCTCCTGTAAGAGGTTTGGAGAAGCTCCCCCAGCTCCAATTTCAGACCCGCCTCTGGGCAAGGCCAGACCAATGGCGCCTCTGCGATTAACTATTTAAGAGTAAAAGAAGCCGTTGATTTCATCTCTTTGTTCTGTTTGTGTTGGTGAGCGAAAGGAGATGGGAGATAGACAGCCCTGCGGACACCCAGGTCAGTGAGGAAGGAGAGGGGCAGCTGTGCCGGAGCAGATGTTCCCCTGCGGCCCACGGTGGGGTGGTGGCTGAGCCCCTGCAGCCCCTGGAGCCCAGCGGTGGCCCAGAGGTTGGCCTGCAGCCTGCGGAGGGCCCCGGGCCGGAGGAGCAGGGACCGGGCCCGGAGCAGCCGCGACTTTGAGGCAGCCCGCGCTGGAGCCGCCCGTCGGTGGGAGGGACGCGCAATGGGGCAGTGGGAGGAGGACTGTCTCCCGTGAGACGGACCCCATGCTCGAGCAGGGGAGGACTGCGAGGACCTCTCTCTCAGAGGACAAAGAAGGAACAGAGACATTTTATGCTGGACTGGCTGTAACCCCCATTCCCTGCACCCCTGCGCTGCTGGGTGGGGAACAGGTAGCGGAGCTGAGCCTGGGAAGACCGGAGGGGGGTGGAGGGGAAGGTGTGTTGTGTTTAAGATATGGTTGTATCTCTCGTTTTCCTTGATGGTGGTGGTTGTTTTGTATTACATGGATGTTGTTATCCCCAAGTTGAGTCTGTCTTGTGACTATCTCTGGTGAGTGAGCCCTCCCTGTCCCTTGTCTCGATCCTGGAGCCTTTTGGTTGCATTTTCTCCTCCCCATCCCTCCGGGGACAGGGTAGCGGTGAGTGAGCGGCTGCAGGGTGCTTTGTTGCCAGCTGGGTGGGCTCAGACCACAATTGGTGGGTTAGTTCGTGCCTGGTCCAGACCTATTTTGTACTGCCCTGGTGATTCAGCAATGCTCTGACTTGGTATTAATGTGCTTTGAAACATAATCTTAACCTCATCTGTGCTTCTTAGGACCTCCTCCAGTGGGAAAATCAGCTTTCCTGGAGCTCTAGGGGCTAAAAATGTTTGGTCCTAATAGATACTTCTCTTTAGGCTCCTAATACTTCTCTTTAGGCTTATCACCTTGTACCACTTATGCTTTTGTCATATGAAGAAGATGTTTTGTACTATGCTGAAGACTAATTTGTCATATGTCAAGAGATGAGATTATAATTGCATTCCCAAGGAAAAAAAATGTTATAAAAGAAAAAGCTTAATGCAACACTTTGTAATCATATACTCCATACATAGAGAGGCTCTGTTGCTTCTGTTCTTTCAGTGAAGGGGAGTGGTCCCCTGTAATTCCTGCTTCACAATATCCTGTAACTAAAAATTTCGTAAACAAGGGCTGGGGGCATTTCCCCTTGACTTGTAAGCAACCTTTCACCAGTGACGTTGTATGCAGAAGCAAGGGCTGTGCACCATTGAGTGTGTTTAATCTTCAGATGAGAGAGTTAAATTCTAAAATCCATTTTCCTGCAGCCAGTAGAAATCAGGCATTCAGCCCTTGCAATCAGCACCTGCATATTCAAAATTAGCAAACATTTCGGGATAGCTATACAGATATCAACAACTTGTGTGTCTAGTATCTGTCTTTTCAGAGTGGTATTTTATTTTTAGCAGGCTATTCTTTTTTCAGAAACATAATTTCAACACTGGAGTCACAAAGACTCCCATCTGATAGGTACAGACACCTGTGCACTTAGGCGTGCATGCACAAATGTACTTAACACGTGCTATGCATACCACATACAAATTTTTGTCATTCAAATATGAAACAGAAAAGAACATCAGCGGGGATTTCTCTTGGTAATTAGCTATTATTAAACTTAGCATTAGGCTTTCCCAGAGCTTGCTCAAGGATATTTCTTATCTACCCGGGCCGGTCAGTCTCACCTCTGTGCCTGGCAAGATCATGGAGCAGATCCTCCTGAAGGCTCTGCTATGGCACATGGAAAACGTGGAGGTGATTGGTGGCAACCAACATGGCTTCACCAACAGAAAATCCTGCCTGACAAATCTGGGTGCCTTTTATGATGGAGTTACAGCATCAATTGACAAAAGAAGAGCAACTGAGTCGTCTATGTGGACTTGTGAAAACCCTTCAATGCTGTCCCACGTGACATTCTGGTCTCCAAATTGGAAAGACATGGATTTGATGGATGGACCACTCAGTGGATAAGAAATTGGCTGGAAGGTTTCATTCAAAGAGTTGCGATCAATGGCTCAATGTCTGAGTGGACACTAGTGGAGTGGTGTTCCTCAGGGATCGGTACTGGCACCGGTGCTATTTAATGTCTTTGTTGGCGATATGGACAGTGGTATCGAGTGCACCCTCAGCAAGTTTGCTGACGACACCAAGTTGTGTGGTGAGGTTGACATGCCGGAGGGAAGGAAGGCCATCCAGAGAGACCTGGACAGGCTGGAGAGGTGGGTCCAGGCCAACCTCATGAAGTTTAAGACCAAGTGTAAGGTCCTGCACCTGGGTCGAGGCAATCCCAAGCACAGATACAGGCTGGGGGATGAGTGGGTTGAGAGCAGTCCTGGGGAGGACTTGGGCGTGCTGGTGGATGATAGGATGAACATAAGCCAACAGTGTGGGCTTGTAGCCCAGAAAGCCAACCGTATCCTGGGCTGCATCAAAAGAATTGTGGACAGCAGGTTGAGGGAGGGGATTCTGCCCTTCTACTCTGCCCTCATGAGACCCCACCTGGAGTACTGCATCGAGCTCTAGAGCCTCCAACACAAGACAGACATTTTGCTGCTGGAGCGAGTCCAGATGAGGGCTACCAAGATGATCAGAGGGTTGGAACACCTTTCCTACGAGGACAGGCTGAGAGAGTTGGGCTTGTTCAGCCTGGGAAAGAGAAGGCTCCAGGGAGACCTTATAGAGGCCTACCAGTACCTGAAGGGTGCCTACAAGAAGGCTGGGGAGGGACTTTTTACAAGGACATGTAGTGACAGGACAAGGGGTAATGGCTGGAAGCTGGGAGAGGGCAGGTTTAGACTAGATATAATAAAGAAGTTCTTCACCCTGAGGGTGGTGACACACTGGAACAGGTTGCCTAAGGAAGTTGTGGATGCTCCATCCCTGGAAGTGTTCAAAACCAGGTTGGATGGAGCCTTGAGCAACGTGGTCTAGTGGGAGATGCCCCTGCTGTGGCAGGGGGGTTGGAACTAGGTGATCTTTGAGGTCCCTTCCAACCCAAACCATTCTATGATTCTATTTTGCAAGTGCATGAGTTCTCCAGTAATTTCCCTCTATGGTTTTGGGGACATCCGTTCTTTAAAGTGGAGGAAGAAACAGGCTTTTTGAGGTCCATTCAACAGATTCATTTTTGAGGAATCAAATGTTTGCAAGTCAGAATAGTTGACAGGTTCAATTTCCATTTCAAACTCAGTGTCATCTTCATTCTTATTAAATAAGTATTGGTGTTCTGCAGAGAAATTCTAATCAGAATGCTCCTGACAAAGAAAAGGAAATTGAGTATAGAAGTGAGGCTCTGTGAAAGAAGACAGGATATTTAGTGCCTCCTCTTTTTCTGAAGAGGAATGTGCTTTTTGGAGATTTGAGCTTAACATCCAAGATTCTCTTCAAAGCAAAGTCTACGAAAATAAATACTAGAATCTTGGATGCTTTTCTTGATATCTAGGTTTTGTAGTAGTGACATACTTCAAACTACAGTGACTATTATAACTGTTGGAGTCATCAACGCTTTTATAAGACTTAAGGCCAATCCTTAAATCTAATCTCCTTTTACCAGGAGCTTTGCATAAGACCTGGAAAACACTGAGAATTCTTGTTTAATACTGGAAGAAGATGTAGGCAATTCACAGGGTCAGAGTAAGAAGGAACCACTGAGATCAACAGGATTTGGTTATGGAGTCAAGCTGCTGTAGAATTTGCACTATGTGACGGGACAGGGTCCTGATCAACCTCACATCCTTAGAGCAGCATGTCATTTTGGATGACTTCCACAGGTCCTTACAAGCCTAATTTTTTCCTTGATTCTGTGATAATCAATGAAAATAAATCTAGAGTACAGAACACAGCAGCTTCCAACTCTGCACACCTGGTCTGCATCCTGGCTCCATATCAAGGTAAATTTTGGGCATGCTTCATTCCTTCCTCCATTTCCAACCTTCCAGTTTCCATTTGTAAAGGCTTGGTGAAAGCAACAGTATGATCCAACAAGTTCCAGCTTGTCAGGAGCCAAGAACTAACAGGTCTGTTTAGCAGAACCAGGTTTGTCTGTTGACTGTTGCCTTAATGTAATATATTTCCGTTTTTCTGTCTAAAAAACATGACAAATCACCTTCCCAGTGGCTGTGGCTACGTGGTAGTTGTAATCATGTTCAGCAGCAAAGAAGTTAAAAGACCAGAAAAATGCAAACTGTCACCGCCCCCCACCCCCCCACCAGAGGGCTTTATGAATGGACGCTTATGAATGTTGTTAGCTTTCCAGCTACAAGACATTTTAAATGATGGATGAACAAAAGCATCATCTGTGCAAACACTGGGATGTTTGAACCCAGAGGAAGGTTCAATAATTAGTCATGCAGAATATTAGTAACGCCCTTTGGTCATATTCCAAGTTCCTCCTGGATTACAACACAATGTCACAAATCATCAGCTGCTGCAACTGGTATTTTCACAGAGGAAAAGCTTCCTGGTGGTAGTACTGAACCATGGAATATTTAACTCTGCTTCTTCCCTAAAAACTGACAGTGTACAGTGACCATTTCATTCAGAAAACAGCTTATACTTTTGGAAAATGAAGTTTTTTCCTCTTTCCTTTCCAGTCCCTTCATCCGTACAGAACTGTGTTCATGTGTTCAACAATAGAAACAGGCTAGTTTTCTACTGTTTATATTATCAGTATAACTATGAACAGTTAAATATGCATAGCCCTCTCTGTATGTAGCTTCAAACAAGTACCAAGATGCACCTTTCTAGCCCCACTGTGAGCCCTAGGCTACGTGGAGGGAGGTAAATGAGGGCAGGATTTGAAAACAATGCTTTGTCTTTCCCAGTTGTACCCAAAGGAAGCATTTGTCCAGCAGAAAGGTTTTCAGATGATATTGTGCATGGAAGAAACAGCATAGTTTAGTTTCCAGACTCCGGGAAGGTTTGTAGAACAGATGCATAGATAAAAATGGCCTTTCAGTCAGCAAGCTAAGAAAAATTGATCTGGAAATCATTGGGAAATAACAAATGTGGAACTTTATGCTACAATGTTTTGCAAAAACACTTTTAAAGTAGGACTGCATTTTAAGTCATTCAGTCTCAAATAGAATTGGACTGTAGGGACAGTATGGAGATAGGGATTATGTAAAGAGCAGTAGAAAAAAAATAAAATGCCTTTCTCTTCAGCTTTAAGGTTCTCCAGCAACTTGCAGATTTCACAGTTACTATTATTGACAGCAAAGGCCCATATGGCATTAAAGATACCAACACAGTGCTGCATATTACTCAAAAAAAAATCCTGTTCACCTAAAATTCTACCTTTAAACTGGCTCATTGTGCACTTAGTAGCACTTCAAGATTAAAAAATATCAGCTTGGGCAGACACGTTTAAAATGGAACTTAGTCAAGCACACTTTCCTGTATAAATCAGGCTAACTTCAATGCACATGTAGCTGAAACCTCCTGTGATTAGATACTGGCTCTCTATGGCAAAGCATTCTAACTATGACTTCAATTGTCTGTTTCAAAACACAAGCCTCCTGCAGAAAAAAGATTATTTAGTTAGCTAAATAAAGTGCTTGTTGAAAATCCAAAGAAATAATTTGTGTGATAAATAAGGTTGCTTATTACCAAGCTAGGATGATTATAGCTATTTTATGAAATTTTAATTACATTATGTGGCTGCTCAAATATTGGTTTTGAACATTAATCAAGTTACTTGGGAAGCATTTCACAGAAATGAAAATAAAAATGAAATGGCTTATTTACTTATCCCAATGTATTAAAAACAAAATTCAGTGCGGAAATCATGAAAAAGCCATCAGGAAGAACTGCCTAAGAGTGTTCACAGTCAATAGAAGGCTGAAACGTATTTTCACTTGAACGATTCACCAGTGCTGACTCAGTAGTATCTCCATGTTCCAGAGAGCACAGTATACTTAAAAAGCCAGGTGTATAATTTTATAGGTAAACTTATAACATGAAGCATTTGAATGTTTTAAATGTTTAGGAAAACATAAGATATTCTCATGTTAAAAGACAAACAAGTTGTCTACCAATTTTGTAATTCAAAATAGAAAGGTATTTATGGATTCTGAAAAGTCAATAAAAATTCTTGGTCAGAAAGAGTTCACAGTGAGGAAAGGTGAAGGAATATAAGTCTAAATTAACTAGACAGATATGGATAGACAATGAACCAATGTGACAAGTCCAGTGTTTTGGCACTGCATATGTTTCCTGTCTCAGTGATTTATTTCCTGTGGTAAATTGCACAGGACAGAGAGGTCCCCAGAAGTCTGCTGCATTATTTTATGATTTTATTAGTCTTCAGAAACATTCCAGAACTGTATTAACATTGCTGTCTGGAATAGCAATTCCAGGGCATTATCTGTGCCTACGGTTTTACTATGTACAGATCAGCACGGATGGTGGCAAAAGCCTCCTGATGGTGCTTCATCATGTACATCCATGAACTCACAGCTGTATTCAACAGAGCCCCTTAAAAAGAAATGCAGGCAAACATCTATTTTCTACTGCATGATGAAAGACAGTACTAAATGTGACCTATGCTTTTCCCTTATCCACAAATGGAGTGATGTGGAAAAAAAGAAGCCTTTTCCCTTCCTTTTCTCACTTGCAGAAGCTGAATGAAGGCCCAGAAGACTTCTGCCCAGTCAGGCCAGAAGTTGCAGTTTACCAGTTTTCTCCAGCCCAGAAGAAAGAGGGAAAGGACAAAAACAAGACAGCAGATGCTGTTTTGCATTTCTGTCCAACTGTATGAATAAAACATGCCTTGCATTTTGAAATGGTGCCATGGTACACATGCTATTCACTCATCAGGAGCCCCAAAAGCTGTTGCTTCACTCAGATACCTTCACACCACACCCTCAGACATCCTTTTCCAGCCAAGGGCTCTATTTAGAAACTCTACAGTACAATACTGTTTATGCTAAAGTGATGAGATAACTTGAAGTATAGAAGAAATACAGCTAGTCACTGTGCAGTATTTTGATTTTAGCTTGAAAGAGAAATGTTTAGCTTTTCTGTGTAGCTAGCTATGCAAAGGTGACTGTGGGTCACCAAAGGTAATGGGAAAAATAATAATGAGGAAAGTATAAATTTTCTTACACGATAAAATCTAAACTTTATCTAAGTTATCTTGAGACATGTCTGTAGTTTTATTTCAAACTACTTGATATTTGCATGCAAATAGTATGTGTTATTGAAGAAATTATAGCACTTCATTAGACTCTTTAGTAATGAGAATTCCCCATTAACACAAGCGTTGTTCTCAAGCCCTTTACATGTGATTCAATGTTATTCCTGTCGTGGTTTGAGCCCACCCAGCCGGCAACAAAAGCACCCCGCAGCCGCTCACTCACCCCTACGCCATCCCCTGAGGGATGGGGAGGAGAAAATGCAACCAAAAGGCTCCAGGGTCGAGACAAAGGACAGGGAGGGCTCACCCACCAGTTATGGTCACGGGCAAAAGACAGACTCAACTTGGGGAGAACAATATTCATGTAATGCAAAACAACCACCACCATCAAGGAAAATGAGAGATACAACCACATCTTAAAAACAACACACCTTCCCCCCACCCCTCCGGTCTTCCCGGGCTCAGCTCTGCTCCCTCTTTCCCCCCAGCAGCGCAGGGGGCAGGGAATGGGGGTCACAGTCCGTCCGGCACAAGGGGTCTCCGCGGCTCCTTCCCCCTCAGGGAGAGGGGCCCTCGCAGCCCTCCCCTGCCCCACCGCGGGGTCCCTCTCCCGGCAGACAGCCCTCCACCCACTGCCCCAACGGGAGTCCTTCCCGCGGGGCCGCAGCTCCCCAGAACCCCCCAGCGCGGGTCCCTCCCGGGGCTGCCGCCCTCCCCCCGACGGGCGGCTCCAGCGCGGGCTGCCTCGGAGTCGCGGCTGCTCCGGGCCCGGTCCCTGCTCCTCCGGCCCGGGGCCCTCCGCAGGCTGCAGGCCAACCTCTGGGCCACCGCTGGGCTCCAGGGGCTGCAGGGGCTCAGCCGCCACCCCAGCGTGGGCCGCGGGGGAACCTCTGCTCCGGCACAGCTCCCCCTCTCCTTCCTCACTGACCTGGGTGTCCGCAGGGTTGTCTCTCGCCCATCCCCCCTCCCTCACCCGCTCACCAACACAAATAGACAAAACAAAGAGAGACTAATTAACGGCTTCTTTCACTCTTAAATCATTATTCTCAGAGGCGCCATTGGTCTTGCCTTGCCCAGAGGCGGGTCCGAAATTGGAGCCGGGGGAGCTTCTCGAAACCTCTTACAGGAGCCACCTGCCCTGCTACCAAAACCCCGCCAAAACCCTGGTAGACACCAAACTACCGCAATTCCCAAAAGCATTTTCTTGTGTTGTGCAATATCTACCCTATCAAGATAAAATATTTCAATTTATTGATAATTATTTCAATACCAATATCTGATATGATTTGTGGTATTTCTTTATTTTCTGACTTGACAAAATGTCTGAGAAAAAACAAGTAGAACAACCTGGAGTGGAGATAATCAGATAAAATTTTGAATCTGAATCATTTTATTGCAACAGAGGGTAAGATAGCATGAAAAACAAAGTGAGAACCTAGATACTCTAAACATACTTTACACAACCATTAAACCCAGAGAACCCTGGTTATTTAATTTCTATCCAAAGGCTGACTGTCAGCTGTCTGCTTGTGTAAATCAAAATATTTTTTAGAGCACTTCAAAACTGCTCCCCAAGGTTGCATTTTCGTTAAATATCAGCTCAGATCTTCTCTACTGTTAAAGATAGTGGTATTCAGGATTGGATAGTTGTATCTCAAAACATTAATATCATCTAAATGTTCAGTGGAGATAGTATATATACAAATCTCCAAAGACATACATTCACTTTGAATCTAATTTATACATATGGCCTAAAACTGGCTTTGTATTCATCTTTAAGAAGCCTTAGCCAGCTTTAGGAAGAAAGATGAACTGTTTTTTAGCCATCTATGTAAGATTGTCTCCTTAGTGGAATTTTAACTCCGAAAATGAAGGTTTTGATTCGGTGAGACCCAATAAAAATTTTCTTGCTTTTGTTGGTTCATTTTTAGTCTGAATTGTTTACTTGGGTGTGTCAAGCAAACTCCCCGTACTTGTCTGAATTATTAGCATCCAAAATTTTGATTCTAAGAGGAGAAATTTTTTCGAGCTCTTATATGTATGTGTGTTTCAGCTTTTCAGTTACTTGTTTAGCCAAAGTGAAACATGATAAATCTTAAAGGAACATGGTAAAATAGATTTGCTGAAGACTGCTGAGGGCTATGCAGCATTTCATAACTTCTGAAGACACCATTAGAGATAGTACTTGTTCCGTTGCATTTCACCTGGGCATGTCTTAAATTAGCTTCAAATAATGGGAGATTGAGGGAAAAGAGATACTTGCAGAGAAAATTAAATTTTCAATGCAAGGACCATCCAGGTGCAAGGACATCCTCATTTCTGTCTTTGCACTTTTTAAAGTTCAGCTGAATAAGAATTAAGAATATTTTATGTTCATATAATAATGTAATTATTTTGTTTTATAATACTTTTAATTCTAAAGAACCCCATGAAACTTCAATATCCCTATGAAGGAACTGTAAGTTATTTCGCTAAAGGATGCCAGAGTATAGCTGGAGAGCAAATAGCTTTTTGTCTAGTCAAAGTTTCAGGATTTAAAAAACTATTTCTCCAGTCTTTTCCTCTCATTAGGTTAGTAACCAGTGAACTTGTATGAATAAGAAAGACTCTGTTTCATTCATGTTATGTGTACTTTAGCCTAAGTCTTCTTCATCCCAAACAAAATTCATAACTAAACGTTTATTTACTACTCTGAGAGGAAAGGAAAGGAATTTGCAGCCTCTGCTGTTGGAACAATTCCACCTTGAATAAATAATGAATGCTTCCCTTGAAAGGGCATTTGAGCCTTTGCTTCCACTAGTAGCCCAGGACAAGGCTATAGCTGCTGAGAGTTAGAATTATTCTATCTTATGCTTTCTTTGCACTATTGAATGTTTAACTGCATATATTAACTAGAAAAAAAAAAAATCATCAAAAGAGAGCTTGTCAGAACTGATTGGAAAAGGAGAAATCCCTTGCTCCCTTCTCTTGCTCTTATTTTGATACAAAATCTAGTATTTGACTTCAAGATGTTCTTTCTATAACTAGTTTATCAGTGTGGTGGGTTGACTCTGGCCAGCAAATAGCCACCCACCCAGTCATTCATCCATTTGTCCTCCACCAGGATGGGGGAGACAGTTCAAAGAGCAAAACCGAGAGAACATTTGGATCAAGATAAAGACAATTTAGTAAGTGAAAGAAAGAGAAAATACCCACAAAGGTTGAAAAGCCAATCACTCCCTGCACCCACAAGCAGACTAACGCCCAGCCAGTCTCCAAATATCTCCGAAGTCAACTGTCCTGGCTGCGTCCTCTCCCAGTCTCTTGCACACTCCCAGCCTAGTCACTGGGGAGGCAGCGTGAGAAACAGAGAAAGTCTCAATGCTGTGCAGGCACTGTTCAACAGTAGCTGAAACTGGTGTGTTATCAACACTGTTTTAGTCTCAAATCCAAAATGGAGCACCATATGGGCTGCTGTGAAGAATGTTAACTCCATCCTAGCCAGACCCAGTGTAAACAGTTAAAGCAGGAGATCTTGATAATTCAGCATTTTCCAATGGAAAAGCTGGTTTACTGGAAAAAATCCCACATTCCCAGCCAGCTGTATACTAATATATCTGTTCTATAAAGTTCCATGTACATGAGAATGAGCCTTGATTTCCTTCCAAGAAAACCATATAAAATAAAGCATGTGGAACTTAAATTTATTTACTTTGAAGTGACAAATTTGCCAGCTGAGTTCATACATCGAAAGTCATCATTCCCTAGAATCTGGGTTTCCAAAATTTGTAGACTATGCTACTAAATTATTTCCTTCAGGATGTTTGTCATAGTGTTGTATGCTCAATAAATGGACATGAAAACTAAGGGAAAAATGAGGAAAACATAAAACCATAGGATTATATATTTAGAAGAAATACATTTAAATTAGTAGGTTGCTCAGCTTGACAGGCTATTTTGATTATTTCCTATCCTTCTGTTATTTGTTGCCATATTCTTCACAATATATCCCTGTTCTGCAAACTCAGTATGATCAGCGTGCTCATTTAGCAGATATATTACAGAAGAAAATATTTTTTTAAGAAAACAAAAAAGCAAAAGCAAAAAAAAATCCTTCATGCTCAAAGAGCTCTAGGAGGTTTCAAAGGGAATATATTATAAATAAGAAATAAGCACCAGATGTAGAAATGTAGTTGGAAACAGCATTTTCAAATAAGTGGTTTGGAGCTATGCAAGGAGAGATAATATGCCACAATACCTAAGCTGGAATTAAAATTGAAGGAGCTACGGTAACATTCAGATCCAGGAAAGGTCAAATTTATAACTGCTCTTTGGGCTGTGCTTAGAGGTTTGGAAGGCAGTAGAGTTACAGTCTTGTAAAACCGATGTGAAAGGGAATGACATTACACAGAATGTGTAAGTAATGCAGCAAAACAGAGCCGTGCTCCCGTCCTCTTTAATTTAAAAGGTGGTCTTTTTTTTCTTACTCACAAATACTTTCGCTGTGGATCCACCTTCTCCTTCTCTTCCCTTCACCTGGGACATTCCCTATGTTTCATTTGCCTTTCACAGGAGCCCTGTGCACTGCATGTTCGCTCTGTGCATATGCTGAAAGACACAACTTGGTTTAGTTGTTCAGATATTTGACTCGCAGAGGACCTTTCTATGGCACCTTCAAATCCTACTCTACAGAGAAACTTATCTCTTACATCCTTCCTTGTAACATTTGCCTCTTCCTTTTTTTTTTTTCCTTGAGTCTAATGCAATTATGCTGTTTGATTTGCCTCCCTCTGGATTTTGAATAAGATCTCCAGACATTCCCAGACATCTTGGTAAGGTCTCAGTCCCGCTGAAATTCAGTAGGAGGTAAGCACTTCAGCATCTAATGATGTTTTGTAAGTGGTATTACATTTTAAGCTCTTTTCAAAAACAGTGTGATGTCTCTGAGTTGGGAGAGCTGTGAGCCATGGTGACTTACGTCTTAGGCTAATGAAATATGCTAATGCGACAGTAAAAGCCAGGATAAGTTTTCAAACACTTTAAAGTCCTATATCATAGAGCCAAATAAATTGCTAATGTGAAATAGTGCTTAGCCTGGAGAAGATACTTCTCCAAGATTTTATCTCAGTTGGTTTAGACATCCTAGCATCACACTGATATGACAAACCTGTACACCTCTGTCTCTTCTGCTTCACATGTAGAGGGTCTCGAGTACCTAAATTAACATTTTGAATTCTGCTCCAGAATCAGCATGTTGGTTTTGCAAAGTGACATTGAAATCACTTCCACTTTGTTCTCCTGTGGAATACCTTCATTTCCATCATTAAATTGTCTACTTGGAAGGATCTATTATCTGTTTCAACAACTCCTCCAAGCCGTTTTTCAAGTAGAGGAATCATAATTTTTCAACAGAAATTGCTCTTAAATTGTTCTTGACCATTCCGTGAAACTTTGTTGACAAAAAGTGGCACTGATGTAGCATGTCTAAAACATTTGGTTTTGAGAATATTTTAGCTGAAAATTAATAAATTCAAAGAATGAAAGGGGTAGCATCCAGGAAAAGGAAGACATGCCAGGACAGAGGGGATTAATTGAGATTCACATTAAAGTAGGGGGTGTCCTTTAATTGAGATTCACATTAAAGTAGGTGGTGTCCTGTTTACAACTTCCATTCCAAATTGTAAATATTTCCTGAAGAATGTCATTTGTTTTCATCTGTCATTGTATTTGTTCCATTTGTCTAAACAAGAAAGTGGAAGAAAATGAAAATAAGATTATAGCTTCTGATAAAGCAGAAAAAAATCCAAGCCCATTGTGCCTGGTCACATGTTAATGATTCATATTTGATCCTGCGAGTTAGGTGGAGTGTGACAGCTATTAGACAACCTTATTTCAAGAAAATGGGTGAAAAAAAGTTGAACAAAATGGTCTTAATATCTTTTTATGTTACCCTAAGCTTTTAAACATCTTTCAAATGTTCTATCGTGGTGAGTTCTTACAGCTTCAAATTTGAAGGGTCTGCAGTTGTTGTCTTTTAAATTTCCTTGCATGACCTGGTGACAGGTGAGGCAGCTACCAGCTCAATACATTGTATTTATTGGAGTCGTGGACATTTTTTCAACAGCACTACTTTACTGGGGCTCTGGTGTGGTAATCGTTCTCCTTGTATAGAAGAAAGACAAAATACTCTGCTCACTCACTCAAACGGAAAAGGAACCTTTGTCACTTAAGTTTTCCAGGTAGCATGGGATGAATACACTCATTGTAACTTAGTCAGAAAGAGCAAACAGCACTGGTGAATAAGTGTATGCTTCTTAATCACATAACCCATCAACCAGCTTCACTTCCTGATCCTCAGGGACAACATGAAGGCTTATGCCTTTAGATATATCCTTTATATTACATTAATTTGTTGAAAGGACACCGATTTTCTGTATAAGAATGATGATGTTTTTAGAAACCGTAGTTGTTTTTAAATTGAGCTCCTTTATTACACATGCATTTGCTTTTGATATAAAGTCATTCGCTGTATCTCTTCTGAGAGCCATTGATTTAATAAAGTTACTTTTATTTTCTGAAGAAAACATCTTATCAAACCAGAGAAAGCAAAGCCCTTGACAGAGTTGCTTAGTTTTCTACAACACGTCATAGAAGGAAAATGCCAGGCCATCTACCACTCCTATCGACTCTACTGGGTCAAAGCATTGTGGGCAAGCATTCAGTCCTTAGCAGAATCATTTTGGCAGGTACTGAATGGAACTGTTGATACTACTTTTGCTGGGAAATTCAGTCAGATCACGTAGTATAGGGAGGTAGAAGGTCAGTTCCCATGTGGCTATCTCTAGCATTTCAGTTCGTTGTATTCTGATTCAAATTAAATCACATGCTTAATTCCACACTCCTTGTTATTTCAGTTTTTGATTGTGTTGCGTGTTGTACCTTGTAGGGTCTTTTACTGATAATAAGGACCTACTCCATGTAGATTTAATACAAGAATCAATTCAGTATTATTAGTCAGTCAGTTATTGGTGAAACCAGAATTAATAGGATCTTGGCTTATACAATAACTACTTCCTTATATCTTCCAAAATAAAATTTGTGAAGATAAAATGACACTAGAATTTTTATGGAAAACTTAGTGTTTCAGCAGATTTTCTTGTAGTAAGGATTTTCTTTGTTTCCCTACCTTCCCATTTTTTCTGTTATAGGCTCTTTAATTTTTCTTCTATCATAACTTCACTCATTCTTATAGCTCCGTTCAGGGGTGTGTTCGGTATTTATAGCTGTATTTCTTATTGTGTGTTAAATTTAAATGTATATTCTATAAATTCCCAAACTCTGTACAGGTTTGTTCAGATTATTTACATTCTTGCCTGGACAGTCGTCTTGCTTTTTGCAGGGCTTATGTTTAAATGGATACTGAAGAGATAAAAGTATATGAACAGTCAAAGATGCTGAGAAGCCAAAGTTTCTATTGCCTTCAAAGAAGTTTTGTGCAGAACTTCAAAAAATGTGTCAATAGAGTCCTAGTTGAAGAAGTGTTTTAGTACAAGTTACTGGAAATTTCAAGACTGTACAGATGTAGTATCTGAATGTTAAGATATTCAGATAAGCGACTTTTGTAGTTTGAGAAGGTGGGTGAAGCACTAGATGTCTTCTGCAACTATGGCAACCACTAGAAATTGAATGGTATTTTATTTATGTGAAGTTGGAAGCTGGATGGGTTTTTACTGTGTATGTGTAAAATAAGTTAGTGTTATTGATAGACCTATTCTTGACATCTTTTTGTTGTTCATGTTGTTTCTCTCCATTTTGTGGCATCCCTTGACAACCAAAATTGGTTTTACTTCATCCATCCTTCATATCACAGAAATAAAACAGCAAGTACTGATGTGTCCGAGACAAGTTTATCTATGTGATATAACTTCTCTTTCATTTTGATCTGTCACTTTGTTTTCATTCCACGCTCATCTTCACTCCCAGTGAAGAGATTCACATAATGCAATAGTTCTGCTGACTGAATGCATAAAACTGCTTTGTCGTCAGTTGTGCCCCATCTAGCTCAAATGAAAACAATATTTCAGTTCAGTTTTAAAACATGTTTTTTCTAAATATGTTTCATTTCCAGTGTGCTTACTTAAAGACTACCCATTCATGGGTTTTTGGGCTTTGATGTTCTTCTATTTATGTCAGGTCAATTGTTAAAGTTGTTGCCGATTGTTGAGGTCATTGTTATATATATGAAGGAATATATATTTCATCATACCTATCACACCGAATCACAGAATGTTAGGGATTGGAAGGGACCTCAAAAGATCATCTAGTCCAACCCTGGGTCACACAGGAACGCATCCAGGCAGGATTTGAATGTTTCTTTTTTATACCTACAGTCTTTAAGGCTGAATTTTCAGAACAGAACATATGTATGTAACTGCATGTTTGTGTGTGTGCATGTGTGACAGCAGGAGGTAGAAACCTGACCTACTATGCGCAATACTCAACTGACTATAAGTTAACTATTCCAACTAAATTTCTCATCGGTGAAGATCTTTTACTTTTATCACACTAAGATCATCATGATCATCAGTACTGTTCATAGGAACCTTTGCAGAGAATTCAGCAAGAACTAATAAGATTTTAATACCATTTAGAAACAGGCTTAAATTTTGCCATTTGTTCCTACTGCATGTATATACAGAGTCAGATTTAAAGTGATTTTTTTATCTTTCTTATTTATAAGTGTGCAAACATACAAAATTAAATCAGTCATAAAATCATCAGGTATATTTGCAAAATTTAGATTGCATTAGTAACAGTCATTAGTAATCTCTGTATTAGTGAAAATCATTATAGTAGATGTAAAATGACTAGTGTGAGGCCTTATATTATGTTGTGTCAGTATATCATATTATGAACTAAAGTAATTCATAGCATAGAATAATGTTATCATATCAGGTAGGGTGTACACCCAGGAAAAAATTAAAATGTTTCATCAAAAGTGGCTTAAAGAGAAGTTGACTTGAATTCTAGAAGAAAGACAGATAGAAAAGCAGACATGTTTTAGGCAATTTAAGCAGAAGACAGTAGCATTCATTTCCTGCTGTATGATAACATAATCAGGGAAACACAGTAAAATTTTAAGCAAAACTTTGTTATCCGTAGTCTTGCTTGTATGTAAGCCTTTTGTTTAAATATAGGCACAGCAGTTAAATAAAATATTGGTGATTGTAGTATCATCATTATACCACTCCTCTAGGGATTTTTCTGTTGGATGAACTTCTTTTCGCTCTATGGTGCATTACCTAAGTCACACATTTCACCTTCTAAAGGAAGGCGAAGAACAGATCCAGGAGCTAAACATTAGTCGAGCAGAGAAAGTTGCTGCCTGCATGCTTCTGGAATTTCTTCATGAAGTCCACTGTGGTAATCTGTAATGGGTAGTAGACTGAGTATGTGTAAGAAACAAAACAACATTTATGTCCACTAATGGCCATTATTTTTCATTATGCTTTGTTTTAAAAGGTCTGGATGGTATAAATGAAAGAAAAGTAATGTTAAGCCTCTGTCTGAATACTAGATTTTATTTCTGTTCATTTATTGTAATAATTAAGTTTTAAACAAGAGTGAGGGAACTGTATTGGCAATCAGTTCTTCCTTTCTGGCTCTTTAGTAATAATCATTTCATTGTGAGTTTTTTCATGAATTGCAATGCAAATGTTTCCTTGAGCTTTAGTTTGCATCTTCAGCAAATAATTTTGGCTTTTTTTCTCAATTTATTCATTGTCATGTTTACTTTAGAAAATGCATCAGAGATGGTTTTCTGTCACACAAGAACTATACTAGTCAAAATTTTGCATCTATAGACATTTACTATTGCTGCTAGGATTGGCAAGGAGAACTACTTTTTTTAGATAGTTTTCTTTCAAATGGAACAAGGACTTGCATACGCAGAGTGTTAGAAAAGGAATAAAAAAAAGGTCATCTGTTTCCCACAGAATTCTAGTGAAGAAAGTGGCTGCTCATGGCTTGGATAAGCATATGCTCTGCTGGGTAAAACACTGGCTGGACAGCTGGGCCCAGAGAGTGGTGATCAATGGAGTTAAATCCAGCTGTCAGCTGGTCACAAGTGGTGTTCTGCAGGGGTCAGTACTACGGCCACTTCTGTTTAACATATTTGTCAATGATCTCGATGAAGGGATAGAGTGCACCGTTAGTAAGTTTGCAGATAACACCAAGTTAGGTGGGAGTGTTGATCTACTTGAGGGTAGGGAGGCTCTACAGAGGGATCTAGACAGGCTGGGTCGATGGGCCAAGGCCTGTTGTATGAGCTTCAACAAGGCCCAGTGCCGGGTCCATGCAGCACTACAGGCTTGGGGAAGAGTGGCTGGAAAGCTGCCTGGCAGAAAAGGACCTGATGGGAGTACTGACTGACAGGCGTCTCAATGTGAGTCAGCAGTGTGACCAGGTGGCCAAAAAAGCCAATGGCATCCTGGCTTGTATTAGGAATAGTGTGGCCAGCAGGAGTAAGGGAGGTGATCGTCCGTTCCCATGTACTTGGCATTGGTGAGGCCGCACCTCGAGTACTGTGTTCAGTTTTGGGCACCTCAATACAAGAAAGACATTGAGGTGCTGGAGAGAGTGCAGAGAAGGGCAACAAAGATGGTGAAAGGCCTAGAGAATAAATCTTATGAAGAGTGACTGAGGGACCTGGGGCTATTTAGCCATAAGTAAAGGAGGCTGAGGGGAGACCTTATTGCTCCATACAACTACCTGAGAGGATATTGTTGAGAGGTAGGTGCTGGTCTCTTCTCACAGGTAATTAGTGATAGAACAAGAGGGAACGGGCTCAAGCTGCACCAGGGTAGGTTTAGGCTAGATACTAGGAAAAAAATTTTCACTGAAAGTGTTGTCAGACTTTGGAATAGGCTGCCCAGGGACGTGGTTAAGTCACCATCCCTTAGTGTGTTTAAAGGTCATTTAGATGTTCTTGGAGATGTGGTTTAGGGGTGTACGTGGTAGATTAGTGTTGATGGTTGGACTTGATGATCTCAAAGGTCTTTTCCAACCTGAATAATTCTATGATTCTATGATCTAGATGAGTCCTATTGCAGTAGTCATCTGGTAGTCTGTTAGTTTGCTGGAGGTGTTCTTGGCAATGCAGAGCTATGCATTGTGCCTGTATTTGTTAAAACCACTTTGAAAGTAATAGAAGCACTCTCATCATTAAAGCCTGATTTCTGCAAGTACCAGGTGTGAGAGGCACCATGTGATGAAAAACATATTCCATATTGCCAAATGTCATGAGCTCCCATGATATGATGTTCAAGTAATATCTGGGGCTTTAGCTGATGACAGAAATCCATACAGGAAATTTAATAATTGCTACTATCTGGGTGTTTTGATAACATGTCAGCAATTACAGAAATTATATGTACGTACGCAAACCCACACGCTTGTGTGTGTGTGTGGTTTTTCGTGCTGATGAATTTTATGTTTAGAAAGATACGTGTTTGCTTTTGGATCATCTCCCTTAAACAGATGGTATCTTTGTGATTGTTGTGACACTTCATTGTTGCTGCCGGCTGATGACTCACTGAAGGAAAATCCCAGCACTCTCAGTAGGAGAAAATAAGGCTGTGTAGTGTTCTTTGCTACATCTAATTTTCTAACAGAATTTCAACAGATGTGACAATTTTGCTGAAATGTTGTCAAAATAATAGCAACAAGTTGACAAATCAAATCTGGCTCATGTTCAGTCCCCTGGTATTATACTAGTTCATCTGCAATAACAAGGGAATTTATATCAGTGTCATCCTTGACAATTTGATCATTTCAGATGGCACATTATCAATTTTTTGTCCTTCCCCATGCCTTGGTTTTTTTTTGCTTTATGCTATTCTCTCTGGTATTTTTTACAAATAAATATTACCAAAGTGTATTTACAAATAAATATTACCAGCACAAAGTAGTGTTCCTTGATCCCCAACTGGCAAGAAAAAATAAGGAAATCATAAGCATAGGAACTTAAATTCTGAGGTCAAGATGCAAATGAAATGAAGCTTTAGTAGAGAATTTTCATATTTTGTGTTATTTGCCAAAATAAAACTGGGAATAACAAGACCAAAAATACCTGCAGCACTGGAGTCCCATACTTGCAAAATGCCAAACAGAGATCTTTGGGAATGTGGTCTGGCTATGGCATCTAATGAAATACGGTGAATATGCTTTGTGAGAGAAGCTGTTTTGCTCACTCCACCAAGCATTCCTATGTATTCTTGTGGCTCCACAGTGAGAATTTTTTTATGACTCTTTTTACTCTCTTCCCTGAATAGAACCGATTTTGAAAAAGATTTTGCTGAAATGACATAAGGGAAGAGATAAAAACCAAAAGGATGGAGGGCTTCTTTGAAGAATAAGTAAAAGATCCCTGCCGTGTTTGAATCTGAACACAGAAAAACCAAAATGTCACTGCCCCCTGCCCGAATAAGAGATTTGCAATACATTCACTGCTTATATAGTCTGCTTCTCAGCTTTGTAGCTGTTCTGTTTTACGTGGGAGATTAAACAGTCATTAGGCATAAGTGAAAAAAACCCCTTACTTCATAAAATTGGCAGTCATGCAGAAGAGGGATTTGAACCTTAGCCTTTCAGGCTCTGTCTCTCTTCCTCTTGGGGAGCTCTTCAGCTTGTTACAAGTTACTCTGTATTGTGCTGAATTCTCTAGATCATCATCCGTGTGAATTCAGGAGTCATAAATGCGCTGTGTGAATGTGCAAGTTCACAACAGATAGCATGTTTGAATGACTAAAAGGATATAATTCAACCAAAACACCCCACATAAACTGCTGTTAATTAATCAATAAGGTGTTTCAAAGTACGAAGCTTTATCCTTATATTGGAAAGAGAACAGAGCTTCATTTCTGTTTATCTCTGCACATGTTATTTTAAGATTTCAGTGTGAAATTTGTTATTTGTAGGTAAAATGATCCAAACACTGGCCTGAAGCCTGATGCTTTGTCTGGATTCTTTGCCCAATGCAATTTACCACTGCATTTACAACAGTAACATTACAATTAACAACAGTATCGTTACAATTAACAATTACAATAGAGACCACTGCATTTACAACAGTATTTTGCAATTTAGTATACTCAGAAAGTATTTATATGACTTCATTCTGGTAGGCTATAGCTATTCTGCTGTCGTTCCAGGCCTCAGTGCATAAACATCAAGATCAGTAATGACACTAATTGGTACATTTGTTGTCACACTCTGTAGAAAGGTTAAAGGCTAAATAGTATTCCTGTCTCACAACCGTAGCTGTAGCATGATTTTCAGTGTTTTTTGACTGATTCACCATTTTGCAGCGGTGAAAACGGGATGCAAAATTTTAGAGAAAACGGAAAGTAATGTTGACAAATCTGAATTAGGCAAGAAGTATACTATGGAGAATGTCATGGGAATTTTAATGTCAGTGTTCTGCCCTCAGATGGTGTAAGAAGGGAATGTGAAAAAAACATAGGCAGGTAGAGAAATGGAGCGTTCACACCAGAAGTGAAAAGGAGTGTGAAGCTGTTTAATATGCGGCATAATTTCTGTAAATAAATAAAAAGCCAATCCTCACAGTTGACAATTTATTGCTTCGTAAAATAACTGTTTTGTATATAAAATACTAATGAAGATTTAAAACAGATCTGATACTTGCCTTTCTACAGCACACTGGGTAATGTCAAAAATATCATTTATAGTGGTCTGGCACCTCTAAATGTCATGACAGTGTACCATTTCTGTACAACATCTTCTGACTAGCTGAAGTAAATGTGATCATGAATCTGTTGTGTGATGACATTCAGCTAGGTGTAAAATACTAACAAAATTGAGGCGGAAAAGAAATTATTAAATTAGGAAAAAATAGTCTTCTGAAATAATTGTCCTAAGCCAAAGTAAGGATTTTAACTCTTTACATATTCTGCCCCCTTCCCTGCTTTTTTAATATTAATTTGAAAATGTAATGTGAAACATGTCAGATATACTGAGAAAAATATTTATAAATGAAATATTCTTTTATTTGAAAAAAAAATGAGAAGAAGAACAAGTCTGGGTTAAACTTAGATCTTGAATTCAAGTCAGATTAGACTTGAATTACTCAGATGGCACTGTGTGCAGCACTATTACCCCTGTCTACAAGCACTTCCGAAAGCTAAAGAGAAGAGCAAGCCCAGCACTGGAATCTCATGCTGTTTGTGCTCTCTTTCAGCAGCAGCTTTATGGAAAATCTAGAAATAGCCTGGTCCTGGTGGAGTTGTTTAAACACAGTGTGGGCCTTGAACAAAATTTCCAAAAGTGTTCCGGTGACTTGAAGCTTAATCTGTCAAAATTTAATGGACTTTAGATTTCTAAATCACATTGAGCCAGAACAATTAAGCTCCTGAATGGCTTTGTAGATTTTCTCATTAGACATTTTGAACATTTTCTCCATTTTCAGTTTTTGCGCATCACCCTCTTTGTCCATGTAGGCAGAGATCACAGACAAGTTATTAACAGCAACTTAATAGCAATTGCAATAAGAGTGCAACTTCGAAGGAGTTCAAGGACCAGAACCGCAGCCTTTGCAAAGAAATATTTTTTTCATTCCAGTCAGCTGAGAACACTGCTGCATTAGTTCTGCAAAATGCCTGAAAAATGCCAAAGTAAAAGAATTACACATGCATAGCCTACAGGTTGTTATAGAGTTTATAAAAAAACGTGTCTTGGGTTTATATCCTTTAGAGACAAATAAAGATATGTAGAATGAAAGGCACTTCCTCCCAGCAGGATAGTGTCCCTTTTTTTTACTTCTGATTTTGGTATAAGTTAGAGCTGGATTCTTCTCCTCTTTCTCTCCTGGTGAAGTTTATCACTCTTTAGATCCATAGACCCTTCTTCACTGCAGAACAGGAGAGGTTTTCCTGTAAATGCAGATTATCTGATTATGGGTAATTGCAAATAGTGGGAGTTTTCTTCTGTTGTGAAGCATCTGAGGAACGAAGTATATTTATGCAATACAGTACAAGGATTTATTTTCCTTCTCTGTTTTCAAATGACCTTTTTACAAATAATTTCTAAAATCCAGTAATTTGCAGAGGAACTCCCAGTTACATAGTGTAACCGATTTGCATTGAATGTAGTTTTATGGTACTTTATGTGACAACAATTTTATAAAAACAAATAGTTTAGCTTTTATGTGATAGCTGCATTCTGTCTCGGAATAGTTAGTATACAATTCATATGTTTGCAGGGTTGCATCCATAGCATACATTTCATTCTGCTCCAGTGTAGCTGATGCAGTGGTCAAATGCAGTGAATTGTGGTGTTTTGAAACCTCTAATCATTAATAAAAAGAGAGAAAAACTTGTGTGAATCACTTTGACTCGCAGAACCTGCTGTTCTGGTCTCCTGAAGCATAGAGGAAAGTCTGTGGGTTTTTTCCTCTAGGAAAAAAATATTTTATTTTTAACAGCATTTTTTAAAGATCTGCAGGAAACCATCAGGCTTCATGTATCCATTTTCCTTTTCCTTTTCATTTTCCTTTTTCTATTCCTTTTCCCTTTTCTCTTCATCAGAAAACAACAGTTACTGCCTATATTTATATTCAGGGCTTTTTGAATTACTTTTTTTAACTCCATCTTGTATGTTACTTATGATCACAATCATTTAATTGCAAGGTGATGCAATATGGCAGAAGATAATGTTTAAATAGAGAGCTAAGGCAAACAAACGTCATGTATGGTCTCTTGAATTTCATTTATGTCTGAAGGAAAACCTTCATAATAAAGATGATGGTCTGAGACCAGCTGAGGATGCTTTTTCCCTACATGGTAGGGCTGGGAGGAGGGAGGAGGAAAGTGGCTGGATCATGACCTCTTCTCCTCGGGGTGCTGACTCTGTGAAATTAGAAGTCTTCCCTTGTTGGCTAATCCTTGAAGTGACTATGATTTCACAGAACAAAGTGAAATAGGTCAGAGCATTGGTGACATTGAAGGGGGAACTGACTGACTCCTGATTGACCTTTGGGCCTCACCACAGACCAGGGCTCAAGTCTGACCTTGAGTAGTTCTGTCTTTTGTCGTATACCTAAAACACAAGGTTGCTCTGCAAAGATAACATTTACATTAACAGACTACCAAAGGGACATATTTGCCAAAGCCAGGGGCAGTGAACTTACCTGTCTCTTTCTACTTCTTTACTGATCTGTGTTTATGTAGACAGTGCAGGCAAATCTTTTGAGACATGCAGACTCATTTGTAGGAAAACCGCACAAGCAGCACTGTGTGATTAGTAACCTTCCATCTCAAATCAGAAAATTTAAAAGAAACACAGATTCGGATGTGTTAAAAGCAAATATACAAAATGCAGTTTTGCACTGACTGAGTGCTTGAAATAAAGCAAGATGTACACACAGAATGCTACTTATTGCACTTACTGTTATTTTTACAGTACATGTGATATGCTAGGCACCTTACTGTTCTCCTGTAAAACAAATTTCAACTGTTACTCAGTGAAAAGATTGAAGGAATAAGTAGAGGTAGGTGGGCTGCAGCAGGACCAGTAAAGGAAAGAAGGATGCATCAGTCTGTATTTTTGCCAAAGCCTTAACTTCATATTAGAAGTCCTAAAAAAAAGAGGACTGATTTAGGAATAGCTGCCTTTAGTGACTCAATATGTCTCTGCATAAGCCCACTCAGAAAACATAGGATCTAAAAATACATGTATCACAGTTCTACGTTGCTCTTATTTGAATATGTGTGAATGAGCTGCAGGGATATCCTTGACCACATTATAGGCACACAGCCTCTCAAAAGGCTATTTAGGTTAGATAATAGGACTACACTGTACCACTTCCAGAGTTTAATTGTCTTCCAGCTCAAGAGTCTCCATGCTATGCTTTACTATTTCCTTCAAACATATGTCTAAGCAATCAGCGTGTGTTAACAAAAGTAGAATTGCAAGTTCAGTGGATTGCCAAGTCATAGGAGAAGATGCAGCCCTTTGGAGTACACTATTCATAAAGATCTATCCAGGAAATGCTAAGATTAAATTGCTTTAAACCCAGCTGCTAAATTCTGCTCTCCATGAGAAAGCTTAGCTTTGTTATAACCAGTTATGAGTTTTAGATCCAGTAAAGATCAAGTGAACAATTCCTGAAATATCTCCCTAGATTGATTTCACTAAACATCACAGACCTTTACAATGGTATGCATGTTATCCTGAACATGCTGTGAATTTTATCATGTTACATTGCCTCTCTCCTCTTGTGTTATTTTTTTCACCACCAAAACACCTGTTTATTTTTCAGCTCAGTATTAAGTTTGCTTGTGTTTGATCTTAAAATGTAATAAACATTTTCTTATTCCTTTATCTCAAAATACAAAGAAGGAAGCAGTAGTTTAAAAGCATGTGAGAAAGTATTCTGACTTGGAAATAAGATAGAGTTGAGCATGCCAATATTATAATTTGTTTTATTCTACATGTGCCTGCAAAGAGCAAGAATGATTATTTTCAGTCAATAATAACCTTGTTTGAGTGACCTGTAAGACAAGCTGATGGGTTATTCAGAGCACCATTTCCATCTTTTTTTGTCCCTTTTTTCTTTTAATCATTTTTTTCTTTTTTCTTTTTTTTTTTTTAATTGACTTTTCATGGCAAAAATTGACTAAAAGCTGCTCTTGAACCTCCCTGTGCAACAGATCCATAAAATCAGGACACCTTCAGGTGGCACCAAATCAAAGAAACAGCTCGTGCAGCACTCCCTTGGTAGCATCTACATTCCCACTTGAGCACAAACACCAAGAAGAATGTAGTTCGTCCCCAAAATCATGGAAATGGTATTCAACATGTAAAACCAGACACCTCTGGCAGTCACCTGCTGGCACCCAGAGTCAGGAGCTGTCACAGATATCCTTCTTTCCCGTCTCACTGCACGAGGTTCTCTGTGAGGGATGCTCGTTGGCTACCAGGAGCTGCTACAGGTGGCCCCAGCCTGCTCCCTATGGCCTGGGCTGAACTCCTGGGTGCTAAGTTTTGCAAAGAAGCAGACATTTCTGTTCCTGTACTTGAGCTTTGTCCAGGAGATAGAGCTAAACTCCTCTATTTAAGTGTGCAGTACTGAAAAATTTACTTCCCTTATTGGGGGGTCACACCATTCAGATGATTTGCAAAGGTCTAGAAATGCCCTTTTTTCCATGTAATATTTTGGGTGGTATATAAGCTGAGGAAACAGACTAGTTCATGATGAGAAAACATGATTTCAGTGAGACTGACTGCACAAGTAGACCCAGAGTAAGGGAGCCAGGATCTGGCCATCTGCTGTTATGACTGGTGAAGAACGTGCAGGCTGTTGGAGGGGTGTAAGCAGCTTGTGCAAGTGGTGTATTTTGAAAATGACATTTCAAAAGGGGTATGAAGTGAAAGGAAAAAATTATGTTTTCATTTGATATCAATATAAAGGTAAGAAAGAACTGGTAAAAGAATAAACTGCATACTCCAAGGTAAAAATTCTGATCTTTCACATCTGGAAGCTTTTTAAAGGGGACACAGTCTGGTGTCATACTGAGTTAGGTAAGATAATTGGTACAAACGCTTTGGAAGCTTTTCATCAAAATGCCTCATCCATATACAAGTAATATGCTCTGTTAGACAGTGTCACCTGACCTTGTTATGTCTTATTCATTCCTAATTAGAAATGAGGCATCCAGATGTGAAAGGTCATTACAGTAGTTTCTGTGACACCTATCATGGCATATTTGTGTCACCTAGACTTTTATTAGAAATGCACTGAACAAGCCCAGCTCTCTCTGCCATATGTTTGTTGCTGTGTTCAAGGACCCGCAGGTAAAAAGAATATTTTGTCTAGCCAGATGGTTATTGCCACATTTGGTTTTGAACTTCCACAGCATCTCATGGCGCTAATTGGTTCACATTCTGACGCCAGCTTACAAAGATGTTATTTTTGGTAATAACACCATTGATAGCAAATCCTCTGTAAGGAAATGAAAGAAAAAATTTAGGGACTTTCCCAGGCAAAAGCAAGGGCCAATTTTTTTAAAAAAATTACTGATTCGTATGAACTATATTTTGAGTGTACTTTTACTTAAGAGTGTACACTGTGGGGTTTTTTTTCTTTATTCCTGTTGAAGCTTTTTGAAAAGTCATTTAAAGCATGTTTATTGAAGTTCTCAGAAGAAAAAAGCAATAAAATAACTGAAAGGCCACTTTAAAAAAAACAATTTGTTTTACACAAGAACATTTACATTTAAAAAAGACCCTTCATTTTGTGTTTCAGCATATGTGAAATATCTAGTAGTAATCATATTTTTCATTTTCAGTTATGGAAAGTGACTTATGATGTCCTATTTAGCCTGAACAGTTTCTCATTTGGCAACTAACACCATTAAAATCAATTGCACCACTTGCTAAAAAAGGCACCATTCCACTTGAATCCAGGATAACAGAATCTGACTCAGAACTGATACTGTCAAAATTGATTGATGATACTTTTGTCTCAAACTCACTTAAATAGCAAAAAAATCTGGGGCTTTTCAAAGACCTGAAAAATATGCATGTAAAGGCTTCATCAGTCTCCAGTAATGGCATGTGTAAGGGGTATTGCTTGTTAGTTTGGAAGGAAAGAGCTATGATCCAAAACATATACTAGTGCATGAGCACCAATACACATCAGCAAGCCAGCAAATTACTTATCCAATGTTAATATAAGAGCATTTTATTACCTACATACTACAATTAAGTTCTCCTTTTCCATGAAAACAAAGGTAGACACTGATGTCTGCAAGGATTACCATGTGTCCATCTATTTTTCCCCAAATAACAGAATATGATTTGTGGATGAATTTTCAGGTAATTTTCAAATGCATCTGCTGCATTTTCTTAGCGTTTCAATATGCAATGAAATGACAGTACACATTAATCTTTATTACGGTACAGCAGAGTATTTCAGTTAAGACATCCAGGCTCTTGCTGTAATAAAGTTTATGCAAGATGTATCCTATGTATGTATGGCAACAGAAGTCTCGATGGGAGTGAACATGTCTCATTCAGACAGCATGTTCACAATTACTATTCCCAGTAGTTTAGCAAACTCTGCTGAGGATAGTACAAATAGTAACATTGCCACGTTCTTAGCTTAGTCAAATCTGAGCAGATTTTCCCAAGGATAACCACAGTCATTTTTCTGATCTCTTCCAAAATTTCAGATACTATCCGCAGATGAGAGAAGTCTTCTAAAGACTGCTTTGAGGATTTTTAAAAGCCAGAAATATGTTTACAATGTCAAGGGTTGGGTAACCTCAAGAGGAAGTCACTTGACTGTCTGTTATAAAGATTAGTCTGTAAAACCAATGCCATTTTCTTATCAGACCGTATATGATGATTTTTTTTTTCCACTAAATGGTTAAATCAGTTGCTTTTCATATTGATTTGTTGGCAAGTCTTCTGAGATGGTCAACAGAGGTAGGATAGACTACAATATACCAGGAAACAGGTTCAGGGACTATTCTCTAGCCTGTAGAGGGTTGTGGCATGGCGTAGCTCATGCCATAAGGGCTAAAAACTTTTCAACCTCAGAGCAGGCTGACCTTTTCAAAGTTGCCTTTTGTGAATAGATATTGTCTGGTAAAGCTCCAGGCAATACAAGCCATCGTTACATTTGCCACACAGCAACTGTGTTAACTGTTGGCCATATTGACACTTGTGCCAGCCCTCACCCTCTCCAGGCTTAGGTTGCGGTATGGACTGTGATACTCTGCCAGAGCCCTCCTTGGGATGTGCCAAAGTAATGTGCTCAGGCAACCTCATCTCCCAGGCATCCAGATCCCCTTCCTACCCTGATAACTGAGTTTTCTTAGAAACTCAGATGTGCTCCTGGAATCAGTGATGGAGATGTCAAATAACAGCAGGCGTGTGTGGTATTAATGGTCAAAGATTGCATTAAAAAAAAGTTCTTCTAGTTTTTCACATCAGTGTACAGTGCAATAAATTGAGAGCACTTTTATGTGTCAGCAATGAACCCAGGTACATTAAAACGAAGGGGAAAAGGTGATAGAAATCTTGATGTTATTGTTTAAAAATAAAACCAGATGAGATGGTAAGGCAGAGACTCTCCAGCATTGTAAATGACTTCTCCACACAACCTTAACTTGATGACTGTTATATGAAACATCAATAATTTCTTGCCCGTATCAAGCAAAATTTTAAAAATTAAAAACTTCAGCTATGTAGTTTTGGTAGCAACAGGCATTGCTCATCCAAATTCTTTATCTCTGGTATCAAATCCCTCAGTTGTAGACAAGACCTTGTGGTTGTTCATTGTCTGTTGTCTCTGGTGCTGTTTAACATCTTTGTCAGTGACATGGACAGTGGGATTGAGTGCACCCTCAGCAAGTTTGCCAATGCACACCAAGCTGTGTGGTGCCGTTGACACACTGGAGGGAAGGGAGGCCATCCAGATGGACCTTGACAGGCTGGAGAGGTGGGCCTGTGCAAACCCCATGAAGTTCAACAAGGCCAAGTGCAAGGTCCTGCACCTGGGTTGGGGCAATCCCAAGCACAAATACAGGCTGGGGGATATGAGTGGATTGAGAGCAGCCCTGCGGAGAAGGACTTGGGGGTGCCGGTTAGTGAAAAAATGAATATGAGCCAGAAATGTGCACTCGCAGCCCAGAAAGGAAATTACATCCTGGTCTGCATCAAAAGAAGTGTCACCAGCAGGTCAAGGGAGGTGATTCTTGCCCTCTATTCCACAGTTGTGAGACCCCACCTGGAATCCTGCGTTCAGCTATGGGTCCCCACACAAGAAAGACATGGACCTGCTGGAGTGAGTCCAGAGGAGGGTCACAAAGATGCTCAGGGGGCTGGAGCACCTCCCCTGTGAGGGCGGGCTGAGAGGCTTCAGCCTGGATAAGAGAAGGCTCCGGGGAGACCTTACAGTGGCCTTCCAGTACTTAAAGGGGGCCCACAGGAAAGGTGGGGAGGGATTCTTTATCAGGGAGTGTAGTGATAGGACGAGGGGTAACAGTTTCAAACTGAAAGAAGGCAGATTTAGATTGGATATTCAGAAAACGTTCTTCACTGTGAGGGTGATGAGGCTGGAACAGGTTGCCTGGAGAAGCTGTTGCTGCCCCCTCCCTGGCAGTGTTCAAGGCCAGGTTGGATGGGGCTTTGAGCAACCTGGTCTAGTGGAAGATGTCCCTGCCCATGGCAGGGGGGGGTGAAACTAGATGGTCTTTAACATTCCTTCCAACCCAAACCATTCTATGGTTCAGTTGTCTCTGGGCCCAGTTTTCAAGAAAAAATGGACACAAAACTTAAATGCAATTTAGGGAAGATGAAGCTTGGTCTGAGTCAGTGATTTAAATTAACAAAAGTTGTATTAGCTCTTCAAACAATGAAAATTTTCAGGAACTTTTTGCTATGTAGTTAGTCTGTGAGAAATTACATTTTACTACAAATGTTAAAGGTAGATCTTTCTCTGAGCACACACTATTTACATTAGTCTAATTTCTGAGTTTGAGGATTTTTCACATTTCTTAGTGTTTATTTTAAACTACTCATTTATTTTTAACAAAATCTGCTTAAGAAGTCTCTCAGATGTTTGAAAAATTTTTGTACAAATTTTACGTTATTGACTACAGTAGCTTCAGGGTTTTTTAGTTCATTTTCAAACATCATTTGGGTTTTCTTAGGACATCAAAATGTTGATAATTCTGACTGAAGTTTTCCTTTTCATTTTCTATTCCCATGGGCTTTGGGGGGGAAAAAAAAAAAAAGAAAAGAAACATTATTTTGAATGTGAATTTTTATATTACGTAGTGGGGTCAGAAGTACCATTATTTGTGGAGCCTGCCATAGCACTTCTGGGAAGCTGATATGTTATAATCACAGGTCAATTTTTTTGTGAGTCAGATGTGGGTCAGAGGTTTATTATTTAAACACAATATTAAAAATGAGAAGGGTAGAGGAATTACCGTCTCATTCATTTGCTTGGAGATTGTGAGACAAATGATGAAATAAAAAGAACTGGTTTTTTGATGCCACTAAGTGTATCAGCTATAAAGCAGGTATTTCCTGTGGTATAGAGCAGTTTGGTCTAAAGCAAATGCTCAGAGTGGAAGATCAGAGAGGCAAGAGAGAGTGAAGTCAGTATCGTTCCAAGATGTATGGCAGCCTGGATTTGCATAAAAAGGGAAACTGCGGTTCCCCTTCTCTTCCATCTCCATTCATCTTCACTTATAAGAAAGTTGTGTTAGTATTGGAAATGGAACATAGTTAAAATTCTGGATCTAGAAGCAAGCAGGAATGCTAGATCTCTGGTTGGCAAATATGTCACGAGACAGAGGAAATTATTTCTTTTAAAACAAGGTTAACAGCCTCTAAATTATTGTATTTTGTATAAAATGTACATTTGTACATTTTCTCCCAGACTTAGAGAGAGACATAAACATTCACTTGCTGGTTTTCCCACCATCCACCTCATCAGTAGCATTATGACAACAATCGGGGAGAGACTGGTCCTGCCAAATGGCACAAGCTTTACCATCTGCTAACTTTACAAAGAGTAAAGTAACTTTACAAAGTTTGTTATGCCATATATGGAGACATGACAATTTCCAGAAATCAGCACTGTAATTGGTACTCCTTTGTTTTTGAGGCTTCTTGCTCTTAGAAAATAATTCTTTTGCTTGCGTTTTCCATGGATAGAAGAGTGAGCAGTCCTCATTGCCGAAGGGAAATGGGAAGATGTAGAGCACAAGGCAATATATTCTTTCTCAGTGCTGATGAATCTTTTATTTCTATGGATTCTGCTTAAGGATTCTTAAAGTAACTGTTGGAAAGCTCTGTCCAGAATTTGTATAAAATCCCGTTTCTCATTTTTGTGGGTTTCTTCCAGAAACAAGTTCTACAGTGGTAGAAATGCTAACACTGAAGGTGATTAAAATCCTTTCAGTTTTCCATAGGTGGGACTAGTACTATAAAATACTTGGTAAGGGTGGCAAAGAAGGCACTTAATGTTATGATATACATCAACCTCTGTGGGATTTTTATTACTAATCATTATTAATTTTTGTTATAAATGGTCATATTTTAACTCCAACTCTAAGAGGAGACAGCTTTCACAATTTGCTCTGTAATTCCTAGTCAAGTAAGCTGAAAGTGCTGTTTTAGCGCTTCTTAATCCTTTCCTATCAAATCTCTACAACTTGAAATAAAAAACTTGAAACGCATTATAGGAGATTTAACACGTTCAGCTCCTCTGCAAACTAATTTTGAAAACATTAGCATGTGACACAGTGCACCTTCTCTCATTCAAGATTTAGCCAAGTTCCTGCTTATCTACATGAAGTGGCTCTGATACCTGGCATAACTGCAGGTGGAGGACATTAGAGTCTTCTTGGCAAACAGCTGAGCCAACTGAGTATAGCAATTATTAAAGGAGTGTTGACTAGAAGGAACATATGTTGTAAAGACTTGGCAAGCATTTTATCTCATTTTCTTTTCTGGTTGCAAGCTTTGCAGTGGTTACAGCAACCATAGTTTTTTTGTCCAGGTTTAAATGTGAAAAGATAAGATGGGTTGAGGAGGAAAAGGGGGAAGGGTGTTTCTCCCATCATTGCACAAATGCTATTTCAGCTCTCTTATTAAATTAACTTGTAGAATATATAAGATAGTTTTACAATAGTAGGTCACTAGCATTTGGCGGCATTACTATTCCATGAGATCTTGACTACCATTGCTGATTGGAAGTCAGATGAAGAAATTGTCTTTTGATGGCAGTCACCCACACTGGTTCCATGTTTGCTCAGAAAGAGTGAGTTACATGAAATTTACTTTCTGATTCACAAAGACTTTACCAATGTGTGCTTGTTTGTCTCTGCTCCCAAGTATAACTACTCTATTACCTTGTTGGAAGCTGGAGATGCTTGGGGAAGCAAAGCAGCAGACCCATTTTTAACAGTGGACCAAAGCTTCCTGTTGTCCATGTGCACAGAACAGAAAGAAACTCCATGTCACTACGCCCAAGCATAAAATCAGTAAAATATATACATAAAGAATTAAAATATAGTTAATGTTTAGCAGTTTTCCTCTGGTATATCCTTCCCCTTTTTGCATTTGAAACTGTGCATCGGTATCCATTGCTTAATGAAATTGTCTGCTATCACCAGAATTTGAAATTATGAGCTTTTGAGATTATACTCTGCAAACTTAAAGATTTACAGGATTTATTTAGCACTTCATCTTCTTAACTTCTTGGAGTTTTGCTTCAAATATTTGGCAAGTATTTCTGTATGATGGTAGATGTTATAGAATTGGGGCCAAGACGTTAAGGAGCAATGATTGCTGACATGCTATATGGGTGATTATTCCTAGTTATATTCTCATCACATCAGTTTTGATTTAGGACCTCGTTAAATATTAATCTGAATGAATTTGAAGTTTCTACCTAGTGTAAGTAATAAGTGGACCTCATTTTTCTTTATGTGTTTAAATTAGCTGATATACATTTATCTATGCAAATAAATTTCGTTACAAATGGATGTTTTGTGAAATCCGATGAGCAAGTATTAAAAGCAGCATTAGGATTCTGAAGAGGCTGTGGCAATCTTAATTAGTTTTATAGACTGAATCCAATTATTCTTTATTGGAAGCCATGCTGTGTAATTCCAGTGCATGCTCTTAGTAAAGAATCTACTTTACTACTGCAAAAAAGAAAACATTTTTAAGAGGTTATCAAAATATTCTTTACGCAACTGGAGAACTGTTTGCATGACAGTGATGCCTGTCATTTTGACAAAATGCAAGGGACCTCCAGGACTGAAAACCATAAACTGTTACAGTTTGAAAGGAAGAGCCGGGCCATAACACTGAGGACAGTCATGCTGTGTATCCCATGCGGACCAACCCACAGCAGCAGCACACACCATCCGGATGGGCATTTATTTGGCTGCTCAAGCAGTTTTCTCAGCACTTGAGACCTCCTGCTTACCTAAACCTAGGTGATCTCCCACTCAGGAAACTGCCTGATGGCCAGCACTAGGGGCTGAAGCACAGATCTCCAAAGCTAGCAGTACAGGTCACCACTCTTGGTTGTAAAACACACTGAGGGTAAGAAGGGGCAAGGGTTAGTACCAAGTCCTGCCATCTGTTGAGTAGCAAAATGAGTGGTTTACACAAATGTTTGCAATTCTAATGAAGAAGGTATGATTGTATGTAATTTAACAGAGATTTGATCAGCCTTGTTGTCCCTGGGTAGTGAGAATTCAATCTTCTGCTATTCAAATACTAATTAAAATAAGTCTTCCACTGATTCTAGTGATTATAATTTCACTGTATCTCTTTTCTTTACAGGCCTTAATGTCTTAACATTTAATTACTATTAACAAGACCTTTATGGGCAGAATAGAAAATTTCATGTACTGTAATAGCATTAACATATTAAATGTAATTGTCAGGTGGCCCTCTTAGGATTACCGCTCCTGATTGAAGCCTATTCAGCTTTTTTTTCGTTGTCATTTAAAGTTCATTAAGTATAAAAATTCATTTCTTTTACTCTTTTCCATGGCAGCTTCAGTTGAAGTTGCGTAAGCAAGTAATTCATTTTGTTTGATCGATAGAAATTTGATCTGTTTGCATTCAGATTTGGAAAGGTCTGAAAGACAAGTTAGATTTTTCAAAGTCAAAATAACCGTAGAAAAAGTTGTTCTATGTAGAAATAAATAAATTAGAAACTATTATATATCTAATTTTTTTCCCCTCCTTTCAAGCTGTTTATATTTATTGAAATTTGCCCTAAAGTGGTGGGAGTTTAGTATTGTTTCAATTTCGAATAGTCTGCTTGTGTTTTGGAAGGGCAACCATGATTAGTATAAGGAAGGAAATTTTTTAAAAGTCATTCTTAAGGTCATAGAGCATGACCAAATTTGATGTTCTACAGCATCAGGGCTCCTGTTACTAAGCAAACACAGTTCAGCCTTCCAGAAGTAGTGTAGTAGTGAATGTCACTGCTTCTCTGGTTAAAATACCAAAAACAGGATGAGAAATTGTTTTCTTAAAAATAGTGTGTAATATTCCCCATGCTGCAGTACTGGCAAGAATCTTCTGACACTTGGAAGAAGAGAACAAAACATTGATAGCACTGACCTTAATAACAAGAGGTTACTTTTCAATTGTTCTGCCACTAATTAGCATTAACATCTAAATATTATTTTGCATTGTTTTAATTGACAGTTCTACTAAGATTAGGACAAAAAGCAGATGATGTTGCCATGCATAGCTGCTTTACTATTATTTTTCCCAGTCTCATTTGCTCTGTCAAACAATAATGTGTAGGTTCCCTTGGCCTTGTGATAGAAGCACATCTATTCACATTTTCAGGTGGCACAACACATGCTGGCTTAGAGCAATGAAATATACACACCTTTTTTTACATCTGATTTGGTTTGCACAGTTCATGGTGATCCTTAAGGAAGCAGTGAATGCTTTGCTTTCAGGAGATGGCAGATTTGGAGCACAAGGTCATGTTTGTAATAGGAAAGCATTCATATGGGACAATGATGATGTACCAGCCTGCAAAAGCATTGTATGTGCAGATATAAGGTCTTGGCTTTGGTGTCACAAAAAGAAAGCCCAAGCTGGTGCAACCGTGTTATAACTTGAGAAAAATAAAGCTTCCCTTTTTTCACCTTAGTCTTAAGGATTTGTTATTTAAGTTTATTTTAGTTAGAGCTTTTTGTAAAGAAGACTTTTCTTTCTGCAATTGAGTCTGACTTTGTCATTTGTATCTTTGCACTGTAGAGAAGAAACTTTTTTTAATCCAAATGTATATATTTGATTGTGCAGTGGGCACCAGCTCATTATTTTTTGCTCTCTTTCTTATTTCAACTTTTCTAGATGTGTCAGTTTACTGAGTAAGCATGACAAAGACTTTGATGGATAAAACAAGTTATCTTAATTATATAGCAAGAGTCCTATTCCAATACAATATGATTGAATAAGAAGGACACAAAGACTGCCATGAAAACATTAATTTCTTTTATGTGGAGAAGGTGGAGATTATTATTATCTACTTATTTCACATGACATGCCATCAAGACATCACAGAGCTGCTTCCCTCTGTACATGCTAGTGGCTGCAGCTCAGCCGGGCACTCATGAACACCAGATGGACCTTTCCTGACAATCAGAGTTGGCACCTCAGCCTTGATGTGGACACCACGGTTGTTGTGGCGTTTCACATTTTCATCTTCACTAGACTTGGTGAAAGTGGACAAAGGACTTAATCACCTGATATTAATGATTTGGATTCACTCTGTTCTTTTTGCCTGTGGGCACTAATCATAAAAGTGGTATGAACCACTAGACCATAGTCCAACAGCCTTTGTCTTGGAAATATCCTGAGCCTTTTGGGGATTCACTGTCTCTTTTTCCTGCATAGCAAATAAGTAAAGCTCAGCAAGGTGCATTTGTCTGCAGACAAAATGCACACAACTGCCCTTACCATGACAGCAAAGAAACAATGTCACAAAATGCCCAAGTCTTCTTGGTAAAACAGTCAAATTTGCTTCACCTCTTTCCTGCTTCACTGTAGCATAAAAGGAGGAATTTGCCTATACGGATCAATCTGGAAAATTCCTTATCTCTGAGCTCCTAAAATGATGCTACCAAGAAATTTTGTTAGGAGGAAATATAAATAATCAGTGGTTAAAAGTCCAAGGGACCTGAAAAACACCAGTGTAATGTAGTGTTCTCCTGAATGAGCACAGGAAAAGGGAGCAGCAATCCATGTATAACCATTAATGCTTCAGATCAGTATCTTATGTTGTAAATAGGTACAGAGAAACACAGAGGACTGCCACTGTTTTGAATGTGGGCTATTGTTACCAAATGACACTAGAAACATCCAAGCCAGATACATTATTAAAGATGAAAAAAATTGATTTATTAGCTTATAGACATCTTATCTGTGATCAGTTCATAGATTGGAGGTGAAAAAGAGATGGACCAGAAGACACTATTATGATAACAAAGTAAGTTCTATTATAAAAGTATTTTACTAAATTGCCTCAGAGACAGAGTTAACACTGTGTTAGTGAAACCTGTAGGTGTCATAGACTGAGAGAAAGGCTGAGAAATAATTAGAGGGAATAGAAAGAAGTTGAAAACAGGGGAAAAAATCCTTCTCTAAGGTTTCGTAAGGATAATGAACAATCACACACCCAAAGGAAACAAAGAAATCAAATTCCCAGGAAAAAATGTTGACATTATTTATTTGATGAACAATAGAAAGATATGAAGTAATATTTATTAAAGAAAGAAGAACAAGCTAAAGGAGCATGAGTTTACTATCTATGTTAGACAGAAATGTCTAATGTGAAGAGCCAAATTTCGGGAGAAAGAGGAGATACTTCGTAATTGTCAAAAGGGTATGAAAACTAGGTAGAAAAAGATAATTCAGAAAAGGAAACTTTGCTTCATGTATTAAGTAAAACTTCATATCTAGCTTTGTACTAGCCTTCCAAATATGATGAGGAAATAAATTCTGCCTGCAGGAGAGGGATGGAGAGGATTTGCACTGAGAAGAACAATCTAGATTCTCAATACTGTGCACTAGATGGCCAAAGTTTTTTTGTTTTTAGCTTTAGTAGTTTTCACATAAAAATATGTGTTGAATAAAATACCCTAAATGTATATTCAGTAAATTACAATTTGGAAATAATAGAAAACAACTATCTATCAATAAATTTCTACTTTACAGAGAAGGTTAATCTGTAGTTTCTTTTATTTTATTTTACAGTTATTGTAAAAAAGTATCCAGAAACTTCAAAGCAGGAAAGATTAATTTCACCATTCCAGAATTCTTTGCTATTTTTTTCCCAACAAATTGAGTTGTAAGTCATTTTCAGGTGGTTTCTCCGATAAGCTTAGGCAAGTGTAATTTCATGCAGTGCAATTCAGGCTTACATTCCCACTGTGAAAGAGAGCCCATCAGTCTGTCTTATGGACAGAAAGGCAAAACCCTTCAGAATTACTTAGTGTCAGTTATATTTTCTTTGCAGTGCAACATAACTCTTCCTGGGAATAGAATGTACCTTCTGCTAGTTTCCTTTTATAGTGAACAAGAAATATAATTTTAACAAAGCATTTATAAGTATTTAGAGAACTACATACTTACAAATAGTGCCATATTAATATCACAAAGAAATAAATCCTTTGTTTAGCCAAAGACTGAAGGCAGCAGTGAAAGTTTTTATCCTTTTTCCTGGTAATTGGCATGGGTAACAGACTGATTCAGCCTCCACAACATAGCTTTTCAGTTCAGTTTGCCAGCAAGAACACCACTTAATGCAAGACATAATGGTGGTGGTGTGATGGACAGAGCTCACTAACTTGTCTCCTTGTCTCACGCTGGCCACCAAACAGCCCTCAGATGGTACGAACAGAAACAAGGATCCTGCAGTGATCTCTGCATGGACAGAATACTTTGCAGGACTGGGGCCTTAATATAGCCATTATAAGTTTGCCTTCAGATTGGAGACTGAAAATTAAATAGTCTGTTTTCTTATCCAATCCCAAGTTGTCATGGCTGCTTGCAGGAAGATTTTGTTTGTTACTTGTAAATCACACAAGAATGAGGGGGAAAAAATGATTGCTTGATTAGTCTTTTAAACAGTCAATGTTTGGGGAACTTTGTCAAGCTGATACTCTTATTTTCTTATTGGCTAAGAAGTACCAGTTTTTGTAACTTAAAAAGGGTAAAGAGAGAGTTCATTCCACGTTATTTTCACATTTTTTGTTATTTTAGTAATCCTCATTTCATTGAATTACTTCATCTTTTATTCTAAAATCCCTACTTTTAGAGGAAGGGCCATGGTATTGTAGAACTTCAAGGTAGAAGAAAGGAATAAGAACTGGTGGCAGAGGCTTTTCATTTTATGTTTCAATATAATTTTGATTTCCACATGACATCTATAAAGAAATAAACATATATTTGAAGATTAATTGCATTTCAGCAAATAGCCTTGTAAAGACACAAAACTTCCGAAATTTTAAGAGGAAAAAATTGTTGTCATGGATCGATCGTTCTGATTTTATTCTCAAACTATTAATAACATCAGAGTGGGTGTTGAGTGAGTTATCATAGATCTTCTAGTATTTAATTACAAAATGAAATTTCAGTTTATGAAAACTGTATTAATGTAAGAGAATTACCTGTTAAAAAAATTGAATTCTTTGAAGTTAAGAAAGTTGATTAAGTGGTTTATTTGCATGACACATTGTCAGGAATGAGGAAACCCTGCAAAGAGTAGGAACAATCATGCAACAAAAGTGAGGAGGCAAGGCAAACACAGATAAGAGATGCTTGGTAGGAGATATTGCGGCAGCAGAGGATGGATTCAAAATACGAAGACTGCTATTTGCAATAATTTTGTCATTTGGGTTTAATTTCTTTGTACTCAGGAAAATATTTTTATACAGTTGTTTGAGCTGTTTGAAAAGAATTCTTAAAAAGCTTGTAGTTCAAGGCAAGTTCTATATGTTTAATTGTTCCCTAGCCCGTTTCCTGATGCCTAATGGGCCTGCTGCTACCTTGAAACATAATGAGCGCAAACAACTTATGTTAATAACCTCCTTATGTATGTACAAGATGTGTGAAAACAGCAAGGAAAGAATTGTCAAAAGAGCATTCAGAAGTTTCAGTTCTGCTACTGGACTTGAAGAGGGCTTTTCACAGGACACCCTCTTGGCTTCAGGGACTGGGATGGACAAGAGGGGTGGGGTTCTTTAATTTGCACAAAGATAGATGAAAAATATTCTACACAAAACCAGCTGTGTTAAGTCTACACACACTGCAACCAAACTACTCACCCCTAAAACTATATAACAGTATCACCTCTCTGCAAGCTATTTTTTTACTTCTTGTTGCATTCCTATACTATTGTCATTAATCACTTACCTCCTATATATACAACCACTTCTTCTACTGCTTTATTTCTTTCCTTTTTCAGGGAATTTTGATAAAATTCGTTGCATCACAACTGGTTATATCACTCTCAAAAACATTTTGCCTCTATGCATTATAATAGCCTCTATTATATTGCAGGTCATTGCACTCTAAAAGCATAAGAGCTTTCAAGGCAGTTGACTCTGTTAAGGTTGCATTTGCCTATTACACTGGTCATTTTACTCTTACAGGATAAAGCAGATAAGTATTTAGACTGAAGTGCTCTTTCTCTAACTTTGTGTGAGGCTTGTATTTCATATTTTCTAAGTTGTCTATAGAAGTTTCAGTGTGTTGTTCTTTGTTGTGATTTTCTTGTACTTTTAAATATTAGTCCTATTTTGAAATTCTATAAAGCATTAAATTTCTTTTTCAATGGGTAAAAATTACTTACTGGAAAATGTTTTTTTTTTTCCTCTAGTTTGTCTGTTTGTTTGTTTGTTTTAATATAGGAGCCTGATGATAAGGTCTTAACCCCATATTTAGGTTCTTAAGTTTAATCACCTAGTTTTTAGAAGGGCTGAGCAGATAGTCTGTTCCATGCAAGTTAATAGGATTTGTAAGATGCCTGGTTGTTTTGAAATTACCCAAAGACTCCACTTTGTTACAGTTCTTTGTTAGGCTTTTTTCTTTAAACCTTGCCCTGAATAACTAGCTGAATTTTTCACATAAATTAGGAGTTATCATTTTATGGATAGCTTGTAATTTATCATCCCTTTCTCTTAATGTCCACCTTGTGTTCATCATTTACAAATGATAATCAAAAAAGTACAAAACTTGTCATCAAGTATAAAGAAAATCAAATTTAAATTAAATAACACTAAAGGTAAACTGTTATCGTACCAAAGAATTCAAATAAATTTGGCCTCTTAAATGAGATTAACTAAATATATGCAGTAGCACTCTCCAGACAAAGCTCAAAATTTGCCAATCCTTTTTCTCTTCTTTGAAGTGTAAGTGTATTTCACTTCAACATAGATAGGTATTTTTATCTTCTTTATGAGGTGTCATATGCATTGTCTAATGTAAATGAAAAATTGTACCATACAGTTCAAAATTCCTTTTCCTTTCCTGTACATGACATCTCGCTTCTGAAATCTAATGCAAATAAATCATGCTATCAATGAAAACCAGCAATCAGCACAAAAAAAAAAAAACAAAAAACGGGGCGGGGGGGAGGGGGGGAGTAGGTGGTTAGAACATTTCTGAGACAAGGCATCTTCATGATTTTAAGAAACAACAGGACTGCTTTGTCCAGTATTGAGCATCTATTCCCCTTTGACTCGAGAGGGACTTCTGCTTTAATTATTTACCTTCAGAGCTCTTTTTTAACAGCTTAGGAGAATTTCCAAAGGGAGGTGGCAGTTTGGCCTCTGAGGCCAGGTGATGTCTTCCCATCGTATTCACACAGGTCAGGATTTAGTTCCTAGAAGCTGTTTGTTGCTTCTGGTGGCTTTCATCTGAGAGTATGAGGACTTCATGTTACACCTGTAGCATGCAAATACTACCAGCAGGGTTGTGGTTATCTTTCAAAAGCTGTGTCCTGTTTTGTTACAATTTTTTCTGTTCTACACAGGTTGCTTATGAGATGTGAGTGTTGGTCTGTACAGTATAGCTGTCAGTTTAATGGCTTGGAAGGTATTGTCACTTGGAAATCTAATACTTCTAACCCATAAAAGGGCTAGGTGGGTCAACTATTACGTGTTTTTCTAATTCTTCTTTTAGGATTTCTCAATTATTTTTGCAACTGCTTCCAGGTTAATTTTCTCTGAATTAAGAAATATTAGTGGATGTTGAAGTCATTTCAATCACATCTCTTTTAGCTTCCAGACCCAATGAAGATTTCTGTTGCATCACCACTCTTGGCATTAACTTCTATCTATGCTGAATCCCAAGCTTTTGACAATAGTTTGTGCCAATCCTAGAAAAACAGCTCACTCAAAACAGTGGTCCATTGCCATCAAAGCAGACTGTCTGATGATTCTGCCACAGGGAGACTCAATCAGGGCAGATTGCCCTGAGCACAACTGGTTCGGTCTCAGGGATCTCCTTACACGCAAATAAAGTATTGACTTGGATTAAGAACTAGCCTCATTTTTCGCTTCAGGTGTGAAAAGTGCAGCCTTATTGTTAATCTTCTTGTTTGAGCGTGGCCATCAAATTAATGTCACAAACCTAGAGCAAATCAGACACCGGCAGCTGTGTACAAAGTGAGCCAGCTATGCATTTGGGGCATTTCCATGTCTAGCAGAGTTTACCCTAGGTTTTCTGTCATAGGCTTTCAGCTTTTCAAAATTGGCTGTGTCATAGGTTAGCCTGCTTATACAGCCACTGCATTTTCTTCAGAGGGAAACCTCTCATCAAATAGCTTCCAGGCATTGTAACTGCACATTAGCTTGCAGGAGAGCTCTAGCTCTTGTAAGGACACCCAGAGGTACATAAACCTTGTGAAGACAGTGCTACATTTATTTCAGTGAACCTGATCTTCAGGCCACACGCAAAAAGGCATTGCAGGAAGGGATGCCCATTTAGGAGAATAAATCTTTTCTATAAAAATAAAGTTGAATGTCATGTCAGTTTCATAGATTTTTCTGTTATGATTATCTTCATTTGCTTTTCGTGGACTTAGTGTACACAACACAATGGGAAAACAGAATCTGGCACCTATCAGTGATAGAAGAAATGCACTTATAGGAGACAATAACGAAGATTCATAAGGAACTGTAGTAACACATTTTATACAAATGGCTGTAAGTTTGTTGCTTCTTGCTGAATAGCAGTCATTAACTGCGAGACGTGGCTGGCTACATGAAGAGTTCTAGGAAGGCCTGATTCATTTTTGTGATGTTGTTAATAAGGAATCGTGAACCTGAATTAACCAACCAATTTAGATAAGACCATCTGTTGTCTAATCAGATGTGACTGTAATTTGAATAGTGGTTTTGTAATAAGTTTATTATAGGATGAAGGACAAGCAGATATTAGCCTTGTCTCATTAGCTTCCAGGAAAAAAATGTAGTCATTTTGCCAATATAGAACATGGAATATTTTTTTCTTTAACTCTTAGCTCATCATGTGTACAAGTAGACCCCCCTGTCTGTATCTTCTCCACCACAGAGAACAAAACAAAACAAAAAAGAAAATGGGGTGCCTTTTGGAACACTCTCATGGTCGCTCATTAGGGGCAATAAATCTGTTTTGTTCTTGCTTGAATCTCCTTGGTGCTACTGGATACCCTGACTGCTGTGAAGATGAAATGGCAGGCCCTAGCTTATCAACATTATGTCAATATTACTTGGATGCTTTGTTTAGTTGCCCTCCCTGGGCTAATACGAGAAGCTAATGGCAGCTAAGTACTGAGAGTGCTGGAAAATGGTCCTTTTATGTTTGGATGTTTGGCAATAAGAAAATGGACAAAGCACATGTAATGCTGACTTGTCAGCTCAAACTCTTCCAACAGCTTTCTCAGTTTTTTATATGGATGTTAAATAATATTGTAGAGTAGATTAAGCTTTACTACTCACTATCATGCTTTTATTAAAACTCTAAAACTGAATTTTATAGAAGCATTGTCCAGTTAAGTAACAAGGATAAATCTTGTCTTTGGTCATGCAAAACCAGGCATTAATCTATATGCATGAGGATTAAGACAGAAATAAATGCAGACATGTATGGTAGTAACTTTTCTAAAAAAAAAAAAAAACATTTAGAAGAATGTTGTGTAGTTTGTACCAGTTTCTTGTTGAGCTGTTGCCTCCTCTTATGTCTGAGTGTCCTTGAATACAGGAAAGCAAAACAAATGGTTAAAAAGGAATATAGTACTACTAATTAGAAGATTGTATTAAAAATTTAAATTATGCTGGATAAAATATAGCCTTTCAGAAACTTCTTCATATGCCCTTAGGACTCTGTGTCACTTAGAGTATTCAGTAGATCCTGTCCAGCTGAGTTCGTATTTGCTTAGTTTTGCAAGTTTAAATTTAGAAAATAAATTAATAATGAACATTGTGAAACTGCAAAATGAAACAGACTGGGATTTTACAGTTAGTATGACATTGGCTTGTGTGTGATACTGTGGGTGTTGGATGTCAACACAGCAGTGCAACCTGGAGTGGCCCTGGCTACCAATACTTGAATATCACCAAGTTCTCGAGTCTCTTAATAAGTGCTGTTCCTTCATTTATTTATACTGGCTTTTAAACTTTTGAACTGTCTGAAACAGTAGCATAATATGTTACAAGATAAAACTGCTATGAAAAAAATTTATGAAGGAAACCTAAACATACAAAATACTAAATTCACTTCTCATAACTTGAGTACCTTGCTATGATATTATGATGTGAAAAATTAGGTCAACTCATTTTGGGTTTCTATGTTTCACAACACATGGATACAGGAATTTAAAACAGCAAACGATATCAATCTCTTTGATCTCCCTTTCTCTCTGCTCTGTTGGTGCCGTTTTTCTGCTCTGAACACTGAGCTTCAGGGAGCGATGCTGACTCTGGAAACTAAGGTACCTCTTAGTTAAACAGCTCGCCATCCCATTTCCTAGTCAAAGGCAGAAAACAATCCAGTGTGTTGCTGAAAGCAACCCAGCCAGGTCTGGCACCAGGATCAAGGCAGACTGTAGTATGTAAAACAGGGCCCGCCATGGACCTCAGATCGAGAAGGCGGTGAGGGCACACTGAGCTCTGAAGGCCGGGGTGCTTCTAAGCCTCCAGGAAAGCAAAGAATCTGAAACTAATTCTTTTAATAAAAAGATCCGGTTATTGTATTGCCTTTTTCAGAGAGTGAGGATAATGAGTTTTCTGTGCAACTTAATGAAGTATCACCAGAGAAGAAATTACATAATATGAAATCTTTAGACAGGATTGAAAGAGCACATTTTTGTATTTCCAGAACTGTAAAGATTCATTGCAGCTTTTCATTTCTTAACAAACCCTGAAGTGAAAATGCTGCCTTTCCATAAATCCCAGTCTATCAGTCTGGACAGAGAGCTGCTTTATGTTTGCATTCACATAGTTTTAAAAGTGTAAAAGAGTATCCACAAAATTTTCTGAAGTGATTAATTTTTTATTAAATCTGTAAAGAGATGTAAGGAGCAGGAAGCCTTTTGTATTTGCAGGAGCACAAAGTCTCAGACAGCAAATACAATCCAGGCAAAATGAAAAATGTATTGTAGGTGCTGATCACTGACTTGCAGAAGATCAGAAGGTTCTTTGCACATGAAAAAAAAAAAAAGATACTCCTCAACAGAAGGCCCAAAAACTTACAAATATTGCCACATTTTAGTCATGTTCAGGTTGTTTTCTTTGTATCTTTGTACGTTGTTTTTTTCCTAACACTGTTTTTTATTTATGACTAAGATCAGAATGTGTTTACTTCCAAGGAATATGCAAAGCTTAATACAAAAGGAAATTGGTTTTCAGCAAAGGCTCAGATGAGTTAAACATGTAACAGTTCTCATTATGTTGTGGCAGACATTTTGGGCAAGAATTGTTACATCCGTTATACATTTTAGAATTGAAGATCATGTCTTCTATATGTGAATTCTGCTGAATATGATTAATCCCAGAAAGCAGCCATTTGGAGAGAGGAAGAGAAAAATAAAGCTTCTATTTTAAAGCCAAAGTTATAGCCAAGGTTAATTCAGGGTGTCACAAAAGTGTGACTGTAACAAGATTTAGTGACGATGCAAGGGCAAATTGATGCAAGATCAGTGGTCTGACTATTGATTCTTATCGTGGGATCCTGCTGAAATGAAGTCATTATTTAATTACACTTTTACTTACACTATAAATGGTTCCCAAAATAGACTGCACTCAAATTTGATGTCTGCAGCTCCCTCTTCACTTTTCTTTTGTGTTCATAAGTGAGAAGGGAATGGGAATGAGCAGTCAAGAAAAATTTCGTTTATTGTACTTCACATGCTGTCATTTTCCCTCAAAAAACAAGCAAGCAAATGTTTTCATTCTTCCATTCAGAATAGTATGTGATATCAAATAATTACATGTACACAAAAAATGTCTTGAAAACTCTGAAGATTTTCAGATAGAAATTTCTCTAAATTTGATTCAAACAAATGTTCAAATAGTTTTCCTGCTCTTCTTGAGTAGTTTAATTTTATTTTTTTTTTACTTTCTCTAGAAGTAGACTCTAAAATTACTGTTCATACCAAAGCAAGTAATTTAATTGGGACCTACAAGAAGTTAATTGGGACTTACAATAGAACAGCAAGGGTTTTGCTATAGAAATCTGTAGGAAATACATAGAAATGCTATAAAAATCTATAGAAATACTATAGTAAAGCTCAAGCATCTATAAAATGACACCAACATTCACTGAACAATCAAAATTACATTGTTTCCCTGTTGTTTCCTTGGTTCTTGTGATTCTGAATCAGATGTATTTGACAAATTTGTGACTAATAAAAAGTTATCATTAATTCAGGTTTAATTTGTCTTGTGGATTGAGCCTCACATTTTGTCAAATGACACAGACTTGAAGACTCAACAATTAAGAAAATGTAGCTGGGTGTCATTATAATGTTATTGTCTTAAAAATAATATGTAAAAATGGGCAGAATTCACATTTTAAATGTAGGATTATGTTTGTCATTTTAGAACATGAAAGTATCTGATTTGTGCTTGTATAATACATGGTACAATACACAGTGCAAACAATGTTGCTCAGTACAAGAATCTTAAATAAATAATAATTGTGTTGAGGGAAAAATCATAACTCAGTGGAACTTAAGTTTCATAAAAAGTTGATGAGAGATTTATATTCCAATTAATCAAATAAAGGGAGTAATAATATTTTTTTTGTTTTGGATCAAAAAAATAAGTAAAACCAGTCTGGAGAGTTTAATCTGATCCTCATTGTATCCCACCATATTTATGAAAGCTTCATCTCCACAATCTCTTTTTTGTCTTATATACTGTATTTTTACATTATTTTTTTTTTAAATAAAACCACATAATTCACACAACATAAAAGATGATAAATGTAATGCATGAAACAAACAGCCTTCTGCAAGATAATGTACTGTATTCTCAGTGAGACAGCCAAATGTTACTTTGTCCATGGTATGGACTTTTCTCCTGCAAATGTTATTCTCATTTTAAAACTTTTCCTAAGAGAGAGAGAGAGAGAAAAAGTCAGCGTATTAGATAAGTAAGTAACATAATAGATTCCTGTAGTATCCATCTCTAGTTGCTGTTTACTAATCAGTTGTTCAAAAATACACAAAGAAAATGCAGTGCATAAGGGGTTTGCTTGCTAGTTCAGTATCATGTGATTAGCCATTAAATGATAACATAGCAAGATCAGTATGTTAAAATGTAGAATATTAAAAGAAATTTCTTTTCTCTCTTGTGCACCTATGTTCATAATAGTGTTAAAATTTTCCCATCTATTTTCAACTTCTACAGAGGGAATATATGCATCTAAATTGGAGAAGTAATATATAAAGAGTTTTGTTAATGTTTTTCCTCTGAATGAAGAAATCCGGCTATAGTGAAATTATTTCTGGTTCAGGTTGTCTTTCAGTGCCCTTGACAATTGGAGGGTTTGAGAGAGAGAGAGAGACTACTTTCTGTGCTTCAAGATTTCAGACTTGGCTCAATGTGTTTCTCTTCAGCAAGTCTTTTTTTTTTTATGACTTTAACTTTTCTTCATTGTAATAGGTGCCCAGCAGTTCTTTTTGTCTAATCTCTAGCAGCAGCAATGGCACTGATCTCACCATTTTGTGTGTTCCTGCAGCCAGTCAGAAGCATGGTGGGTAGAAGCAGAAATGGGAACATGGGTTGTAAAGGAATGATTATAGTAGGAATCCACTTCCAGGAGTCATTTTGTCCAAGGAAACATTTCTGCAGCTTAATTTTGTACTTTGTTATTCCAATGTTATTTGGCAAAGCTGTCTTTCAGTTTTACACGTGCAGTTGCAGCCAATGGACAGAAGAACAGCAGGATAGACTCTGGTGTTTTGGCACATAGCAAAGGGCAGGTCTAGGCAACCCGACATATCCTAATCTTGTTACTAAAAACTAACCTTTCTATATCAAGATAAAAATCGGCCACCCTCACAGCTCAGTTTTCTATTCTCATTGAAAGCCCAGATGTCCTCCTACTCAAGGAGAAAAGGAACAAAGTCTGGATGAAATGTGTTTCTGCGGTTGGAGGATAGCCAACCTCCCACTGACCAAGACAGCAAAGAATAATACAGGAAAAATGAAGGCAAATATATATAGTGTTTGGTGTCAACATTAAAACAACTCCAAGCTTTTTAATTTGTATTTTATAATAATTTTCTGAGTGTTTTAACTAAAATCTGAGACATATATATCTACTTAATCTAAGACTAAATGAGCTCTGTGTTTGTTCCTCTCCATTATCTCTAAAAGGGTTCCAAATAGGGTTCCATCAGATTATTGATGCCTAAATTGTAGATTTATACACTTAGGTGAGATTAAACTCGCATCTATCTAGCTCAAAATTGATGGTAGGAACAGTCCATTCACCTGCTGTGAACCACAGGCCCATATCCACAGTGAATGAACTATTCTAGGCCATGGCTCAACATAACCACTATTCAGACCATCCCACTTGTGAAAGATGCTTCAAGTGTTGAACATCTTCAGGTTATTTTTGTGACCTAAGGACCAGGCCCCATGATGAGCACATGTAAAGTTTTGTGACAGATGACACAGTGTCTTTTGCTTTTGACTTTTCCCTGAGCATTGTATGTTGTCTTCCTCCGTTCTGGCTGCGCTGGTTGCACAAAAGCATCTGAGCACGCTCAGGGCAAAAAGCTTCCTCAGCTTTCCCGCCCTCCAGCACTGGGGGAACAGAGAAATGGGAGGCACTCAACAAGACGGGGAGGGATGCTGAAAAAAACAAATGGATGCAATGATGCAAAGTTCTCCTGTGGACTAAGGGGAAACATTGCTCTCTACAGCTACCTGAAAGGAGGTTGTAGCGAAGTGGATGTCAGTCTCTTCTCCCAAGTAACAAGTGATAGGGTGAGTGCAAACAGCCTCAAGTTCTGCCAAGGGAGGTTTAGATTGGATATTAGGAAAAATTTCTTCACTGAAAGAGTTGTCAAGCACTGGAGCAGGCTGCCCAGGGAAGTGGTTGAGTCACCATCCCTGGAGGTGTTTAAAATACGTGTAGACATGGTGCTTAGTGACATGGTTTAGCAGTGGATTTGGCAGTGTTAGGTTAAAGGTTGGACTCAATGATCTCAAGGGTCTTTTCCAACCTAAATAATTTTATTATTCTATGATTAGTTGCAGCTAGAAACCAATTTTACACTTGCTAGACTAAGTCAGAAAGAAAGTTTAGCCTTTCAACTGATAGCAGCAGTTCCTTACCTATGCTGTTTATTCTGGAAGGTTTGTCAGCATGGAAGACTTCACCTTAAAAGTATTGTTTTATAAGCTCTGAAAGCTGTGTAAGTTCACATCTCTTTTCCTTTAGCCTGTTTCTTTTTTAATTTCACTTATTTAAGATCCATAGAGAAGACAGAACAGTGTCCATCAAACAAAACTTCTGACAAATCTTGGCTTGTTTTGCAGAATGACAGAATCATAAAATGGTTTGGGTTGGAAGGGACCTTAAAGACCATCTAGTTCCAATCCCCCTGCCATGGGCAGGGACACTTTCCACTAGACCAGGTTGCTCAAAGCCCCATCCAAGCTGACTGTTTGTCAGTGGGCTGTTCATGGTATAGGTTTGTGGGACTGTGGATTGAGGTGCAGAGTGGTGGTGGTAAAATTAGATGTAAAATAAGCAATGACAGCAAAAAAAGGATTACTTTTATACCATGATTTTTCTCTATGAGTTGGAAAACTGCCTTTTGATGAGAGAGGAGAAAACTGGATGTACTGGGTTGAAACTGACCTCAAAAAATACATCAAATGGCATTTTACTGACATGGAGAATCAGCAGGTGATCTGAGTTTACTTCTTGGGCCAGAGATACTCGTACTGCAGAATTCATTTTAATTGGCTATTATGTTTAAAGTATCTTATGTAGGGATTCTGAAAATCAAGTAAGCATAAGCAAATTTACCCTTTCTTTTGCTCTGGAAGCAATCCATTAAATCCAGGCAGTGGATGGGATGTCCAGGACCCCTTGCAGAGCTTTGAACCTCACTGCACTTACCCATGTAAATAAAAACTTGAACCTTGGTAGTTGTTGGTGCAGCATCTGTTCCATTCATTCTGCTGCTGTTTAAGAAAGAAAAGCATGTATCTTCTACTCTGTAGATTTTCATTAGAAATTATTCAGCAGCTTTATAAGACATATGTCTTTAAGAACTAGTATCCTACTTAGGACATTTATTTCTAGAGATACTGTCAGAAACAGCGTACTCTACTAAAAGGACAGGCACAGTGAAATTGTACATTTTTACCATGGTTTGTTGTACCTGGACCAAAGTTGTCAGGTTCTGAATCTGTTCCAATATCCACCTTTAGATACACTGGATACTATCAGTTTTGTGGCATATCTCATATCCGCTGGAAAATTTGGCCTCTCTGTCAAAGGTTTATGGTAGCGCTAACTTCACAGTGATATCCTTGTTGTCTTCTTCCCTGAAGGCGAATGATATTACTGCACTAATGAGTAAATCTCTCCCAACTCGTGAAATACCTTTATGTTTTGGACACAACTGAGACTTTCCTTACTTTTAAAAGGTTTGGAAAGAGGTTGTGGTAGTGTAGCTGACAGTTCATCCATACCGGAGATGGTAATGATGAAACATCTTTCAGCAGGCATTATAAATGGGTATCTGGCATTGAGAGTGCCTTTATGGTTTGAGCATGTTTATCCTTGTGGTTCTGCAAACCAGACCACTAGGTAGATTATATAGCTGTATATAAATTGTTTTCCAGCATGTTTTATAAATCAGGTGGCTTAATCAGATAAAGACAAATGGCAATGAGGTAGCTTAAGTACAAATTTACTGCCAGGTAGCCATTATACAGTGCTGTATTTTACTTTTACTGGATTTTCTGACTTAGGTGGCAGTAAATTCAATCATTTGCCACTTAGAGACATGGGTCAGATCGTCATTCAGTCCAATCTGTGTGACCCTTTCAAGTTCAACATGAATGGGGGTTTTGCCATCTAGCAAGGTCTGACATTTTATTTAACAAGCTGTAGAACATCTTTCACTTTGTTAAAGTAGAACTCAGCATGCTGGGGGAGAAATACAAAAATCCTTATCCTGGTCTGGCTGCAGGTGTATCCAGGACCAGTTCAGTCCACAGCACAATTAAATCTATTCTAACTTACTTTGGAAAGCCTATGAAAGTCTGTTGGGAAGAGTGACACCAGCAGGGACAAGGGTGTCCACAGTTACAATCTTCCCCATATAGAATGTGTCTCTGACCTGAGATTTCAGTTTTCTGTGAAGACTGTAGCTGCAGTGGCTGCATCATCCCCGTGGAGTACATAGGCTCAGCAGGGTGGGTGGTGTTGTGGCCATTGATTGCATCACCAGAAGATCCATGGAAGCACCATAGATCCGGATTCCACCCAAAAAAAGGCCAAAGCACACTTTGTTGTTTTATGCATGAATATCACATCCTGACACGCGGTCACCGTGCAGCCACAGTACCTGGAAGCACTGCAGTTTCAGGTTGATATACAGAGTGGATAGAGGAAGGGGTTACTCCTTCCTGTGCCTTCCATTTAACATAAAATCTTCAAGCTGAAGATATTAAACTGATAAAAACAGATGATGCACTTGAACTTAGCCAACAGCTAGAAAGTGTTCATCTGGGACAGGGGCTTCAGTGCATACTGCAGAGCACTTCCGTCCCACTGAGGGTGATATAGGATCCGTGCTTTCAAGGCTGTTGACAGATCTAAACCATAACACATAAATGAGTGATTTCTGCACTTGAGAAAGTGTGAACTGTAAATCAAGACAATTGCAGTAGTTTGTAGTAATAATTGAAATTGTTGGGTTTTAAATTACTACAGCAAAATGTCTGAGCAAAAGAAAATAATCTTAGGCTATATTTTTTCACAGTTTAATATCTTCTTTTAATTTTCACATTTATAGATCTGGCACCTTTTAGGTCCTAGTCAGTCCAACAGAATGCATTTTCTTGCTCAGTTTTGGATAAAGAAAAAAAATTTAAACAACATCTTACCTGCTGAGAATTTATGAGGAAGAAAATATTAAAAGGAATGTTTTCATATGCTTGTAGATTTTATTTCTGATTTGTACATCAACCTAAAATTCACAGTAGATTAAATGGATATTTAATAGTCATTTTCACATTTAGTCTATCTCTACATAAAGGAAAAAGTAAATCTGATTGTCAGGTATATTTTTCTAGCATAGGTTTTGATCTGCTTCCTGCAAGTGTGAACAAATAACCAGTTTAAACTGAACAAATTTTCTTTCATTGGGTACTTGCTTATTTCAAACCAATGCTACAATGTCCTTAATTTCCATTAGAATATTTTCCAAGAATTATAGCATAGAGCCATTTTACTGCTGCAGTTAACCCTTCTGTTAACTATCAGGGAACAAGACAATGCATACAATTTTGCTATATATGTAAACAACTTTAGGTTTTGTATGTTTATGTGGACATGAGTGTGAAGGAGAAAGAAAGTTGGATCTATCACACAGGCCTAGTTTGTTTTAGTAGAATCCAATGAAACATTCCCAGGGAAATTACATACTTGACTTTATATCATATACTCATCCAATGTTAGTACTTTGGACCATGTTTTTCTTTAGTGCACAGCTCAGAGACAAAACACCGAGAAGAATCCCTCCTCTTACTGTAGAGACATTAATTCCCCTAACCTCGATTTAATCACATTCTTATGTTTGTCTTATAGTGACTTGGAAGTAGACACCAATGAGGATCCCTTTGTTGTTACATTTTGAGTCTATAGGGAAGGAGTTATCAGAAAGAGATTTAAAAGAAAATAAAATAGTGCTTAAATGATGAGTTGAAGATGCAAATTTACTTTCTACTATGCAGTTCCAAAAGCTGCAAGTGCAATACTCAGCAGAAATGTGGGCACATATCCCATATACAGGTCATTCCAGACCATAGTCATCATCCCAAGGTGCACTTGAGCATCTGTTAAATATTTTATATATGGTATCTATATTTACAAGTAGCTTTGTGAAAATCTATCAAGAGCATTTGAAAGACCATAAAAGAGGAAATATTAACATGGAGCTATAAGGTGATCTCACATGATTTGGGCCGATACAATGCAGTGAGTATTTATGGATCCTATAAATAGATGGTGAGCTATTTATAAAGCATCCCTCTGCTTCTGTGCTACCCTGAATATATTACCAAGACATTGTGTATTGTATTGAGGAGCCTGTGGTTGATTATTAGAACCCAGCAATATATCTGACTAGATCCTTGCTGGGGTACCTTAAAGATCTGACACTCTTCTTCACTTTAGAAGTCAGGAAAATAGTTTATGATGTTATCTTTCAATCTCTGTATTTGCATATGATCCACACAGAGTTCGTTTTACTGTCCTGTCTGTTGTGCTCCATCTTGTGCTTCATTCACATCATGAAATGAAACTGGAGCATAAGCAAAGCGTTATCATAGAATCATAGAATTGTTTGGAAGGGACCTTAAAGATCAGCTAGCTCCAACCCCCCTGCCATGAGCAGAGACACCTTCCACTAGACCAGGTTGCTCAAAGCCCCATCCAGCCTGGCCTTGAGCACTTCTAGGGAGGGGGCAGCCACAGCTTCTCTGGGCAATCTGTTCCAGTGTCTCACAACCCTTACAGTAAAGAATTTCTTCCTAATACCTAATCTAAACCTACTCTCTTTCAGTTTGAAGTTGTTACCCCTTATCCTATCACTACACTCCCTGGTAAAGAGTCCCTCACATCCTTCCCGTAGGCCCCCTTTGAGTACTGGAAGCCTATTATAATGTCTCCCCGCAGCCTTCTCTTCTCCGGGCTGAACAACCCCAACTCTCTCAGCCTGTCCTCACAGAGGAGGTGCCCCAGTCCTCTCATCATCTTTGTGGCCCTCCTCTGGACCCACTCCAACAGGTCCATGTCTTTCTTGTGCTGGGGGGCCCAGAGCTGAACGCAGCACTCCAGGTGGGCTGTCACAAGAGCAGAGTAGGGGTGTCACCTGCTGGTGACACTTCTTTTGATGTAGCCCAGGATACAGTTGGCTTTCTGGGCTGCAAATGTACATTGCCGGGTCATGTTGAGCTCCTTGTCAACCAATATCCCTGAGTCCTTTGCCACAGGACCTTGCTCTAAATCTGTTGTGTCCCAGACAAGCAACATCTTCTTTCTACTGGACTGGAGGATCTTCAGCGTATACTCTGTCTTTAAAGCAGGCTTTTCGTTACTTTCTGAAGTAATCACTGTATTTTTCTACCCATCTTTTCTCTGACAAGGTGTGACCAGCTTATTGCTAACAATCAGATTTAATGTTTCATTTCAAAACCCAGCACTCATTGTTATTTGGTTTTTTGAATTTCATGGAGAAGGAACAAAAATATGGGCAACTTGGAAAATTATGTTTTGTTTCTATGGAGATTTCTTTGCTTTTTTTCCAAATAGCCCAGGGTTACTTATGGTATTTTATCCTTTGAACTCACTTGAGAAATGTTCAATGTAGGAATATGATAAAGGTTATGAAGTACAGAAATCTATCAACCTTGGAATTGCCTGCTTTGCTATCCCTACAATTTTATTGCTTTCTCTAGTAGAATACCCTCCTTTTAGTAATAGTTCACTCAGTCCCTACCCTTTAGTCACTGCCAATATGCAGCCCAGACAATTCATCAGTCATGCGGGAAGGCATCTGTAAGGAAACTGCGTATCCTTACTTGCTGTGTCTAGGAGATCACATTTGTCAACAAGTTGAAATAGTGATCACCTTACTATAAACTTTAAAGTGTCTTTTGTATCATGACTCCATCCATGTTTCTTAAAGCAGGAAGGAGCTGGAACACGTTGGGTCAATCTGTTATCACTTGTCACCTCAAATTATTTCATAACTGATCATTGACCAAGTCTTCCAATATTACATATGCATTTACTTCTTTCTCATCAGAGCTAGTGTGTTCTTGCTGACACCATACAACTAAGACATCCCACAGCCTTTTGCACCACCCTGAGCTCTGTGCCCTTTTTAAGTCAGTAAAAAAATGCACAGGTCAGTGAACAGCAAACAAGACTTGTGAGTACTTACGAGTGATCAGAACAGTTTTCCTGCTCTCCTTCTCTCTATTTGAGAGAACTGATTTTCTTCTCAGGTGCTTTTCTATCAGCAAAACTGCTTTCAGGTGTGTAGTCTGAATTTCAGACTTCTTGGGTGTTGTAAGTAGGACTGACTTTACCATTCCTTACATTATTTTCTTACCCAGCTACTGCTGCACAACATGCCTAACTGCTCGATTTGATCATTATGTCCTGCTGTGGCAGTTCTCTGTTTCTATCTCAATCCTTTCTCAGAGATTTCTCTTATTCTTATCTGGGGGTTTGATTTCCAGATTATCAAGGACCTCCCTTTCTATTTCTGATTTGTACCAGGGCAATACTTAACCTACTTCTCTGCAACATTTTTTTTTCCTCCCAGTGAGCACAAAGACACTTTTGCTTGATTATAGAGAGCCTAGTCTGGCATTTTTTCCTTATGATTCTTTCTTAATGCCTCTTTCAACTTGGCTTTTCTTCTGACTGTCCTACAAGGCAACTATACATCAGTACAGCTGCTCAGTTACACCCTCCTCCTTTTCCAGTTCGAAAAAAAAGTGGATTCTTCTTGCTTAACTTTAAAATGTGCATGAAGATATTTGCACATGGATTAGGGTTTAGGTGATTAGGTCATTATAGCACCACAAGACAGAGTAATAAGCACCTATTTTAGATGCCTGTTTTTAGGTTGAAGTGAATCTGTATTGTAAGGGAGCGTAGGTCAGATTTTGATATCTGTGTCTAGTTGAGCAAATCATACTAAGGACCTCTTCTAAAATTATGGACTTTATATATTTTCTTTTTGCTTCCCAAATTATTTGAAGTAGCCAGTTTCAGGGTTTTTTTTTTTTACTCCGTTGCTTACAGTCATGTCCTATTCCATTTTCAACACCAGGAAAATTTAGCACATGTTTTCTTTTTAAATCAAGACCCTCTTATCTGGTGGAGGCCCAAGACATTTCTACACCAGGCTGGAAGAAATGAAGACACTCCCTTTTAAGTGAGAACCAGTGGGGATTTTTCTCTATGAAGAAAGCAGAGGAACTAGTTTTTATTAAGAGAGTGTCTTAAGGTTTATGTTTCAGAAGAGATGGTGGGATTTGAAAAACCTAACAGCTGTGAGATTCCTTCCTTATTTCTGTGTAACAGAAAAATTCTCATCTCCTGGGATTGGAAGGAAGAAATTATTTCAAAGATTTTTCACCTTAGCTTTGCCCTTGAAGTGCTGGGAAAATAACAGATGGAATACATACCTCAAATTCTATTTAATGTGGGCTTACTCTAATAACAGATGAGAAAGATAAATATTTTTCCAGAAAATTTGCAGGGCAGACTTTTCAGCTTAATAGTATCTCATAGGATGTAAACCCCCATATCCTGGAGTATTTTCTGAGCTTAAACTATTTTTAGTCTAAGAAATTCTCGGTTTAATCATATTTATAATGAAATAACATTTTTCTACCCAGGTTTTTTTTTTCAAATTGATTATGCCTCTGATAGGTAAAATGGGATTTAAGAACATTTTAGTATTTACATCTGAACATTCAAACATCTTAAATTTAAAAAGAAAAAAATTGCTTTAAAGCATCACTCAGAAGTGACTCGAGATTAAAAAATAGCTTTACACAAAATATCCTTGTGACTGCATCTTTTCAAGTGGTTTTCTAAATTTGGATTTTCTGAATTCAGATAATCTGATAAGTAATTTTCCTAGTTTCCTAAAAATAGGAGAAACTATTCTTTTCCACTGTAAATAGAGATTTGGCCTTACCCAAGTAAATGCCTGAACTTTGTCTTTGTGTATTTTTTCTCGACTTCTCTGGGGAGATTGTGAAATTCCACAACCAATCTCTCCAACAATGATTTATTATTTGATGTACAACCTCCTGATGTAATCACTTAGAGACTTGCAGTCTTTATTTTCATATAGCCAGTTTCAGAATTACATGTTGTGATAACTTAGGCAAATCATAGATAAGAGTTATAGCTATGAGTACTATTGAAAAATTCTGGTGCATAACTTTTAGGATTTTACCCATTTAAAAACCTTCAAAAATTTATCCACCTTCCAGAACTATATACATACCAGAACACGACTATAGACATACTGAGATGACTAAATAAGTATGAAAATGCCTCAAATTTTAATAGACGCTGGAAAGAAATCCAGTTGCCATATTTCTCATTATTTCAAAATCACAGATAATGGAAAAGGATGTCTCAGTTGGACAAGAACAATGGCTAAATTTTCTTCTTCTTTTAGAAATATATTAGGTGGTTCCTCTGAGTTGTGGTCGGGTAAAAGTGCTTAATGCTGCTCAGTTTGTATCAGATAGTAAATGTGTAGTTTCTTTTTTACATTATAAAACTTTTATAGGGTTCAACTATATTGCCCTAAAATTGTTTCTAACAGTTTAATAAGCATATTCAACTATAAATTATACATTTTCTAGATAAACATTTTATTGATTATGAAAATATTAAAATTATATTTACCATGTTTTATCTCATCATATTCTGGAGATATAGTGTCCCAGAACTGTGGGTGTCTTGCAGCTGTTTAACTGGTTGTAGTGTTTTACTTTTGTTTTGGTATAATTCAAGCACAAGTTCAAAGATAGTAGTACAAGGCTGTAGTATTCAAACCAGGTCTTCTACTTTTCAGTCATTTGGGGTGCTATGAATTGTTAAAAAGATAGCTATTTTTATCTTTAGGAGGCTAGTATTAGACTAGACTTTTGGTTGATATAAGCAAGTACTCTCGAATTGACCTTCTACAACATAAATTCACAATTGAGTATGGCTGATACAGTATTTCCATTTTTATATCAGATTGTGCTATAAAAGCAGTGAACTGAGATCCTAGCATCTAAGAGCCAGACTGAAACAATGAGAAGTACTTCAATAAAACATTCAAATATCTTATGAATATTTCCATGTAGTTCTAATTAGATATGCACAAGCTTATTTTCAGCCAAAATCTGCTGAAAAGATCTAGATTATTACATGAAATCAGCAGTAATACAGTGCTCGGGAAAATAACCGAAATATGGACAAGGAGAAAAATTAATCACTTGGATCCAACAGTGAGCATATCTTGTTTGAAGAAAAGAAAGAGCAAAAGAAAGAAAAACATCATTGCCAGCTAATACTTTCCCCAGTATTAAAAACAAACAACAACAAAAATCAATAGGGAGTAATTGTAACATGTTAAGAAGATAGTGTCAAAGATATATGATGAAAAGTAGTGAGTGACTGGACTGAAATTTAGTCTTCATACTGAAGATAATTAAAGATGAAAGCATAGAAAAATGAACTTGTAGCTCTTAGGACAGCTGATCCAAAGGTTTGGGGCAATCCTGTGTACCCTATAAAGTCTACTTCATGATGTATCTATGTCTGATCCCAGTTACATCACTGTTAAAGTGGGTGATCGGAAACTATGATTCTATGATGGATTTGTGCTTAGGAAAAGTTTCCCCAATTCTAGGCGGTTGAATGCAATAATCAGCAATTCTTAATTAAAAGTTTTTCTTCTTCCTCCTCTTCTAAAATCACAGGCATGAACTTCTAATCCTTATGTCCCTTTTGATTTTAAATATAATTTTGAATAGAAATGCTAGAATTATACTGTGGAGTTTTTTGGACAGAAAGCACTAGAAACAGACTATGGAGTTGTCCAAATAATATATTAACTTTTTGGTGGAAGAATGCGGGGGGACTGCTACTCTTAGTGGAGTTTGCATTTCTCTTGGAGTTGATCAAGACATGTCATATTCAAGATTAAACTCTGACCTGGCCACATATGTAAGCATTTTATTATTATTGCCCTAATCCTACTTGAAACTCTTGAGATAATCAGGCTATGAACAAAAGTATGCTTGGGAAACTTAGCTCATTTTTCCATCATTAATTTGTAGACGGACTACACAGAGATCCAGAAAGTGACTTAAGGATGTCAGTGCCCCAGTTTCTCAGACAGTGGATCGTGACTGTGCAGGACATGTCAGCTTGCTGAGTGGCGAGCTGGATGATTTAACCAACGCACAAGTGCTAAAGACAGGGATTTATTTCAAAATTCTCTCCAATTACAGACCATTTACATGGGGTTGCAGGAATATGCCTCACCCTCCTGTATAAAGCAAAGCATTTGATACCTCATCTTGAACACCAAATGGGAAGGAAGTAGAAGTTTCCACTTTTTATCCAGCAGCCTGGTTGTTAATACATTCGTAACGCTTGTGAGAAATAAAATGCAATTCTCTTCTCCTTTCCAGATTATGGGTTGTTCTAGTGTAGAGACATTTTAATTGACGGATTTTATTATATGCCAAGAAATGACAGGATCTAGAGCTAAGTATGACTTTATGCTGTGAGTTTAGATATGTTCAATATTACTTTGGAAGAACGCTACTACTTTATTACCAGAGAACACATACCAGCTACTTGGGTAAAAAATCTCTTATAAATACAAGTAAAGAAACTGCATGTCGGTGCGTTTGATCCTTCTAAAGGTGGCCAGTTGTTTAACCAGTTTTGTATCAGAAAAAAGATTTATGTTTGTGTACCTGACAAAGCCAAGGCTTTTGATTATAAAAACAGGTCAAATACATAACAGTCTTTGCAAATGCTGTGTTACGAGAGAGTACAATCTCATAGCTTTTACCCGAAGAAGTTCTGTCCTCGATTATTTATATTTGCAAGTTCACCATTGCAAAATCTGTCTTCTAGATGAAATAATATTCCTTCTAGAATTTCTGAAGGGGGAGAACAAGTGTTCAGTAATGAAGCCCTTAAGAATCTTGCTTTTTGGTTTTTTTGCATGTATGCAAAAACATACATTTAGATAAAGCTGAAGCTGTCAGAAAATGTTACAAAATGCAGTAATGTAACATGTCCTGCAGCTACTAGGCTCAATTAAAGCTCAGAAAGGCACTTTTCTGATGTGCTGCATTCCACATACGCTTATACTAAAATGAAGATGTCCTACTCAGTCGGTGAGACAGCATGATATAATTAATGACTCCTCTATAGCAGTTTCCCCAGTTATGTCATTCAGTGTGATCTGATTGATTTATAATACATGATTTACATAAGGACTAGTCATTTCTGAACTTTGAAGTCCATGCAAATTTCTGTGCTGTGATTAGCATAGACCCAATTGAAATGTATTTTAAAAGACAAAAAAAAAAGGAAAAAACCAAGCCGTATCCATCCACAAATGTTAGTTACAGAAAAAAACATTGAAACTCCTAAGCTGAGGAACAGCTCTCCTCAGCAACTGCAGGTTTTGAATACTGCTGAATGAAATGGACATCTGCCTTTTTACTGGTCTGCAGAAAAGTATTGTTAGGTGTGAGAGATTCTGAATGTGTTTTTTAAGATGGGAATGAGAAACAGGCTTTGAAAACACATTTCATAGAATTTGCCAGCAGCAAGAAGTAGCAAGCTGATTATAGGTGGCTGAAAATCAACTTTCTGTGATAATCTCCAGATTTCATGTGTTCATAGGTTTCTGAAATTCTTACGCTCTAAGTTGAATTGGTTTTATGTTTGTTTTTTTTACCAAGATTTCAGAACGTTAAAGTAAAATTTGAATATTTTTTGCATGAAAGGTACTTCAGCTGTTGCTGAGCAGGAAGAAGACCTGACTATATTCTCTGAAAATAAAGGTGGAAAAAAACCAGCTGAAGCTGAGAACTGAAACTTGGCTGCTCACTGAAGGCTAGATTCACAAAGGCACTTAACTGCTGCACACAGCACTTAACTTTTAGTCTTCAGACTTCCAAAGTAGCTGAGTTACTTTATGTTTCTCTGTGTCACAAGTGGGAAGGATTGGTCGCCTAAAGATACATCAGTACTGCTAAGTGACAGGGGAATATGGGGCAAGCTTGAGAACGGGACTCATCATGTGCTCAGGTCACAGCTTAATTGTTAGCCCTCCTCCTGGATGTATTTTGGACCTCTCCATCTGGATCTCTCCACACAGTGCCTGTGTACTGTTTGGAGAACAGAGACTCCAGAAAGCTGCATGAAGATACCTGTCTTGGTTTGGTCCCCTCCCTTCTTTCCAACCCTAACCCAAGAGTAGTTTAAGCACTATCAAACGTAACCTCCTGTCTCACTTCAGAACAAGCAACATTGTATTTAGCTTCCTTTTACTCCCATTGCCTGCAGTACTGCCTCCTATTATTCCAAACACTTTGAGCTGACAAATAATCACACAAAATAATTATTATGTATTTTACTCAATCAGGCACGAGGTGGGACCCAGAGGAGATGTAGTGCCAAATACTATGTATGTGTATGGGATGTGGCCAGCTTGGAGCATAATGTGTTAGCAGCCAGCAATGTGAATGTAAGCCAGTGCCTTCCACTTGGCCTCAGAGACAGCAATTGATCTGTGCTGGTATTTTATTTCACCAGCATAGTGTCTTCTGAAACAGAGGTCTGGAACATTCAGCTTGATCAGCAAGGAGCTGCTTGTGTTGGTCTTTGTCAGAGGCTGATACAGATATGTCAGAGGCTTACATAGAAACTTTCTCCATCTGCTTTCTGCTTGGAATCACAGCTTGGCCTCTTATATTAAAAACTGTATTACTTCTTTCTAAACAAAAGCAGGGCATCTTCCTTTCTTGTAAAATGCTGTTGATGCCAGCATTTTGTAGGGGGGGATATTAAAACATTCAGACAAGATATGAGACACCTAGGTCCTGCTCATTCTTTTGAGTGGTAAGAATTTATCCTGACTACTTCACAGTAGACTGTGTCTGGGCTTTCCTTGGTTAAATGTGTTCTATAATGCAACAAGAATTCAAGATTCACTGGGCCAGTGTAAATAGGTATTCTAACTGGGTTTTAGATTCCTGTCCTACCAGATTTGGGATATGATCTGGACCTCTGGCAGAGAAAGACATGATAGCTAGTTACCTCTCAGACTACACTTGTGATGAAATAAGGCTCACATAAATATTTATGACAATTGATTTATATAAATATAATATAAAGACAGGGACTTTCTTCTCTCCTCTATCTATGCTTTTCAAGAATGAAATTGCCAGGAAGTTTTTGTGCAAGGTCAAGATCCTACAGGTATATGTGCTGTCAGCACAACTACCAAAGTGGGCTTGGGAAGGTGCGGATGAAACAACATGTGGATTCCAGCTGAACTTAGGGGTCAACAAGGTGCTGACAACTTTGCATGGACAAGACTTCTGAGCCTGAGAAGAAACATAATTTTAAGCAAGAGAAGAACTTTGCTAATAAAACTCACAGTGCCCACAGATAGAAATATCTCTGGCTTTAAGCAGCAATTTCAAAGTAATTTTGAAAATTTCATTGTTGAACATAAGTATATGTATTCTGTTTACATCCTGCTTTTGGTGCTAACCTTTTGGCAAAAATGGGCCTGTTTAGGTTTGGAGGTATAAAGATAAAACTGTTGGATAAATGACTCTAAAAAGTAGTTCTGAGCAGTGGAAATATTTCATTTTTGCTGTTTAATAAGGTGAAACTTCCTTCTGGTGAATTTTTAACTCATGGTTCATTTATACATTATTCCTCCATGTGGATTCACAGAATCACAGAATGGTAGGCGTTGGAAGGCACCTCTGGAGATCATCTAGTCCAACCCACCTACTAAAGCAGGTTACAAAGGACTGCATCCAGGCAGGTTTTGAATATCTCCAGAGAAGGAGACTCCACAACCTCTCTGGGCAGCCTGTTCCAGTGCTCTGTCACCCTCAAAGAAGTATTTCCTCATGTTCAGGTGGAACTTCCTATGTTCCAGTTTGTGCCATTGCCCCTTGTCCTGTCACTGGGTACCACTGAAAAGAGTCTGTCACCGTTCTCTTGACCAATGCCCCTTAGATATTTATAAGCACTGATAAGATCCCTGATTGTTTGATATCTGTGAGGAACTGACCTCATGCTTCAGCCTTCTCCTCAATAAAGTCAGTAACAAAGCCTCTCTCCTTTTCTTCTCCCAGTTGTATTCAAAAACTTGTAGGATCTTAATGTACTGAGACCTGAAGTCCCCAGTGAAATTTGATTGAAACTGTCTGACGGTTCAAAACCTATTGGAAAAGGGTGGATAAATATACCTTCACACACACACACTGTCAGAGTGTTGTGCGAGAAAAATGTATTCTCCTAGGAAACCAAGGCAAAAATCACTTCTGAGCATATTCAGAGGAATCTCCTACAACTCTTAACAGAGCTATTTTCATATAACAATATCCAGTGTAAAAAGTATGTTCTCTGAAAATCAGTGATTGAACGTCAGAAAGGAAAAAGAAATTTGAGAGAAAAAGAAGTGCCATTTTAGTACAATCCTGACAATACAAACCACATCAGTCAGTTTAGCGTGTACTATTATAGTGCAAAGTCAGATTTGTGCATTCAGCACAAGTTACCATGAATACAGAAAAAGTTTAATCCCTTCAAATTCATATTAGAAGTGTTACATTTATTCATAACAAAAAGAATGAATGAAAGGAGTGCCATTGCTTTGCACTCCTCTGTCCAGGAATTTTGAAATCACTGAGGAACCTGTAACCCTTTGTCATTGCTCTAGACTGTCATTCTGGCATGAGAAATTTACGCTCCACTGCACAATAAGATACTATTGCAAGTAGTACCTAAAGTCTACTTTTAATCCAAGATAGAATTTCTGGCCTGAAAACGTACATTGTAGTAGTACATATAATTTTAAAAGTCTGAGATGAAACAATTAAATATGGAAATGAGAGGGTGAGGGAAATAGTGTTTACCCAAGGAACTTCATATGGTTGTCAAATGTGACCAATTTGTGTGGTCTAAATTTAGATGTGAAGGATTCAGTGGATGTCCTCCAGAAGACAACTTATCCTCCCCTTCGAGAGGTGGGATAAAAAAATGACGCAAAAAGGACCTATTTCTCTGCATTGAACACAGAATCATAGAATGGTTTGGGTTGGAAGGGACCTGTGAGATCACCTAGATCCAACCCCCTTGCCGTGGGCAGGGGCACCTTCCACTAGACCAGGTTGCTCAAAGCCCCATCCAACCTGGCCTTGAACACTGCCAGGGAGGGGGCAGCCGCAGCTTCTCTGGGCAACCTGTGCCAGTGTCTCACCACCCTCATAGTGAAGAACTTCTTCCTAATACCTAATCTAAATCTGCCCTCTTTCCGTTTAAAACCATTACCTCTTGTTCTATCACTGCACTCCCTGACAGAGTCCCTCCTCACCTTTCCAGTAGCCACCCTTTAAGCAGTGGAAGGCTGCTATAAGGTCTCCCCAGAGACTTCTCCAGGCTGAACAACCTCAACTCTCTCAGCCTGTCCTCACAGGGGAGGTGCTCCAGCCCCCTGATCATCTTTGCTGCCTTCCTCTGGAACCACTCGAGCAGGTCCATGTCTCTTACACTGGGGGTCCCAGAGTGGAATGCAGTGCTCCAGGTGGGGTTTCACGAGAGTGGAGTAGAGGGGGAAAATCCCCTTCCTCGACCTGTTGGCCACGATTCTTTTGATGCAATTAGCTTTCTGGGCTGCAAGCACACATTGCTGGCTCACATTCAGTTTTTCATCCACCAGCACCCCCAAGTCCTTCTCCGCAGGGCTGCTCTCAATCCACTCATCACCCAGTCTGTGTCTGTGCTTGGGATTGCCCTGACCCAGGTGCAGGACCTTGCGCTTGGCCTTGTTGAACTTCATGAGGTTTGCACAGGCCCACCTCTCCAGCCTGCAAGGTCCCTCTGGAGGGCCTACCTTCCCTCCAGCATGTGGACCACAGCACACAGCTTGATATTGTCAGCAAACTTGCTGAGGATGCACTCAGTCCTGCTGTCCATAATGCCAACAAAGATGTTAAACATCAACGGTCCCAATCCTGGCCCCTGAGGAATGCCATTCATCACTGGTCTCCACTGGGATATCGAGATGTTCACTGTAACATGGAAGGCACATTGCTGAATAGATGTCTAGCATTTTGATGACTAAAAAAGATGTGGTGAAAGATCATTAGAAATAATGGAGAAGCCTTATGGAAAAATCTTTCCTTAACCTCCATGCTCCCTCTTGAGGAAAATCATACCCTTCTAGCACAAACTGTAACACATATCACTAAAAATTTATATCTACACACTAATTCCTTCTGTCAGCCATGACCAGTGTTAATGACTTTGGCTGGAAATCCTAAACTCATTGGGTGTCTTTCCATTGATTCTGGTGGCTGTTTTAAGTTCACCTTGTGCAGCCATGTTGTGCCATGCTGGTATGTAAATCAAAATACATTAGACTGTTGTCTATAATGCTTTTTGTCACTTGAGACGTTGAAAGCACACCAAAAAAACCCAACTGTGTCTGATATCTATATGAAATTGTCTGAGAAGACAGAAAGGTATTTTTGTCTGAAGACAGAATGATATCCCTTTTTCATGGTGCAATTCTGAATAGTTTTATAGAAATCATCAAGATTATCCTGGATTTACTGTGCTTTGATAAGGAGGAGAATCTGATCCAGTGACGATGTGACTGACAGTTCTAGCTTAAGTAGGAAAAGCATGGGGTCTCCTCAGAATCTTCCATATTAGGATTAGTCAGTTACTGTCCGGCTGATTCTCTGGATGTTTTTCCTTCACTTTCCAGTAGTGTTTGTGTGGGAGGGCTGGGGAAGCAAGCACTGCCATCAGTAGGGGAGTGTTGATTTTTGCATTCCTGAAAATTGCTCCTGATTGTGCTAAATGAAGATAATTGGCAGGAATCGATTAGTCTCATAGGAGGGTGTTATTAACGGTTGAGCTCTTTTCACAAATTGGCCCTTCTGCACTTATTGCTTGAGAGGCATAATCTCAGCAATCCTGAAATTCACAGAACAGGAGACTGATTTCCTCCTTTTTCTTTTCTTTCCCCCTCTTAAACTCTGCAGGTCAGTCCAACCCCAGGGTGCATCCGGGCGTTAATGAAGATGTTGTACTGCCCTTACTGCAGAGGACTTCCCACTGTGAAACCTTGCAACAACTATTGCCTCAATGTAATGAAGGGCTGCCTAGCAAATCAGGCTGATTTGGATACTGAGTGGAATCTGTTCATAGGTAAGATGAGTTTAAATATTAGTGGAAGGAAATGCTGGTAATAGCAAATATCTGCAGAGTTTTGAGGGGTGAGAAGACACTTTTGGTCAATATTCACAATGAAGCAACTGCAGATACACCTCACTTTCTAACTGACCTTCCTGGCTTGCAGTAAGAAATTACTGTTTCCCCCCTCAAGCCAGTCACATTTTGTATTTCACATTTCAAAATTAATAGTGTGGTGTTACAGCTTCTGAGCTCAATTATTACATGATATGTGAAATGTTGAGAAAGCTTTGGTTGAGGATTTGATAACAAGCTTAACGGGGCAGAAATAGTATGTATTACAACTGAAAACTAGACTCTTGCAAGCTGAGAAGATCATAACATTGTGTAACATCCAGTCAACATAAATCACAACTACTGTTCTTAATTCTGGTAGCATATATGTAAAAAACTTTAAAAGTTGCATAATTGAGAAATTATTAATTCCTTGTTCTTGGTTAAAATATGTTAACGCCTGCCTTTCAGTGTGCTGCATAAGGGTATCGAACATGCCATCAACATGTGAGAATGGAGCATAGAATATGTATTTAAGGAAAACTGCTATTACACTTTTATTCACGTAATTCTTCACTCAAGTAAACTAAGAAAAAACAAGAAAGAAATCTCCTTTAAACAGGCGTTCAGATATCCTGTAGCAAAAAAATCTCCCAGAAGAGTAACATTTAACAAGAAATAAGAGCTTCAAGTTTCTTTTGATGATACACAGGATAGGATGAGGAATTAAACAAGGCTAATGATACTATAGAAAGAACAGAAAAAGCTAGTTACACCAGTCACTAATGAGCATCATAGCCTAGACTGGATTTCAGGAAAATAAAAGCAGCTGGAAAATATGGGATAAAGCCCTCTTTATTGTAACCAAAGAAAAGAAACATTATTTTCTAATTGTGGAAAAACAAAATATGAGCAATCTCATTTTGCTTAATTTCAAACCCCACTGACAAATGTGACTTTGAAAATTTGACTCTGACTCATTCATGGATTTTCACTTTACTCAGCACAGCGGTGGTGCAAGATGGATAGGGAGAAGAAAACAGGATGAAAAATGAACCAGAGTATGAAAAGTGAAAACCAGCATTGGCTGTGCTGTAAAAATAGCATAAGCCAAAAATGCAAACAACTGTAATAAATGATGCAAATAAACATGCCTCCTCAGTCCCTTGTACTGGTTAAAGGAGCTGACATCGGAAGCAAGGCTGTATGGAGGGATACCCGTGGGATTTTTAGTGTGAAAAGAAGAGTCAGTTCATCATCGAAAAGCTAAGTAGGATCTGACGGGAAAACAATGCCAACTTGTTAAAGACATTGCACAAGCTACTTTCCCTTTTTCATTAAAGAATAAGCAAGAGCTGAATTGTGACTAGTTCTGACCAAGGAAAATAATGTGGGCTTTTAAAAACAAAAGAAAACAAAACATTTTAAGTAAAATAAACAACAGAATTTTTGTGAAAGCAAGCACCTGTTCAAATCAAAATCTGGAAGGTGAGATTTAGGGTCTTAAGAGAAAATTTCCTTTTCTGGTGCTTTAAATTCAGTGAGAGTGCTGGGCAGGGTGAGGTATGTGTTGGAAATAGTGGAAATGCTTACAGATTGAGACTTTGAGTCCTTGATGCAAAGCCCTTGTTTTCATCAATGTCTTTCAGATTTTGATTGTTCCTGCTCTCAGAAAAGAAAAATTGTCTGAAAGCTTGCACATTATGTAAAAACATAGTGCCAATTCATTAAATACTGTGTAATACATTGTGTGCTTCCTTAAACAAAAGCAGGCTGCTATGCAATTATCCCTTCAGGTCAGTGATGACAAGGCAGTATAACGTACAAATACATCAAGACATAATTCCTCTTTCTTCTGACCATACAACTTCCTCTCTACAACCTGATGGGCAAGGGAGTAGAGGAGAGACAGATTTTCCTGTGCTTGGAAAAGTTATTCTGTTTTATCCCATTTTTGAGGCCTCTGACAGCTTTGCTGAAAATGAGGGTCCTTAGTCCTTCCTTTATGAAAGATTGAAATGCGGCAAGTTGTCTCTGCCTCTGACAGCTGTCAGAGGCTTTCTAATAACACATGCAATTCCCTTAGTACTAAACACAACAAAACTTCCACTCACTGAATTAAAACGAACGGCAGCACTTTAGAGCACCGCTGAGCTATGAAAGATTGGAAATTATGCATGAGCAGTTTTTATCCCCGTTCTGATACTAGGAACCATGCACTAGGAAAAAAAAAAAAAAAAAAAGATAATTTTGTGCGCTAACAGTCTCTGCGTAGGCAGGAATCCGAAATGTTGGTGCATATTCATACACAGCAAGATAGTTTTGCTTAGCTCATAATCTGTGTATTGCAAGGTCGTTTTGGCAAAAAAAAAAGGAGAAAACTCTCAGATGTGTTTGTCAGTAACTAAGCAAATACTGTAGTTTGGACTGCATGTTCTGGTGTTGTTCTGTAGTTTCTGTAACTGTCCAGCAAAACCCAAGATCTACAAGTGAGGAGGAGCAGAGGAAAGTAAATGGACTCTCTGACAACAGGATGTGTTACATGTTCCACCTAGTTTATAAATATAAGAGTCAGGGCTGAAATCACGTTTATATAGCACTAATAAATCTTGCATTTACTTTCAAAGCTAGGGAGAGTAAGACAGCTTCCCCTAAACATCTGGCGCTTTCCAAGATTTTATAGACTGTGAAAATTGGTAAGAGGTGAAACAGCTACAGCAGCATGACACATGGTTTATTATATTTTTCCTGTTTTTCACGTTAAGGTCTGTGTCCTTTTTGAGTAACATTGCATTATAGGCTTTTTGTATTTCGTTACCTTCATTATTGTGCAATAAAAGCCAAATGTAGCACATCTTATTCTAGCAGAATTCCTCTGAAACTCAGCATTTTGCCTGAGAAAGGAAGACAGTATTTATTAATTATATTATAATTATAAAACTATAATGAATAAATGCTTCTTCCAGGTATCTATATAAAATATTTAAGAGGTATTTAAAAGTAAACCAGGCACACCGTGAGTTTTGACAAAGCTCACTTCTGATGTTTTGCCTGTTAGTTACCCCTCATAATCTCCTTTGCACCAGTCTCAAGGTAAGTTAGCAAATGCAAGATAAAAAGAATGAGTAGAGGAACTGTACTGCAGAGGAAGGAGATTGCCTTAGGGGAGGAGCTGACTGATTCCGTGGAATGGGGAAAAGGGGATTTTGTCTGTCTCATGGCCTAACAGATATAGTCAAAATTATGCTTCTCTCCACGGAGCTATACCAATTAACAGCGATAAGGATCAAGGATCCCACTGTTCATTCTGTCACAGAAACACAGAAGAGATGGGGAAAGCTATTTCCACTTACAAAGATTCAAACCCCATATATCTTAGGGAATCACATTAAATTTTTGCAATATTCTTACTCCTCTTTCTCTAACTAGCCTGTATTTCAGTCCCTGCTTCGATCTTGAGATTCTTTGACTTTCCCTAATGCTAGCTTTCTCTACAATTGATCATTTATTTCCCTTTAACCACTCTTTTTCTCAAGCAGGAATGGCAGCTGAGGAATGAGCTCCCCTTAGTGGGGGAGCTTTCCCTTGGTGCCCTCACTCAGCTTCAGAGCCAACACCCGCAACACCTGCAAAAAGATGATTTTCATGAAAGCAAGTGCATCTCATTCTGACCATTGCCTTGTCCACAGGTTCAGGATGGCAAAGTGGCCATAACCCATTTGTTTCTTGCAGGATTTATTTCACGATTAGTAGAGGGGTTAACTTTCTTCTGTCTTGAGACAAAAATGTAGATGATACTAAATCTGAATGCCAAGCAAGATTGTGAGCCAAATATGATAGTCCTTACTTAAAGAATTCAGAACAACAGAAGAGTAAAAATCCATGTAGTTGCTTTAATCATAGCAATGACTGGGATTTTTTTGTGGACATCTAAAATAAATCATAAATGCTTTGTTTCTGTATTTAGTGGCAAAGTGTACACTAGTGTAGTGCCTGTGTGGTAGTGTAGTCCATGGATTGCTTTGCTGCAAGCCATGGAGGTTTGCCACTTCATGGCTATCTATAGCAGCAGAATTTACAAGTAATTTTTTTTCCCCTAGGAATTATTCAACAGTAAATCAGACACACTTTGACTTTACTCCCGTGTTTTAATAAGCAGGAGATTGTGGAAAACACTTCAGAAGTTGTGAAGTAACAGAGATGTGCAAATGACTGATTCTCACAGCTCAGGATCCCATCCCTGCCTGTGAAAAGGAGGCGGGGGCCTCCTGCATTTGTTCATGTCTGCAGCCGTCCTTCTGCTCAGGCTGGAGAGCAAGTGGCTTTGCTAGCAGTGTGTTAAATATTTGACAAGCTCTGTAGTGTAGCAAGGCAGATCAGTGTCTGGTGTGTTCACACTGTAGTATTCAAGACCAGCAAAGCTGGCATCCAGGCTGAGGGCCAAAGCCATCTTTTACTGCTACTGCCCTGATAGACTTCAGCCACAGGAGAAAATCACACCTGGGAGGCTTCAGCAAAAGCTTCTTCCAGTCTTGGAGTTATTTCACTTACTGTCAGTATAGCAGCTCTGCACTACTAATAAACTTTCTCGTTATTGTGCTTTAAGAATCCCTCTTTTTTCTTCCCATCAGTATGACTCAGACACTTATCTTAGGAGACGTCTTGAGGTAGAGCATATCATGCAATCTCATTTATAGCAACGCCATCATTTTAAGCAAAACTGCATATCAAAACCTTAACTACTTTCTCCTAATGAAAGCTTTACAGTGATGAAAATATGCAATCAGTTTTATTTACTCCTTACAAAAGCCCTCAGGACTCTGTGTTTTCTCTGTTCCATGTGCAAGCACAAGGATAAACCTTTTTCTTTTAATGCTTCAAGAGACCATCTAGATTTGTCGTTTTTTAATGGCTTATTACAAGAATAACTGTGCTCTTCAAAACTCACTTGGTTCATGGAAAAATCACTCTATAATTGTAATAGTAATCTTCTACAATTTTCTTGTTCCTCTGTGTACAGCTACTGTAAACAAACACTGCTATACCTCTGTAGGCAACTACATATTAGGTTCATGAAAATAGGGAACGTCTGAGGTGTATTGAGATAACATTCAAAACAGATTGAGGTTTTTACCCCTTCTTTCTCTTAAATGTACAGCTTCTGTCATTTCTGTTTACCCTTACATACACACTATAGACCAAAGGCTGGCAACAGTTATAACTCTCAACAGTAGGCAAAAGTCTTATTCCTCCTTGACCATGTTAAGTAAGAGCTAAAACCAGGGATTTTATGAACCTTGGTTACCTGGCACTTCAATTTCTTTCCTCTGCCACCCTCCTCCTTAATCATGATATGAAAGTATGCTGTGATAGTTATTATATGTTAGCCTCTCATAAGAACTCTGGGAGAAAAAATAAATTATTCCCTCCATGGAGAGGCACTGCAGAAGATTTCTGCAGTCCTGGGGTGCCATTACTCCAAATTCAGTTTCTGGCAGAAATTAATGAATTTTGGTTTGACAATAGAAAGGGTACCTGAGTTCAAACACTAAAATTTCATAATGTGCATCTTGTGCCCGTATGAAAACTGATAGCATTCATAGTCAAGGCAGCCTAAAAATCAAAACTTGTATATAATGCCTTATTTTCAGTTAGTGTCAACTCAGCAAACATTTAATTGTTGAGACTAAAATAATCCTTTCTTAGTTTCTTCCTGAATGAAATGCATCATGACATCTCTAGTGAAACCATCTTTGCCACACATCAGAATAGGGAAAATTATCTTAACCTAATGCTTTTCATCTTTTCAACACATTTCTTACAGAAACTTTAGTGCCTCCAGAGTTTGGAGAAGTAATATTTTCTTGAAGTCTTTTGTCTGTGCAGACTATAGTACCTATTATTATACACCAGTATCTGTTCCCTCAGTTGAAGTGGCAGGGTTTGGTGGATGGCTCTAAGGGTTGTGGAGGCCCATCCTGATTATATATGAAAAAATGGATCTGTAGTTTAGAATAATTTTTTCCCACTTGAGTTCATGTTTCCCAAAAGCAAGGGAAAATGAGTAGAATACTCTATTGTGTGATACAACTGCAAATTCCGTTGCTTAAAAGTTGAGAACAACCAGATTTGCAAGTGTAAATCTAATGTTTATGAAAAGGACTTTCAGTACGCTTCAGACCCACCAGTCTCCACAATGCACAGGCAGCCTACACGAAGCAATTTGCAGTGCTATTAAAAAACCAGACTTAACATTATAAAACAATTGCATCAGTTCAGGATAAAAATATGTAGTTGCACAAATGAAAAGTGAACTCAACTTGATACCTAATTAAAAATTACAGTATTATAATTTCTAAATTATCTAATAAACAGTAGCCTCCACGATCCCGATTTTCCCCTTGCTTTCTAGAAATAGTAGAATCACTGCCTACAATTTAAATACAATACCAAGACCTGATGACTTAGTCAGAGTATATAGGAGCACCCCTGAAATAAAGGGAACATCACTGTTTGGTGAGGTAAATAATGTGTAGAAGAGAGGAACTGTATTTGCTTGTTCCCTACTGTTTCTCTGCACACGGAAGTATAAAGGGTATACAACCTGGGCATGTAGTTCCTCAGATGGTAATGAATTCAGCCTGAGAGAAGATTTCTGAACTTGTGGGACTACCTGCAGCATGCAAATAGCACCAGCACTTGCCTCCTGCTTAAACTTACTCACCCTGCTAAAAGTCTGTGCCTCCCTCTGGGGCAATACTGTTTCTTGCAAGCAGCTCACAGAGTCTATTGCCCTGTATACTTGCTTTAGGATATGTCGCTGAAGAAGGTGGTTCCCTTCTGAGGGACTATGGGAATCTTCTGCTCTGGTTACTGGCTCAAGAGAGCTGGGACTTGTCTGGCCTGATCTGGCTGTTCATTGACACCATTGGCAGCTCGTTACTAGCAGGATTCATCCTGGAAGGATGCTAACGGCTTCAATCAGGGCAACTCTTGAAAACTGCAGTTCCTGGAAAGGTGCTGTGGATTTCTGAAGATGCAGATGCTTAGTTGAATGGTAGCAGCAAACTTCTTGGGCTCCTGAGCTTTGACATCACTTGTGGAAATTAAATATGGTGATTAACTATGCTGGTTTTGGTAAGGATAGGAAGATATTAGTGCATGTGACACACATCACCCATCACCATGTCAAGTGACAGTTACAAACACAGGATCGAACTGAGCCATTCTGGAATTCTACCTTTGCCATCTGTACACAATACTGTTAAACTGTATGATTTCTGCATTTGTAGGAAAAAGCTTCTCAAAGCTTGAAGTGGTATGAGAGCCACATACGCAGCATTTTCACCAGGCACAACAGAACCCTAAATTGATTGCAGCATTTAGATGCTATGGCGTATTTTGACAAAAATGAGGCTGATCAGAATTGTGAAAAAAAGTTTAAAAGATTCTATAATGAAACCATTGGGCCCAAATGATGACTTTTTAGTTCCATTTTCATTCCTCATCTCCAATTCCTTCGCATTATTTTACATCAAAGTGAAATGATTGACTAGTACATGAGAGCCTTTTGGAAGTTGCATAAAGGCAAATTTCTTTGTGTTTACATTTAGAGGAAGTGCTGGGGAAGCTGTTTTGCCACTGTCCTTCAAAATGCTATGAATGAGCACAGGGATGATACATGAGACATCTCTAGAAACAGGAGAATCTGTTAATTATTTATTGCTCAAATACTGCATGAATCAAGTGTTATTATTTTGTACTTTTCCAAGTCCATAGCTATGCTCTCTCAAGGGATTTCTTGCTTCCAGGAGTGCAGTAAACAGTACTGCTTTTTTCTGTCCTAGGTTACCATGTATATTAACACCTTAAAAGAGTTTTCTCTTCAGTGGAGGAATTATCTCTCAATTAATTATGCTTATGTAGGGCTGAATCTCTGTTTACCTGTAAGGACATCCCTCAGGTCCTTCACTGTGCTGATCTCCCTGTTTCACAGGCCGAGGACCAGCTGGAAAATTGTGCCTCTTGCTTATTCTGGCTTCCCTTCTGGTTTGGGGGCTTTGGGGCACCCGATCTCTCTGGCATATGAAATAAGGGTGTGAATGCAGCACACACCCAGACTCCAGAACCTGGCCATGCCTTTACAGTTCAGTTACCTGAAAGAGCTACTTCAATACAATTGTTTTTTCAAGGAGTATAAATCCAAATGAAGAACATGTGATTTTTTAATTTTGCCCAAGCAGAAACAAGAATAAGTCCTCTTTAAAAAAGTTTCATTAACCTCTAATGTGCATTGTTCTGAACCATGTAAAGAGATTTCTTTCAAATGTTGTGAGCAGGAGGGGTTAAATATCAATTTAATTGGTTTGAACTTGCTACTTTGGCTCTTTGTAATTGAGGCAATGTTGTATTACACTAGGAAGTGTGAAAATTTTGTTATCTCTGTAAACATAGCTTCAGTTACATCATCATTTGACTTGGTCAGTATTGATAAACTTCACATGACTTGAATTTTACGTTTGCAGACACTCTTATTTTTAAGGGAAAACATAGTGGTGCAATAATTTGAATTTTTTCCAAAGGAATACTAAAGGTTATATTTCAACTTTTATCTCCATGTCCATTTTTCTGCATTTTATTTCTGCCTGTATTCAGCTGTATTTAAGTCCATATATCTGAGAAAAGTGTTTTGTTGCACTGTAGCACCATTTTATACTTTTAAAATAGTTTGTCTTGGAATTTGCATCTATTTTAGAAAACTACATAAGTAAGAAGCAGTTTTCATAAACTGAAAATAGAACTTGAACCTATGTAATATTTTAAATTATCTGTTCTTTCTGACAGATTGATTTGCCAACTTCAGATTATCTAAAATTCATATTAGAAACAAGTGTCAAATTATGTTCTCCATTGTTCAGGAAAATGTATGAGAGATGCATGTAACTTAGAGCAAATTTGTTCTACATTAAGAAACCTCCCTACCTTACTACTATCAAAACACTTTGTTATATCTGAAACTACTCTGCTGAGGTTATGACACAATATCAATAAAAGGTGATAAGTGCAAATCCCTCACCACAATGATGTCAAAGCAAAATTGACATTGATTTGCTTTGCATTACAATTTTGAGCTATTGCCTGATGAAGGCTAATCTGTTTATGATATTGTCTTAGGTCGTATATTATCTTTTTTACAATCATGTCCTATGATCTTAAAAGGAAACTGCACATATTTCTTTTTGAAATACAGAAACAAAGTAGTGCTGGCAACTAGCCTTAATTTCTCCTTACAAATAAATACTAATGCTCTATGTGAATAATACACCAAAAAAAGAGATTTGGGGTTGTAAATATTCAGCCAAATTCCATTAATGAGACATTTGAGGGTTTCTTAGTATAGTTTCCTTATGCTTCTTTTGGTCCTTGAATTTCAGAGAAAGTTTCAATTTGATGTTTCTTGAAGAATAAAATCTCAACCCAAAACTCAGTAAAAGAATTCAGATGTGTATATAATCTCGGTCTAAATCACTAAATTTTCTTTACTTTTTAACTGATTATGCAGGGGGTTTTTTGAGCCATACCTAAACGACCTCACGTTGCCAAAAGCTCCAAACCTTGTTAGCAAATGGCAAAACCTGCTCGTATATATAATTTTGTATGGATATTGTATTAAGAACGTATGTTCCTTAATGTAAACAAAATTTCTTTTTTTCCTAACGAAACCACATAGACATAGAAGGGCACAGATTACACTCAGTCAACATTCTCATTTCAGAAAGACTTTTTAAGGATAAACTGATAGAAAAGAGTGGTTGACTGAGCTATAAATTTCTCATGACTTGGCAAAGAGACTATGATAAAGATCCCTATACAGTATCCCATATCGGCGGCACATTTAGCAGAGCAAAAACTTAGAACTATTAGAGAGATCAGATTTTTAGTAAACAGAAGATCCAGGAAATGCTTATTTCTTTCTGGTAAGGGTCATTTGGGTTCAGTTCTTGCAGTATGTTAATGCTCCATTTTGTCTTGTAAACAAATTTTTTTTCAGATGCAGGAATTATTGGGAAAGACATAGGGTTTTTTCCTCCTTTCTCTCTGTCTTACTGACAGAAAGTCTTACCATTTCTATAGTCAAGGGAACTAGTTCAGCCCAGACTGCTATGACAAAGCTGGTATAACCAAAGTCCATTGAGCATTTTTGCATGAGTGAAGTCTACAAGTGTTCTGATGCATTTGGGAGATTCTGATGTGTTTAGAAGGTAATATGAAGGTAATATAAAAACCTCAGCTCTTATATTTCTTATTTCTCTGTGTTACCCAGTGTCACCTGCCCTGTAATATAACATTCAACATCCCTTAATGTCATTTATATTGCAAGTTAACCTATGGGAGTTTAAACTCCCATGGCATGTATTTTTCATTTAGCCACCGGAAGCGTATACTAAACTTTCCATATCAGTAGGAACTCACCTTCATAATAACACACTTCAATTTGCAGCAGCAGTAAACAGCCTTTCTGTCTGTCTTGTCTTGTTAACTCTTAAAATACAGATAACTATGTAGGAAAAAATAGCAGCTTGAAAATTAAAGAACACAATTTTTGTTCCACAGGATATTTGTTACTGACTTCAAAAAATAATCCAATTTTTCAACCAAGCTTTGTGCCTCACTTTGATGTGTGAAAGAAGATGAAGGTCAGTCTTTGCTTTCAGCGTGTAGGTTACAACAGCATGTTGCACTTAGCTCAACTGTAGGATGAGATGAAAACCATCACTAAGCCTAATGATGTACCATAGTAAACAGTGCCAAAAAGGCAAGAAGTTATTCTGAGCATAAGCCAATAAAACATAGAGCACTCATAAGTTGCTAACTTGAATTTCAAAGATGAAATGATACAGAAAGTCAGTACATACGGTAGATTTCACCCTTCTAATAAAACTTGTAGGATAAACCCACTGGCATGCAGTTATACTTCAGCATCCTTATTTTAAAATATTGATTAAAGGAAGCTGATAAACAGGATATAGACTGTCTCTGCTATAGGAACATAAGAGTGACAGTTCTGGCACACAGCTACAGTTTGTGATTTGTGTTTCACTTATTCACTCAAAAGGAGTTTGTATATGTCTTATGACAAACTGAAAATGAATCCATGAATATTTTGTTAGTTGAAACCTTGCTGATACCTGCAGTACTGGAAACATACTCTAAATCACGTTCTCCTGTTTGTACTGCGCTTACTCTTTGGTTAGCATTTTGTACCAATTAAAAAAAGAAATGGTTGTGTTTCATTTCTACTTTATCATGGGAGACTTTCTGTCAGGAAAACCTTCCTGTGGGAGGCATGAGAGATGCCTGCTCCAAGCTATGCTGATGGCTAAAAACATATTTTAGTAATACGGAAATCCTCCATTCCAAGCATTAATGACTGACATTCTCATTTTAGAACATTGACTCCACTCAAATAAATCACTTTTAAATTATTAGACAGTTTTGAGTCCTTTCATAATATTTAGTTTTACTGTCTTCTTCATATTCTTACAGTATCTTTCGATCTTCTATTGATATAAATGCGTATTTTATTTGGTCTGTTCAAATGCAGATGCCATAAAAATACGTAGAAGAGCTAGTTGTCTGCCTGATGCGTATTTTGAAGACTGTACACATAAATCAACATTTTAAAAATTATAAAGAAGTGGAACTATGGTAATGATATATTAGTACCTTTTTAAGACGTCTCTGACATTTCAGTTGTGACCACACTTGTCTATAAAAGTTTAATAAAAGCTTAATAAATTACTCAGGTTAAAATCAGGAAGGACAGCATTGCAGAACTTTAGCTGATGCAAATAATTTAGTAATGAAAATATGGCAGTGGACAATACATGAAGATCTAATTCCACTGATGTTGAATGTAAATCTAAAATAATTCCAAATTAATTCATTCTGTTAAGTCATTTGTTACTGACAGATGAGGAAGGCAAATACTTTTTTTTTCTTTCTGTGAAAGCACCTTCAAGCTCCCCAGCCCCCATTCAGTTCAGGAAGATAAAATTGTCTTGATTCTAAAGTTGGCAAGTTTTATCTCCCCTTAGAAAAAGGGATTTTAATAGTTCACGTATCTAGTCTAGGCCATGAAGTCAAAAGCAGAGCTGCTGTACAAAGTCCGATGGCTAGGATAAGGGTAGTCTTGTATAAAGTTTCAAGCTGGATTCACATTTGTTCAAAATCTGGCAATACTAAACCAAATCATAAGTCCAGATAGAGTTTACATGAAGATACTTCTGTTCCAATCTGCCTTGTTGCTATTGTTCAAGCTGAACTGGCTGCAAGGCATAACCTCTAGGCAGCTACTGTTACAAACCGTCAAGTAAACATAACTTGCACTTTTTGAAGAATAAACAGTCTCAGAGTGAAACAACAGGTTATGAATAGCGTTTTTCCAAACTACATGACACTGCATTATAATTTTCATTTTCTCCTCATTTTACAGTCATCTCATTTGGCCCAAATGGTGATATAGGTCCAAACTGTGTAAAGTCTTGTGACTTTATAGTGCTCTGCAAACGGCAAGAATGCAGCCCTTTTCAGCTGATTCCAGTATATATTGTTTCATTTTTGTTTGTGGGGTTTTTCTCAGCTGTGCTCACCTCCTAGATTTTCGGTGTTCCATATAAATATGCAAAGCATGTCACACACAGCTTAATCAAGTACCATAGGAAATGGGTTTCTACTTGCTACAGTTCTTCACTTATTTTTCTAAAAGCATTCTATTTTGTTGCAGCTTTGACCTCTATGGACTTCTGAAACAAGTGTTTAAACTGAAGAACATTGCCTTTGTGTCATGGCTTGAGGCTGGGCTGACCACTAATGAATGACAGACTCTCTCTATTAATCCCTCTCCCTCCCCAGAAGGGGAAGGGAGAGAGAATAAGGGAGAGATACTTACAGTTTGGAAAACTAAAACAGCTTTAAATATATGTAACATAATACTAAAAGAAAATATAATAATAAAAATAATAAAAATATGAAATATATAGAAATTTGTACAAATATATACAAAACTAATACCAAATCCACCCCCACCCCTCCACCCACCCGCCCCCCTGCCGATGACATTATATCGCCACTGACACTGTAGGACTGGCACTGAGGAAGTCCCAGGCTGGACATGGCAGCAGAAGGGAACTGGATGCAGGAGCTGGATTCAGGAACTGGATTCAGCGACACATGTATCAGGTACAAAGACAGAAGAACTGACAAAGTCCTCCTCAGATGTCGGCAGCAAAAAAGAGAGCTTAACCCTTGTGATCTGCAGAATCACAGAATGTTAGGGGTTAGAAGGGACCTTGAAAGATCATCTAGTCCAACCTCCCTGCCAGAGCAGGACCACCTAGAATAGATCACGCAGGAACACGTCCAGGCAGGTTTTAAATGTCTCCAGAGAAGGAGACTCCACAACCTCTCTGGGCAGCCTGTTCCAGTGCTCTCTCACCCTCACAGTGAAAAAGTCTTTCCTTATGTTTATGTGGAACCTCCTATGCTCCAGCTTGCACCCGTTGCCCCTTGTCCTATCATTGGACATCACCAAGAAGAGCCCAGCTCCATCCTCCTGACACTCGCCCTTTACGTATTTATAAACAATAATGAGGTCACCCCTTAGTCTCCTCCAAGCTAAAGACACCCAGCTCCCTCAGCCTTTCATCAGAAGGCAGATGTTCCACCCCCTTAATCATCTTTGTGGCTCTGCACTGGACTCTTTCAAGCAGTTCCCAGTCCTTCTTGAACTGAAGGGCCCAGAACCGGACACAATATTCCAGATGTGGTCTCACCAGGGCAGAGTAGAGGGGGAAGAGAACCTCTCTTGACCTACTAACACCACTTCTAATACACCCCAGGATGCCATTGGCCTTCTTGGCCACAGGGGCACATTGCTGGCTCATGGCCATCCTGCTGTCCACTGGGACCCCCAGGTCCCTTTCCCTTACGCTACTCTCTAACAGCTCAGCCCCCAACCTATACTGGTACATGGGGTTGTTCTTTCCCAGATGCAATACTCCACACTTGCCCTTGTTGTATGTCATTAAATTTCTCCCCGCCCAGCTCTCCAGCCTGTCCAGGTCTCTCTGAATGGCAGCACAGCCTTCTGGTGTGTCAGCCACCCCTCCCAGTTTTGTGTCATCAGCAAACTCGCTGACAGTGCGCTCTGTTCCCTCGTCCAGGGCATTGATGAATATATTGAATAGTACTGGCCCCAGTACTGACCCCTGAGGGACTCCACTAGATATAGGCCTCCAACTGGACTCTGTCCCATTGACCACAACTCTCTGACTTCTTTCCTTCAACCAATTCACACCCCACCTCACTACCCAATCATCCAGACCACACTTCTTCAGTTTAGCTGAGAGGATGCTGTGGGAGATGGTGTCAAATGCTTTACTGAAATCAAGATAAACCACATCCACTGCACTGCCATCATCTATCCACCTGGTTATGTCTTCATAAAAGGCTATCAGGTTGGTCAAACATGACTTCCCCTTGGTGAAGCCATGTTGACTGCTCCTAATGACCCTCTTGTCCTTGATATGCCTAGAGACAGCGCCAAGGATAAGTTGTTCCATCACCTTTCCAGGGATGGAGGTGAGACTTTAAACTGAATATGACATATATGGGATGGAATAATCAGTTGATCAGTTTTGGGTCACCTGTCCAGTTTGCTCCTCCTGCAGGTGCGACCTTTTTATGTACTTGCAACCCTTCCAGCTATGGCACTCCAATATGGGGTGCAAGTTTTAACAATGACCTTGTTTGCTATAGGAGCAAGTTTAAGCAAGAGCCTTTCTGCATACCATTCCTTGGTAGTAACAATAAACATCAAGTACTATCACTACTAGAAGCAGACACTGACTGCAAAAACACACAGTTGATTTCAGAAAGAGCAGTTACTTAGAAGAGACTTAACTGAAAAGTAAAAACACTGAACAGACTTCTGTTTTAGCTCAAACCAGTACAGTTTGCTATGGATTAAACTAGTAAGCATTCATGAAGAAGGATAATCTCTCTTTTCGTTTTTAATTTGGTCTTAATATCTATGTGTTATCAGAAGTCCCTTTTTTGTTCAAATTTTTGAATGCTTGTCATAAACCTACATGAAGTTTGAGAGATTTGGGAATACCATGCAAAGTATATAGTTTTGCCTGAAGTCAGCCTTCTTTTACCTCGTGATGTTTTAGTATTTCAGCTCAGTTTATTTGCAGATGTTACCATAACATCTTTTTTTTCTTGGAAAATCTGCCTCTCAGTATATCCTACACATATGTGCTAAGCTGTTGTAAGAGAGATAAAAGGCAGTCAGATCTCTGATTTACTGTGTTTCAGGAGAGGATTTATTTTTTGAAGGAAGGAGGGTAGCTTTTCTGACATTTTCCCCTCTATTTCATAGTAGAGCTCAGGGTGTACTGTAAGACCTTCAGGCATACCAGTATTATTCCAAGCACTGAAGATCCTTAATGCAAACATTAAAAAAATAATTATCTTTTCCTGTAGACCAAATTGCTTTTCGATACTTATAAAAATATAGTCTTTAAAATAAAAAGTAAAAAAGGTGTTGAATTAGTAGTTACTGGATATGCACTCTCTGCTTTTCATTGCTTTTTACTGAAATTCTATTGAAATTAATTGAACAAATAGCTGTTATATTGCTATAGAACTCCTTGCAGAAGAGTTAGAATTCAAGGCAAATGAGTTAGTTATGAAATACCATTATTTTCAATAGAAACTGGATAGCTATTGCATTTCCTTCATTTCAGTCTGAATTCCATAGCTATTCATCTATAAAGAGCTTTGGTTATCTATCAGATTCCTCTAATTTAAACAGATACAGATAAGATAGAAAATTCCTTTTGTTTGATTTCTATTTGATTAGTGGATATTTTGCTGAAGCATATAAAACAAGCTCACCAAATCCAAACTATCATAGACAACCTCATTAGAAACTAAATTGAAGAAGTTAGGTCATGTAGATGAAAGATAAGAGGAAAGATGTAGAGTTCTGCTGTACCATGTTATATACATGGATGCATTTTATTTATTGTTCTTATTTAGCGAATGAAAGGGTGTGGGAGCTGACGGAGTTCCCAGGAGTATGTTACGAGTTTTAATACACAAAATTTAAGAATATTAAATGTTCTTACATTAAAAAGATGTATTTAAGCAGAGGCAACAAGCTGCTGCTTGAAGAATAGCAGCTGTAGTTTGTTTATTTGGGGGAAACGGAGCAAGTGCCTTCATAGGCTTTAGAGAAATGCCAAGAATATGAATGGGCACCATTCCAACCAAAACATCTTTTTACAATACTACTATTTGAAAGGCATAATGATTCCACACTCTGCAAACGTATGTTGTCTTTCAGTGAGTTGAAGAAACAGAGAGACATAAAACACAGGCCTTTGGGAATGTTTGGGTTTTTTTTTACTTGAGCACAGGCCAGTGGAACAACAGGTTTCTTCTTGTTTTCCCGATATGTAAACTAGAAAATTTTGACAGCATTCGTGGAGTCATATGGATGATCAGTAACCCAGATGGAGCACCTGAATTAACAGAAACTATTTTCTAATTATTCAGTAAATTGTGGGGTGAACTGCTGTCATTTGGGGCACCTAAGAGCACCATGATGACCTACACACCGCTTCCAACTATTTGAAAAATTAAGCTTAAGTATCCTCATTAAATGGAAGATTGTCTTCCTAGTGAGAGAGGTACCTTTTTTATCAATGCATATCTATTTCCACAACAGCTTGCTGGAGTAGGGGGGTTTGTATGGGTTGGAAATTCAGGACACACCAAAAAAGTGTTATTACTAAATGAGCAGTAAACCACAGATATCAATAAGATGCTGTGCCACATATTTTTACTGCAGTCAAGGTGCAAGTACAGAATAGAGCTTAGGTTTGTTGTCTGTATTTCCCTGAGCTCACAACTGAGTCTTATAGCCTGTATTAAGCTTGATGATGGCCCAGCCATATCTATTGGTACCTGTGAAGCTAGAGTGGGTATTCCCAAGTAGCATACATCTCTTGCTACAGAGACTGAAGGAATGGGTTAATTGCCTTTTTTTAAGGAAAGAAATGCACAGGCAAGGAGAGATGTTGAATAACAATTTTAATCTGTTTGATTTCCAATATGTACAATTCCTGCAGGTATAAACTTGAAAAGAGATTAATTATCACAGTTTAGGGCTTATGTACTCATAAACTTCTACTAAGGCATCTCAAAATTCCCAGAATGATTTAGATGCTGTCTCTACATCACTGACTTACAATCTGAAAAGACTTCTTCAGTTCCCAGTTTTTAAGGCCATAATTTTTAGATTTGAATGTACATTCATACAAGTTATCATAACTATCTGAAACTTCACAGAAATGTGGAGAATTGTGCCTTTAGGAAGCTCTAATGTAAGACAGTTGAAATTATTTTTTTCTCTGCAGAAACTCACTATGTACATAATATATGTGGCAATGATCCATAAGAGCATAGGAAGCAAACAATACAGATCTCATGGGCTCTGAGCAGCTGCTGACCAATGCAGATTGCACCCAGGCATTGAAGTAGATGTGACTTTACATGCTTTTTATGCAGAACTCTGAATGTTGCCTGAAGGTGTGACCTAAGTTGATCCAAGCTGATGCTGCTTCAGAAAAGAGGGATGCCACACACACATCCTAGCAGTTTCTTGTGTTCCAGTCCCAGCACTGGGGGCCAGAGAGTGATCTCTATGAAAACCACTTTCTCTTTCTTTTCTTTTTTTTTCAATGAGTGTGTTCAGCTGAGTTTGTTCTCTGATTTGGCTCTCCCTGTGACCCAGTGAGTTCTAGCAGCATGGCAAGAGAGGGGATGTGTGGTGAGCTAGGAGATCTCAATAAACAATAAACAACACCTGTGTTCTAGTTTTTTTTGCATTAGGTATCCTTGTTTGTAACAAACAAAAAAAAAAAAACACTAGATTTCTAGTTCAAAACTTTTTAATCTTTTTTTCTCACAGTAGCAAAGGGGCTAGCCAGACCCTCCTGAGGGATTCACTGAGGTGAGGTGTAGTCATAGCCCAGTCACCTTTTGACATTCTGGAGTCAACACAACACCTGAAAACTAACAACTGATCTCCCTCCTCTTCCTCAGAGGAGACAAGGAGAGCCTGAATGCCTCCTCCTGTGAGTCTTCTTGTGTGAAGGAGCAAGGATCTTCCAATGCTGTTACTACTGTCTCGATTGGGAGGGGGAATTGGGGCCACTGCCATGTTTTCCTCCTAAGCATATGGTCTGGCACAGAGTGGGAAGGTGTGACAGAAAACACTTCTAGTCCTATGAAGGCAGCATCTGAGCAAGCTACATTTGGGAATCACTGTCTGGCCATGATTTCACAGTTGGCACTCGTCCTGCTTAAGCCAGTTAAGGCAGTCCCCACATGGCAGCCAGCTGTGTGCTTGTACAACTGTATCATCAGCGGTCCTCTGATCTTGTGATCCTCCACACAAAAACCCAGCATTGCTGACACAGAGCAGGGACAGGCAGAATGGTGGGAATGAGTCAGTGGGAGAAGAGCATAGCGGAAAGAGAAAAAGAGCCCCCTAGGCCAGCAGTGTCAGTAGAAATACCAGCCAGGTTATGATTTAAGAGATTAGTTTGATGTTACAGAAAGATGAAGCTATGGGCAACTGCCATGAACAGGTCAGTCACATTTCTGTCCTCACCATATGTTTCTGCCATGTCTTTTCCAGCAGCAGTAGAGCACTCAGCCTGCAGAGAGCAGACTGGGACCAGAAAGGAAGGAAGCTAACACAGCCACAAAACTGGGATAGGCTTTCTTCTGCCTCAGCTACCTGAATTAACTCAATATGCCACATGTCACCTTATGGCAGAAGGAAATAATTCAGGACAAGTGTTGGAATGCTAATTTCATCTTCATCAGTAGATCTTTAGGTGCATTTAGAAGTAACATCCCTAAGGTGAAAAAGTGTCCTGAGAAGGCAGAGCCAGTCTAACAGCTGGAAGCTACCAAAAGCAGAGAACACATATCCAGCCATATGCTGCTTCTGCTTCCCTTCTCCTGCCCTCCTTTCCAAGCTTTCTCCAGCCAACTAACCTGGTAGAAAACAAACCATGAGGGGAAAAATTGTTTGAAATTTTCGGCCACATTAGTAAACACCATCAACTCAAGGAGTGACCATCTCAAGTAGAAATGCAAATTACAAATGAGATGGCTGAGTTCACCACTGCTGAAAAGATTTCTTGTCACTTATTTCTTCTCCACCCCTGTGACCTTGCATGGCTGCATATTTGCACTGATTCCCTTGCACTCATTTTCTCATGCGATAGGAAGTTTTTGTGAACCTGAAATAATCCCTCTGCTGAGCCTTTTCCTTTTTTCCTTTTAAACAAGTTTAGTTTTCCAGTTGATTACTAAGTTGTCGTGGCTTATGACTCACTTGATCATCATTCAATGCATGCTAGAGCCACTGCAAAATAAGCTGTGGGTGCTTATAACAAGGAGTGCAGATCAGATGTGAGGTGAGAGAGTGGGATCTCCCTCTATCCTGTTAATGCTACTAGGTTGGTAAAAGCTCTTACCTGTTGCTCCACCTTAAGAATCTGCTTTCAATTCTTCACTAGAGTTATACGCAGCACAATGCTGAAAAACATGCATCTCCTTAAGGAAAATAAACTGTGAATTACTTTATATGCTTGCCATATATGCCAGTTTATTATTCTAGTTTTAATAATTGTTAGATAACTCCTGGTTCACAAGTTTCCTTTTAAAAAGAAAAAATTTTCTACTTTTGCATTTGTGCTATTGGTACTGTTCCATGCTTTAGCATGAAGAAATTCTGATTTTGCTTTATTTTAATTTTCAAGTAATTTAATAAAAGATATCTCACAGTACCATACTGATGGATGCAATTGCAATGTATATACTGCATCCTCCTATACGCAATGGACCAAAATGTTTTAGAGACTTAAATATGTTTATGAACTGGAAATAATGAAGAAATAGGTGAGAAAAAGAGTAATTAAAATAGTGGAAAAGGATAAACAAAATGTTTTCTGGTGTAATTTAGAATAGTCGGCTGCCAAGCAGGGATAGGTAGGAAAGCTGACAGAGATGGCAAAGCCTCTATTTAAGAAGGCTCCTGCATGAATAATGGTAACAAAATGAAAAACGACAGAAGAAGATGGTATTAGACAGAAGGAGTGGTGAAATACAAAGCACAGACAAAGTCTTGGTAGTACCCTGCAGTAAATGTGTCAGAGTATTAGGAGGGGTCAGCTTTAATCCGGATTCTGAAATTGATGCCATTTTTAATACATTTGTGTTTCATCGTACCCATGAGAAATAGCAAAGTAGTTGTGAATACAGGTCACCAGTGCAGAAAGCTCAGAAATACCGCTTCAGCCTATCTCAGAATTTTGTTGAGAATCTTCCTCTATCTTTGTGTTTTTGAGGTGTTTTAGTGAGGAAATCAGAACTGCAATAGCAGGTTTGGGTAATCAGGACTGATGGTAAAACTGAGGGAAGGCGTTTCTAAAGGAGCTGAAGATGAAAACTATGATTAAATTCACAAAAAAAAAAAAATATAATCATAATTTAAGAAGAAGAATTCCCCTCCATCTTCCAGACTCTGAGTATTTCAGGTAATGAAATGTTATTTCCTCATAACTGTGCTTTAAATAACTGAGTTGCTTTTTTTGTAGATATTAGCAGGAACTAGAACACAATGAGAAGAGTTTGTGCACGTGAGGAAACATCACTTTTGATGAAACGTGCTCAAGAAGTGTAAAATAAAATTTCTTGTGGAAGTACACAGTGTGCAATACTGAGTCATTACAATAACTGCCTCCTGAGATGGTTAAGCAGGAAATGGGGATTTCCCATGTTCTGCAGGAATGACCTAGACTGTATTGGTGTCATATATTTTTTTTCCTCTTACAATTATCATATTTTCCCTTTACATAATAAAGCCATGGTTTCAGCCTGATTTTTCATAGGAAAATTTTTAACATTTCAAGGTTTCATTGAGCTATACGTTGTCTTTAAAAGCTTTTTGTATGGCTGGTATGTTGTTACAACCTTTTAAATCACAGTAATATCACATTACATTAACTACAGAGAGCTTCCTAAATATATATTTTAGTTAACAGAGTGTTCTATGTTATCTCCTAAATAAACATGAGGTTTTCTGTTACCAGAATGTTCAACAGTAGCACAGTTCTGAGATAAGAGTAAGCACATGAGGAGGACTGTAATTACAGCAATTATGGAAAAGTAATTTACTGGTTGTATAAACTGAACAGCTTTGAAAGAGAGTGGATCAACCATAAAAAGAAGTTCAATATTGAAAATAAATATTTTGGGATCTGTGAAATGGTTGTTCTGTGGATAAGAAAACTGTAAACATTTTGCCTAAAGTGCATGTATTTTCATTTTGGAGGCCCTTATAAATATAAGTTTGTGTTTTTATAGAAAGGCTTAGAGATGTCAGAATTATACAGAGATATGCAGATCTGTCATTTCCCATCTGGTATGTACCCAGGGCTTACTAAAGAAACAAATGAAATACAGAGGAATTTACATGTCTTTAGGGAAAAAGAACAACCTATAAACTTTTACATTTTGTAACAGGTAAAACAATTGTTTATTTAAAAGGAAATTAATAGGTTAATGCCAAACTATTCAATAAAGAATAGCGTTATCTAGAGAGAAATTTAATCCAAATACTCCAAAAACATAGACACAGCCTTACACTATATTTAGATAGCTCAGAAGCCAAATCTACATGCAAACAGTTATGTTCTAGCCCAGGAATATTAAACCTTAAGTTTTCAGTGCTTGGACAAGAGAACACCTGGGGGTTGTCAGCTATTTCTGAAGACTCCACAACATAGGGTTAAGGAAAGCAAGTCCATGTATTCCATATGAAATTTCTAAAGAGGTTTGTGCCTTCACCACATGGACTACACAAATATTAAAGAATACACAAATAGAAGGATGAAAACAATGTTCTAGCTAAGATTTTTATCACATCATGCCTGTTTTTGCAGTGTCTGTCTTTAAAGCCATGCTGTGAATAGCTGTGCACTGCAGCACACCCCAGCATCCTGCCATCCTGAACAGAGTGCACTGTACATTTCTGTGCTTCCATTCTTGCCATGAAAATCAGAAATTAGAAAGGAGAGCATTACACCTCAACTTCATCCTAGATGGAGGTGGGATATGACCTGAATGCACCCCTGGGGCCTGAGAGACACTTCAGTATCTCATGTTTAAACAAAGTTTAAATGGTTTACTTGCGGTGAGCATGGCAGCATTTAGATCTTGCTTACCCATCAAGCCAGAGCAGCTCAAAACCTAACATAATTGTTTGGAAAATAATAATCTTTCTTTGATCTGATGCCTGATGGATGGTCTGATTATCAGTTGCCTATTACCTGCACAGTGGGATTTTACATTCACATTTGTCTGGGATTAATAGCACCCATTACAACCACTGCACATATTCCTCCATCAACTAAACCACATGGCAATTGTATGTTCCATTGCTTTGCAGTAGGTCACAGCATTTAATTACATTATCACAATACTAAGCCATTACAAGCAAGTCAGAAGCAAATAACAAGTCCTGAATAACTATTTACAGTCACTCAGGCTTTGAGGACCATTACATAAGAAACTGTCACTTCTGCTTTACAGGGAGAAAATTAAGCTTTCTGTCTATGAGGTAAATGCTATTGAAAACCATAGGGCTGGGCTGAAACCATTTTAAAAAATAAACTACTTTAAAAACAACCCTGCTGCTGTAAATGCTTCTTTTTATATTAAGTGTTTGACTTAAATGGATTGCAGTAACTCTTGAATGTTTGAAGGAGGGTACCAGGAAACATTTTAAAAAGCTCTTGTATTCCACCTTTAAAGCTTTTGTGTATTAACTTGACAGAAAACGGCTTATAAGAAAACCTTGCTTACATGAATGACAAAGCTGAAAGGGTCTGTATGCTAGCGGAAGAATGCAGCACTTTGTCAGTGGGAAAGAACAGAGGTACCAGTGAGTGTTCATAAAATGAAGAAAGAGTTTGCAAAGGGATGAAATACCATAACTATTGGTCTTTTGTTTTGTAACATGTCCAGAATTTTTCACTCATGTTTATAACTCATGTTTTTAAAATCAGTGAGTCTGAGCAAAAGGTAAAAAAGTAAAAAGGTTATCTATTTGTACCTACCTAACAATTGACATTCAATAGATCTGATTTCTTAATTGCATCTTTCTGAAATAGTCCTGAAGAACTGAGTTGGTGTGGAAGTACCAGGGCTCTGCAGAAATCTAGCAGATATTCGTATACAATACTGGAAGATCCTGCTTAATGACATCTGCAATATAATGTTGTTGGCTTTAACTATCTAGCTTTAACTAGGATTAAATTCTATACTGTGGAAGGTACAAATGAAGTTTTAAAATTTATAGGATGGCTCAAAGCATTTATGATTATTCCAGAATGGAAATTCTTGTGTTGTCTTTAACATATAATTGTCTCCTTTTGATTACTTGCTTTAAAGTACCTTCATTCAAATAAAAACTACTCTCCTGCAAAAATAGTCTTCTAATTAAACAAAATATAGCTCAAATAAAAATCTACACCAAGAAGATAAGCCCAGCTCTGTAGTAGAAATGATCTAATACTTTCAGAAAACCACAAAAGCATAAACAAATCTCCTTTCATATCCCAAAATTTTATTATTCTTTTCAGAATACCCTCCCAAAGTACTATGAAATGAAAAACTTATTTTTTTCCAGACGTCTAGGGCTCAAATAGGGCAAAGATATCCATAATAAAATAGGTTTGAATTCCATTTGAGGAACCTTAAAAACAATCACATTATCAGCAGCATCTTCTAATGTTGACCAGATTTTGTATTAATATATTTCTGTGATGGAAGCAAATGTAAAGGATTGCTATGTGTTACTTTTGAAAACTATGTTCTTGCATAAAATCCTGATGTATTTCAAGTCAACTGAAAAATAAGACACAAGTTCTTGCAGTGAAGTATTAGAAAGTGAGTTATTTCAATTTTCTATTTCTTCTCTGAGCGGGATTCTCATTCTGTAAAACCTTATTAAAAGAATCATGAAAATAAAGAGAATTTTCAAGTTTAATTTGCTGTAAAAATTACAAAGAGTGAGTAATATGCTTTTGTATCATTATAAATTCAACTTTATCCAAAAATTGCAGGAAACTGTTACAGAGTTAGTTTGGGGTGAGTAAAGAAGCATTCATTTGTAGGATAAATTATAAGGAATAAATTGAGTCAGGGTATTAGGAGACATACATAAAGGTGAAAAAATTCTGATGAGGTTTAGAAAGGTATGAAGTTGATGAGATGGAGAAATGCAGAATGCTGTGGTAAGTGCAAGCAGGTATAGATGAGGACACACTCTGAATGCTGGTGTAAAGTGAGAGAAACACAGTCTGATTTGGCTAATGGGATAAAACAACAGAAGTTGAAAGCAAGAGTTTTAGCTCTGTGTTGAATAATCTGTTTTCATGCTGAACAAATCTTTGAAACACTATCTGTGATTCTGAAGGTCACGGTTCATCTCTGACAAAGGAACTGACTTTGGAATTAACTCTGCTTATTTCCATCTTTTGTAGGCAGCACAGGTTACTCCTACTCTTTCTCCCAAACAGAATTTTTAAAAAGCAAAAAGTCTGCTACTTTTTTTTCACATAGGAAAGACTATCCAATGAGCTTCCCTTGTCTCTCTGTGACACAGACAAGCAATAATACATCAGCCAAGCAGCCTAGCGGGATGTCTTTTTACCTTTGCATATCTCTGTTGTCTTGGGCTGCAATATGTCCCTGAGAGAGTCAACTAGGCAAAGCAGAGCAAGTTCATGTAGAGCAGCCTCGCCTTGAGCTTGAAACACATTCAAAGATGGGGTCTCTGTTTGGTGGTAGTGAAAATCTTTGCTTTCTTTGTGCATCTTAAAATGAGCAATGCCCTTGCCTGGAACATGGGCAAAAAAGAGAGGAGGTGAGCTAAGTGATCAAGTCTATGTCTACATTGTGGGGAAAGCAAATACACCCATGTCCCACAGCCAGGGGCCCCGAGCAGCCTGAGAGGCAGGTCAGAGCAGTGCTCTGAGGGTGAGGGGGGGACAATGCTGTAAGCCAGGCTTTGTCCCATCACAGTATTAGCAACTAAGTCACACACCTGGAGATGGAAAGCATTTCCAGTCCAACAATACAGACATAGCCAAAATGAACATATAGGGTAAGACGTGAAAATTTCAAAAAGAGGGTGAGATCAAGGCTTACACAGAATATGTGGATGACCTAAGAAATACAAAGGCTATTTGCATACTGAAGACAGGAGCAGACTAAGCAGCATGAGGAAGAGGATGACACCCAGGTGATGCAGTAAAGAGGCAAACTAGAGGGAGAGTAAGACTTCTAAACTGTTTAGACAGTAAGCACATTGGGAAAAAGATTGTGCCCTCTAATGGATTTATGAATTATCTTCCCTGTCATCGAATTACCTGCTTATGGAATAAAATTGTTACAAAAAATGAATAATAAGAATATCAGTATTTACAAGATGATTAAAACGCTCCAGTGCATAATAACAACCAACCAAAAGCTTTTCTTTCTAAAGAGTCAAGGTAGCAAATCTGAATATAGGTAACTCACAGTGGGAGAAAAAAGATTTCTTACACATTTCAGAATTGGTCAAATTCTTAAGAATAACGAGCAGTTTTCTCAAGGGCTTATATCTCTCTAATGGAATTTTACTGAAGATTGATCACACTACCTTAATAATTAGAAGGTCTTAATAAGCAGTTTACCTTTGATAAATAGTATTGTTAGAAACTACTGTGCTTTTGTTGTAAGCTAATAAGGTTGAAGTGTCAAGTTTTAAATGCATTTTAATCTTGGTGTTACGTAGTAACTGAAAGTAATTAATAATCCAGAAATAATCACCAATAAAAAACTTCAATCCCTTCTCCTTTTTTAAGAAATTCTATACAGAGTATAGATGAAGTATTCATGTAACAGAAAAGTTCATAACAGCGAAAAGACAGTTTCCCTCATTTTGAATTGGAATGGAGGAAAAAAAGCTGAATAGTAGGACAAGAAGCTGTGACCAAGAGCTCATCACAGAAGACCTCTGGAGGAACAAGGTCTGCAGTGAGATCCAGAGGTAGCAGGGCCATGGGCTGAATTGGCACACTCGCACATCTCAGGGCTGTGGTTTCATGAACTACCTCCACATCTACGATGTAGACGAGCTGCTGACTCCTGGACTGAGTGAAAGCCCATTCCTGACGTGCAGACTGTGTTACAGATTCTCAGCTTCTTCCTAAGGTGATATACCTGCCTTTCTAGGAAGGATTGTGGACTACCTTTTCTGCCCAGCGTTGGTCATGTAAGATCATGGCAAAAGCGAATAGACAGACGCTTCTCAGTGCTCTGGGATCATCCACATATTCGCCAAGTGTGGGTTTTAGGGCATATGTGAAGTCTTTTGCAAGAACTATCCCAGTTATTCTAAAGGCAGCCCTGAAGACACTCCCACAGCACATAACATGGAGAGGACACGAATTTGGCCTTAGTGCTGGTCTTGGGTTTGCTTCTGTATGCCTTCGTAGATGCAGACAGAGACCCACTACTGCAACAGTTGCAGCTTTACCAAAAGTCCAAATGGGGATTGGATTTGGGGAGGGGCGATAAAATTTGAAGCCTTGAACTGGGTTCTTAAGAATGTGCCCATTCCTTTATCAACCTTGCATCCCACCGCCTACTAGTGACAATGTGGTTTTGGACATGATCCCATTTGAACCGCATAATCTAAGTACCAAATGTTTTTGAACAGATAGAAGAAAATATTCATCATCCTGTAGCAGTGTGAAATAAAAGTAGGCCCCCTCCTCACAGGAACACCATGATTCTTGTTCCGTTCATAAAGCAGGTAGTCACCTTCTGCAGTAATATAATACGTCTTAAATATTAAGCAAGTGAAAAAAGAATCCATCACAGGGTAATTAAATATGTTAATTCCCCTTGCTGTCCCAAAGGGATTGATCATGACTCTTAAGTAGGCAAATTTCATTTACTTTATTTAAAGGCAGATGCAATATAATCAATGTTAAATTTCCTGATTAACCATAAAAGCCCTGTTTGAGTAAGTGATCCTTGGCATTTTAATAGGTTTTGATATAACTACAGCGTGTAAGCAGTGTTTATTAATACCATAGGACTGAAAGCACAGTGTGATACAGGTAGAATTGGTTCCTGTTTTGTATAAATGTTAATATCCTGCGTAGATGACCTTGCACCTCCTTTCACATATCTTTTAGCTCAAGGCAGCAAGTGAAATTTAAAGCCTGACTACAAATAACAGTGTTGCAGAACAAGTAATTTTGATTTATGGGGAACCAAAGTAGAATTTTCTCTCATTAAGAATATGGATAAATAATTACACATCTTAAAAGCTAAACTGTGCAACAAAGATAAGGTAGTGAATATAAAAAGAAGTAGACAGCATTATAGTTTCACTAAATATGTTCATTAAATATGTGCATAGTGTAACCAAGGCAAAGATTTCCCTAAATCTTTGGGATTTATGGGCAACCAAGTCAACTCACTTTGCGGGTGGAGGGTCATATAAAAGCAGTTTCAATAACAACATTTTATCTTAAAAGCTTGCTAAATTTTTTTCTTTAATGCTGTTGCTGTGGTATACTCTGTGTAGCATGACTGAAACATAATAGTGCTTGTTGTTGTAAAAGTTGTTTTGACACTTGTTTGGGGTGACTCATGTAACTCACAAGTGGTGTACTGGCAATAAAACCTCTATTGCACTCTACACGATTACTGATTCTAACCGTATGTTGATATATACACTCATGTATATCATAAAGCACAGACTGTGCATACCACTTAATAAGACGAATATCAGTGTAACTTAACAATAGCAACAAACTTTACCAACATAAAATCTGTAAACTTCAGTTTAACAGTATAAAGCCAGCTGGAAAAATGTCTGAGAACAAATACCTAAGATCAGTCTGGCTCTTGCATCAAAAGGAAGGTTTAGATAGTTTATCTTAAGAAATATTTTATCTGCACTTGCTTCTCATACAAAGCCTTATGCCACTGCAGATAGATTACTTATTTTAAAATAAAATATTTCACATGTTAGCAGTCCTGTTTCCATTCTCATGGCAAAACTGATCCCAGGAAGATCAGGCAGTAGAAGTGGTGACCTAAAGATAGGCTTGTGGAAATACTGAGGAGCAAGGATCTTTGATTCTCCATCCTTGCCACAGAACGGACTGCAGGAAGAAAAATCCACTTCCCCAGAAAGTGAATCCACAATGGGGCAGAGCACATGAACCCCATCTTGCCTATTGTAGCACTCCACAGCCTCATTTATCACAATACAAAGTTGAGAATTGGGTGGAAAATTCATATAGCTTGAACGGCTTTTTTTTTTTATATAATCAAGGTATGTTAGTTCATCACAACTGAAATCTTCTGTGGAAGATGCAAGCTTCGGTGAAACTGTACCAGTATCTATTCTGATAAGGGCACTCACATCAGAAGTGGGGGACTGAACTGAAGACCCTCATTTGCAAGAGGCACTTAACAACATGGTGGTTTTGTTCTTTTTCTTTGCTGGTGAAAAGTGACACAAAGTTTCTGGCCAACGACAATACAAAGTGATGAAATTTTTGAAACCATTAAAATTTACATGCGGTGAAGAATTAATTTTCTATCTATTTCTAGTAATCTCTCCTTGAATTTTCCTGAGAGGAACCAATTAGTGAGGTTACAGTTCTCACAGTGAAGGGCTTTCTTACCAGTAGCATGATGATTACAAGGAGGAATGTCCTTATAAGTGGGTGCATCTTTAATTAAAAGTAAATATGTGAAGGAAATAACTGTTTATGGAGCACTTAAAATGACTTCTTTCAATGTTCATGTGTTTATACCATAAAGCATATTTTAGGTAGCACAGTGCTGTCACTTGTTATTCAGTGCATACTTAATGAGACGGACAAGCAGAGGAATGTAGCAGAGACAATACGTTTCATTAAGGTTATCAAGAAAAGTTAGGGAAAGGAAACGTGGCTAGATTAATTGTGCACCTGCTAACATGCTGCAGTTCCAAAGACACTATACCTTTTATCTTGTATAAATATTGGTAGAAGAGCACACATATATCATTACTAAAGGGAAAACAGACAGCCCGTTTGGAAACCCAGAGAGCAACAGTAACCTAGACTACTGCTAGGATCTTGTTTGGGTGTTCCAGCCTTCTTGATTTAAGTTTGTAGTTAAGCTAGTAATCTTTGCTGTCCGGCTGGTTCCATCTTAGTTACTTAGACTGTAAAATTTCACAGCCAGTGTGTATTCTAAATAGAATGTGCCCATCCATATCGCAAACTAAATTTTGGGTTCTTCTACTATATATACTATAACTAATGTTTATATACTAGTAGTCAGAATCAGGTTTTTCAAGAAAAATCAAACACTAACACGAAGGAACTGACAAAGCCAATCTTCCAGCTTTGTGATTTCATGCCAGCCTGTATTGCAGCCTTGCCCTATGGCATACCTGATGTTCAGTGGGATGTCACAAGAAGGGGTTTAATGGAAAATATAGATGTCTTATAAGAAGTAAAAGACTGACGTATTTCCTAATTGCAATTGATTCAGAAACAATAATAAGATGATGCAGTGCATGCCTTAGTCTTAGTCTTAGACACAGAGTTTTAATTTTCAGACCAATAATGCAAATAGTTTTCATAAACCAAATGCTGCCATGCCTCCTCTTCCCCATTTCCAACTTGATGTCATTCCTTTCCAGTTTAGGTACTGTGGCGGGTTAACCTTGGCCAGCAGCCATATCCCCACCCAGCCACTCACTCACTTCTCCTCAGCAGGATGGGGAAGAAAATAAGGTGAGAAAGCTCTTGGTTTGAAGACAGCCTACAAGAAAGCTGGAGAGGGACTTTTGACAAGAGCCTGCAGTGATAGGACGAGGGGTAATGGTTGGAAGCTGGGAGAAAGCAGGTTTAGGCTAGATATAAGGAAGAAGATCTTCACCCTAAGGGTGATGAGACACTGGAACAGGTTGCCTAAGGAAGTTGTGGATGCTTCATCCCTGGCAGTGTTCAAGACCAGGTTGGATGGAGTCTTGAGCAATATGGTTTAGTGGGAGGTGTCCCTGCCATGGCAGGGAGGTTGGAACTAGGTGATCTTTGAGGTCCCTTCCAACCCAAATGATTCTGTGATTCTGTGGTTAAAACCAAGGAGATCTCTTACCAATTAGCTTCACAGGCAAAAGAGACTCAACTTGAGGAAAATTAATTTAATTTCTTGACAATTAAAATAGATTTGAGTAACAAGAAACAAAGACAAACGTTAAAATAAAGCATTTCTTTCCCTCTTTCCTGTTCAGCTTCGCTCCAGTCTCCAAACTCCACTACTCCCTGCTGAGCAGAGCAGCAGGAATAGGGAGGGACTATGATCTGTTCAAAACAATTTATATCTGCCTCCACTTCCCTCTCACGTGTTTCCTATGCTCTAGTGTGGGCTCTCTGTGGGCTCCAGTCCTTCAGGAAAAAGCCTGCTCTAGTGTGGGTCCCTCATGGGCTGCAGGGGGCTCTCTGCTCCAGCACCTGGGGCACCTTGTCCCCATCCTCCTTCTCTGGCCTTGGCATCTGCAGGGCTGTTTCTTACTCTGTTTTTCCCTTCTCCTCTGCCTGTCTGGCATTTTTACCCTTTCTTAAATAGACTTTCCCCAAGGTGCCAGCATCGTGGTTGAGGGGTTCAGCTGTGCCTTGTGGGTCAGTTGGAGGCAGCTCTATCTGGCACGGGGCAACCCCTGGCCGCTTCCGACAGAGGCCACCCCTGCCACCCCCACCACCAGCAACACCTTGACACCTACAGTCAACATAGGTACAAAGCTGATGAGCTTTTATCTTGTAGGCTTCCTAAAAGTTCTGTATAATCAATGGAGACAGATGAGCATCTCTAGGGTGTAATTCAAGGCTTGGGGAATCACCCACTGGAGGTGTCCCTATCTCTCCCCTTTTTCTATAATACTGCAATAATTTCTATTAAACTGAATAAAGTAGATCTCCAGAGTAGAGCACACAGCACCTTTGAGAGCTGTTTATCCCTTGTACATACTTCAGTGAAACTGAAAAAAAAAATCATAGACACTAAACTGGGTGACACAAGTATACCACTGAGCTACCTTAATCAAACATAATTATATCTTTTTATTTGCTTTAAATTTGCCTGCAGGTGCAATAAAATAAAAGCGTGTATGCGATGGAGGACGTTTGTAATACTAGCAGGGATGGCAAGTGGGTTGTAAAGAACATGTAATAGTTAGCATTGAACTAGATTAACATGGATTAACACATTTGTTTAAAAAAACAAGGCAGGAAGTATTTTAAGGGCGTGGCACGTCATCCTTTCTTACATTACTTATTTTTTCAGCAGAACAAAATAAGTATTTCATGAAAATTAAAACATTTTTTGCATGTTTCAGTTTCCCACAAAAGGAAACCAATAAAAAAGTTGAGGAGGTCATCTGCAATACAACCAGTGACAGGTCCATGATTTACAGTCCAAACACTTTTTAACTGGCACAAAATGGAATGCTCTTGTGGTTGAACGTGAGAGAGTTTGCATTCACTTTTTTCTTCTTATTTGCAAAGATGCCACTAAATCTAAAAAATATAACAGACATTTTGCAAGTTGCAAAATGAAAAGTGCAGGCAGCAGTTGTCAGAGTGTAAGTTATTCATACCACTTGAATTTTCCCACCTTTTTTCATCACATATTTTTTCCAAAGGAGCATGTCTTTCCATTCAGAAGATGGGTGATGCTCCAGGAAATAACAAGATCCTGGGAGCCGATATGACCAGTGACAGTCTATAGCAGCTCTGATTCATTTGCTTTAGCAGTTGAGAAAGGCTCAATACAAAACTCAGTAAGTAATTTAGAGGAAAGAAACTCTTTGAGGAGGTGTGCTAAAAGTATCAGTGTTGCAATAGTTGCACTAACTCACTGATTTTGATGCATCAGAGCTGTGCTGAGAGAATTTAACCAGCTAAGTTCAAACACAGTAACTAAACATTCATGTGATGGCAGTAATTTGCATTTAGTGAAGTTATGTCTGGGCTAATAATCCCCAACCAAAAGCATGACTTGACGTTGAATGAATGACGTCTAATGTCAAGACCCAAACTGATCTCATGGTCCCAGATAAAAAGGCACCAAATGACAGAAAGCATTAACAGCAAATAAAAAATTAAGTATAGGTTCTAAGTTGGACCCTTTTTAGGTGTTTGTTTCTATCCCAGTAACTTTAGCTGGATGTTCCCTGTGGAAGGTGCAAGAACATTGGATCAAGTTTATAATTTAAAAAAAAAAAAATCAACACATATGGTTTTGTGGTAAATACAGGTTTTGATCTCAGGTTCACCAAGGTCTTTCTTTCCAGTCAGCTCTGGAAACTCACTGAAAATTTTCATTAGTCTGCAGGTGATGATTTCCTCATCATCCTGCCCAGAAATCATGTAAACCAGCATTTTTACAGGTTGCCATTTATTTTGGTATCTCCATGAGTTTGCAACAGAAACAAAGATAACAAACAAATTCAGCTGACCTTACTAGAGCTTAAGATATTGTATGTTATCAAAAAACACCAAGATTAATTAATGGCAGAAAATTGATGGCTATTGAGTGAAAAAACCCACCACTTATAGAATAGGAAGTCCCAGAATGAGATGACACTTGAGGCTGAAAGATTATTCAGAAAATATTACAATACTCACAAACATGATGTATTTATATTGCTACAGGCTTGTCCTATCCTCACAGACTTCCCTGTTGGCTCCAAGGTTAGAGACAGGATGCTAGCTTATAGTATGACCTGGTTTGAACATCCTCATGTTCATCACATTTGAAAGAAATGTATCATGTCAGAACACATGCCTGGAAGTCAGGTGATCCTAAATTATAACCCTTCATTTACCACTGAGCCCATATGCTGCCCTTGAAAGACTTTGTCTGTTACTCCAGCTGTGAAAGAAATAATGTAATATTGGAGATTAAATGATCAGTCACAGGCTTCAAGGTTCTTGAGTGATGGACTGAAAAGCTTGTAAAAGACTGAATTATAATTTCACAAAAATATTACATCACTTCCTGAGGGAATATATTGAGCGTTATCTATTGTGCACATTAGATGAAACAGGCCTCCTCTGGGAAAAATAATATGTGGGCATGGCATTAAAAGTGGTCATACCACATGTACACAAGGGGCAAGGGTAGATTTAAAGTTTTATGTGTAACCTAAATTACGAAATTCCCTGATTTTCAAGTTCTTGCCTTTGCACCTTTAATACTTCATAAGATAGTTCTACATAAGCAGAAAATAAACACACAGAACCATGCCTTTGGAGAGCTGCAGAGAGATTTTAGAATCAACACATATAAATATGAATACTCTGAAGGGAGGAGAACCTTTTTTTCAGGCATGGTAGTGCAGATCAATACATCACAACTGGAGTTGATGGTATACTTTCATTTATCCTTTTCAGTCATTTGTGTGAAAGCTACAAATGTATCTTATATCCTGCAGATGCTGGATACAACCTTCAGAATAAGGAAAAGTAAAATTAAATGATGGTGTAAGCAAAAGTCACACCAGGCTGTTTTCTCTCGTGCTACCGATAAATGACAGACAGTAAAGTGGGAAGGAGTGCTGATCATAGAGGCAAAGCACTGAGAAGTGATAGCCACGGAGGTGGGTGGAAGGGCTCAGAAAGAGAGGCAAAATGATTTTGTTATCTGGGGCTGTGCTGCTCTTTGATGCAGCTTGAGAGGGGCTGAATCCTTCACATTCTACCACTTTCCTGGGTCCAGCATAGACCTGTGGAGTAAACATAAGTATCCTTCTAGCAAGGTCACAAAGCCGGCCCTTATATACAAAACTAAGCAAATGGCTTGTTAGGTCAGGCTGCTCTTTTCTTGGAATGACTTATTTGTCTTCATTCCTTTGGAAAGCTGTAAACCACGCTTTGCAGTACTACCAGTGTTGCATACCTCCTTGCTACTAGTTCTCTATGTACTGTCCTTTCCAGAATGGTCACTTTTTCTTTTTTTTTTTTTCTCATTTTCACTTTGCTTGCAGGTGTTCTACAGCTGTGCCCACTTTCCCCTTTCATATCTGTAAAACAAGTTAAATTAATTTTGAATATATTTCTGGAAGGGGCCTCTGATTTATGGTGCCACAATCACTGGCAAACATAGCTCGTGTTTCCTTTCATAGTCACAAAAATGAAGAGCATTGTCCAAGCTAAGTTCTCAGACTGTCTTGGTATGGAAAAACTAAAGAAAGAAAAGCTTTTTAATGGAAAGCTCCTCCTATCCTTTCTCTGACTGTAAAACACTCACCGGCTGTAGGTGACAAATGTGGAATAGGTTTCTAATATTTAACTGCTTAAAGGCAATCATTGGGATAGACTCTGTCTTAATCAAGGTGGTTCCAAAGAATACTTCCTTCAGCTGCAAACATCTGTGTAATGGCTCCACAGATTTAAATGTGTGTTTGTGAATATGCATTAATCAACTTCACTTCAAACTGGAAACAAAGTTTCACTCTTGGGGGATGGATGTCTAACGCTTCTAGGTTTTCTAAAAGGAAACAGCGTTTTTTAACTTAGAAAAGTGGCCAGTATGCCAACCGGTACTTTCCTCTAACCAAATTGTAGCCGTGACTGCACACATTATTTTGAAGTGCCAGTAGTCATAAAAGTTTTTTAATTGCTGGTAAAAGTAGGAGCACTGGCAACATCAAAAATATATATCGACAAACTGCTGAAACCAAAATCAAAGCTCTGGTAACATCTGTTGCTTCATGACTCTCAACTAAGACTTGCTAGAGGCCTCCAACCAACATGGAGAAGTTTGTTTTAAAGTATAGTCCAAAGTGAAATTAAGTGCTGTAATGTTTATAAAGTTCCTAGTAACAAGACACTGCTTTATAACACTAGAAACTATAATACATTTTTTTCCGGCAGGAATAAATTGACTCTAGCACAGAGAGTTGGACTAAAGGGAATAGAGCTGTTAGGTTACTATAACTGCAACACAGTATAGCTTTGGCAACACTTCTCTTTCCATCCCTGACCCCCTTTCCTTAGTTCTAATACATATTTATACTTTGGCCTGCAAATTAATCCTTTTTGAAAGGTATACTGTCAGCCCTCCACGAACTCTTCCCAGTAGAGCTTTTATTTAATGTCGAAATGACCATTTTAATTAAAAAGAAGTGGGTTCACAGATCCAGAATTGAAAATCGTGAATGGTTTGCCAAACTGAACCTGAACTTTTAATTTCCTTTACTGTTCTCAAGATGAAGGAGTATTAACTGTATTAATTTTACTTTTAGTCCTAAAATACATAGGTCAAATGTGTTTGGAAAAAAAAGAGCTATCCCTTAAGAAATTTTCTGATTCCATTAAAAATTTGTGATCTTCATTTATTGGACTGCTAGTTTAATATTAATTCACGTTGTGGGTTGACCCCGGCCAGCAGCTAAGCACCCACACAGCAGCTCATTCACTCCCCCTGTAGCGGGACCGGGGAGACCAAAAGCAAGAAAATTTTGGGGTCAAGTTAAAGTCAGTGAAGGAAAGAGGGGAAAAAATCCACAATTTTTGCAATGGCAGTCACTCACCACCTCCCACAGGCAGACTGGTGCCAGCCAGTCTCCAAGCAATGGCCACCTTGGAAGATAAAATCACCCAGTTTTATTGCTGAGGGCAGTATCATACGGTATGGGATATCCGTTTGGTCCATTCAGATCAGCTGTCCTGGCTATGTCCCCTCCTAACTTCTTGCCCACCCCCAGCCTGCTCACTGAGGGGCAGACTGAGCAATGGAGAAAGCCTCGACACTGTGCAGGCACTGTTCAGCAGTAGCCAAAACACTGGTGTGTTATGAACACTGTTTTAGTCTCAAATACAAAATGTAGCATCGTACAGGCTGCTACCAAGAAAGTTAGCTCCATCCCAAACAGACCCAGTACAATTAGCTATTTAAATAAATAATAAATAAATATACTTCTTACTATTTCCTGATGGTCCTTGGGTACTTTCACTCCTGCAATTCTTTTTTTTTCTTTTTAAAAGCTGTCCTGTTCTAAGAGAAATTGGTACCAGATTAATTTACTAACTTGCTTAAGCAGTCAGGACAGTGTACCTGCAGTCCAATCTACAGCCTCAGCAAAGGAGAGGAAATCTGTACACCACAGCATAAATTTGTAGAATCGTAGAATGGTTTGGGTTGAAAGGGACCTTAAATATCATCTAGTTCCAACCCCCCTGCCATGGGCAGGGACACCTTCCACTAGACCAGGTTGCCCGAAGCCCCATCCAATCTGGCCTTGAACACTGCATGGAGGAGGCAACCGTCTCTGGGCAACCTCTGCCAGTGTCTCAACACCCTCATAGTGAAGAGTTTCTTCCTTACATCTAATCTAAATCTACCCTCTTTCAGTGTAAAGCCATTACCTCTTGTCCAATCACTACATGCTCTTGTAAGTCCCTCTCTGGCTTTCTTGTAGGCCCCCTTTAGGCACTGGAAGAGAACATATATATATATATATATATATATATATATATATATATATATATGCACTGATTGTATACCATTTCATGTCCATGTGTTAACCACAGATGTAAAAGAAGGATCTTTAAGAAATCTGGAAAATCATACCATGTTTTCAAGAAATGAGACAGCAAAACATTTGGAGGTGGCTTTTTTCTATCCCTTGCACTATTTACATGTTCATACTATTTGCCATAATTGAGGGGGAAAAGGCGTACTGGTGCTCTCATTTAAAAATGCAGCTTTTTAATGTCTTTGATTCTGTTTTGGTGTGGCTAATGGAAACAAAAAAAGAAGCCAACAGTACAATAGGAAAAGAGCGAATCCTCAGGCTAAGTCTAGCAACATGATAGCACATGAGATTTTTTTAAATAACTCGGTAATCCCATCCTGATTTAGTGTAAAATTTTGCAGATTAATTACTGGAGAAAAAAATTCCATCACTAAGATTGTTTCTATTACTTGTTGTGAACATTTGCTTCTTTTTAATTTTTTCGTCTAAATTGTGGCAATATTCTTAGGAATAGTAAAGAATTCAAGAGGACAAATAGCACTGAATAGTAGAAAAGTTGAACCACTTCATATAGAATAAGCTGCCCTAATCATTTGCCAGATGAATAATTTGAACAGATTTTTCTTCATTTGAGAGGGCCCTAGAGAGCTGAGAAAACAAGCTAAGGCGCTCATCCTCTGGGAAATCTTTTAGAAATCAGGATATCTCGCACAACGTGCTTTCTTCAGGGTTAGTGAAATTATCTAAATCTGTCCTTCATAATGGTTTCAGCAGTACTGTGGTGGTTGCCACTAGTCCTGCTTTGCAATTAAAGCAAACCTCCATCACATACATTTGCAATGGATCCTAGAAGATCTCTCAATGGGAATGGGGATATTGTCACTCAGCCCATGTAGTGTGGTTGCTTGGCTATAAAAGTGATAGACAGCCATGTTGACTGTGACCTAGTTACACAGTCCTCCCAGGTTTACATGTTTCAGATTGGCAGATTGTCTTTCTCCTGCACATTCTGAATTATCTACCCATTTTTGCATAAGTCTTAACCCTTTGGAAGTTGTGCAAAATGAACACAATGCTGAGCACGCCTCAAAGAGAATTCAAAAAGTGTTTCATCTTAAGTATATTGATAAAATATTGGACACATGACCACATTTTTCTTCTTGGTGACCAACCTTTTTGTAGCTAAAAAAAAAAAAAATGGAAGGAAAAGATAAGGAAAGTTTTCATTGCACTCAAAAGTACCTCTGAATGACAGGCAATAAGAAAATAAGACCTTTCCATGCAGAACTTCACAAATGCTCTCTGGAATAATGCTGTCTAAAATTGCTTTGAATACATTGTAACTTTTGATTAATTTTTAAATCACAGTTACTATAAAAACTTCTTGGACCATGCAAACTATCCTAAAATGAACACTCTTTCTCTAGTAGTTTCCCAGAGAGATTTTGTCATCAAATAACCTGGAGGTATTATAAATTCTCACATGTTCTCCCTGCTTTCAATGGCATTTTAAGGTTTATATAACATGACAGTTTGATTCACAAGGTGAATTTAAAAATGTGTTTAGAACAGTCCTGGTCTTGTTAAAGTATACAAATAAGTGGCCAGGTCTTCAACAATACTCTGCATGTGATTCTTAATAGTCTCTTTAGGATTTGCTGAGTGCTGGGCATGTGAATTGAAATTGTAGCAATTCATGTGGATGGGTGGGCTGGGCCAGCTTGGCACTTCCATTCATCACAGTGTGACAGTGGGTCAGATAAGGCCTTCTCTTTTTAACATCTGTAAGTGGCCTGTGTTTATCTGTTCAAGCTTTTACTTTTTCCTCCCCCCTCTGAATCAAGCAATCATTTTTAACTTGGGCTAATAGGGCTTTGTCTGGGATATAATGCTTTATCAATGGAGGGATTCTGTTTCTCCCATCTGACAACGAAGGAGGTGTCCACCTTTTCTCAATTCAAACTCCAGTCTGATAAATGAGTATTAGTGCATTTTATTCTTCTCATTACAAAGTATCAGTGAAGTGCAATAATTGTATAACAGAAGAACAGGAGGAACAAAAGGATATGCCTGTTGGAAATAAGTTATTATGAAACAGAGATTTTTAAAGCATCACATGCTTTTACTATAAAAATACTGAATACGATTTCTCCTCATTGGATAATAGTAGACTAATCAGAATCTGTATTAATTTCTTCTTAAAAGTAAAATGAGAAAATAAGACATTATCTTCATGCTAGCAGATGATTCTGCAAAGGGAGATACATCACATTGGTACATACACACAATTGCTAAACTGTCCTGAAAATTCAAGAAGAGGACTCCGCATGAAAGCTTAATTATACAAAAAACAGTGTCAATGACACCAGAGTAATCTTGAACAGAACACTCATAAAAAATGGAGGTGTTCTTCTGGGACCTTCGATGGTATTAATAACAGTTTCATCAAATCAAGAGATCTTATTAAAGAGATGTGCTGTATATATCTTAATGACAGACTATTTAAGAGCTTATCAGGATCCCAAATGAGAACAGTAATTACCTTAATGGGATGCTGATACTTTCCAGACATAGGACACTAGCTTTGGAAGTAATGTCTTTGTCTCCTAATTTTTTGACCTACTGTAATAAAATAAGAAATGCAATTCCTCTTACGATAAAAGCAAAAATAATCACTCTTTTAAAGTTCAATCACTGTAAAGCTCCATTAAAATATCTGACATAAACTACTATTTACCTTTTTTATTAAGTCTGCGTTAGGTTTAAATAGATTTTATTGGATGGGATATTCTGCTAAATTGGTAGGGACCAAGGCTATTGCCTCTATACCTGATGTTTAGAACTTCTTGATTCTCTTAGAAGGACCTTCTATTGCACCCAAGAAAACTCCAGTTTTATCCCAGGAGTCTATTTTTTTTCGAATCATGTCTGATGCATTTAGTAAAATGTAGATTATTTGAGGAAATGGCAACTAAATCTATGCTAGAAAGATACTGTAAGGATATTTGCAGAAGAGGATCTGAAAAGAAAAACAGGGAATTTGACTGTCTTTCTGTGCAGATATCTATGTTTAGACTCCTTTACTAGCTATCATCCTTCTTGATTCATCAGGTAACAGTTGTCTTGATCAAATTGTTTGTTTCACCAATAAGATCCAATCATGAGAATTATGGAAAAAGCAGGAATAACGGCAAGTCCCTTCCTTTTTTGTTCCCCTCTGAATCAGGTGAAGCTATCTGTACCTGATCTCCACATCAAGAAACCCCCAGAAGAAGAAAGCTGCATGAGTAAAACCACTGATACTAGACCTTTCCTGGCTGTAGGTGACAGGTCTGCTGCTTCAAAGAAAAGTACTTTCAAAGTGGTCTTAAGAAAGTACCTTTAAAAATGTAAACAGGAAAGGTCAAGCTGATCAGCTATTCCTTGTGGTTTTGACTGGGGCTGTGTTGCTGCTCTTTAAGCAACATCTAGCTACCAAAATTGAGGCAGAGTTCTCTCAGGCCCTGCGAAAGAAAAGGAGGCTAAGTGGCATAGATTGGCTTGGATTTGCCCGGCTCAAAAGTAGCTGTATTCACAGAAGACAGGCCTTGTGTGCAGGACATGCTATTAGGCTTTGCACTCCATTTGATGCTCCTCTGATCTTAGGGTACAAATTGTATGTGTCTCAATTCAAAGTGTCTGATATGATTTGAGGACTCTATACAAACATTGTAATATTTCTATAGCATGAAAAATTATTGCTTTGCATGACCAGTGGCACATCGACTGGCATACGGGCATGTTTGAGGGCATAAAGCTTGCTGGAGGAGTGCTGTATGGAGCACTTCTGGTGCAGCTTTGTCTCAAAAAGTATTGACTTTCAGAAGGGATAATAGAATGAAATATCCTTTGAGCAGTCCTCCAGCAGTGTCTTATGGACAGCTTGTTGGAATAATTCCAGATTATAGACGGGAAAGTGAACTACCAGTTAAGCAGTGTAGGTGATCAAAAGGTTCAGATATCATTGCTGTATGTGTTGCTCTTAACAAAAGACTTATTAAGCTCTTAGTAAATTAAGAGCTGCATGTAGCTAGGTACACCAGAAATACCATGGCTGCTGCCATACAGGAGGAGAAGAAGAGGATTCCTTCTGAAATCCAGTTCACTAGTGCAATTCCTTTCTCTGATTTATCATTTGTTGAAGTTATTACAGCCTTCCCAACATTCAAAGGAATTCTTTGCAGTACCATGAATGTGCTTGAGACAAACGAGGAAAATATTACAAATCCTATTGTGACAGTAATTTTGTTAAGACCATGTTTATCCAAAATATCTTCACATTTAACCTTTAATTCAGAAAAGGTACTGATTCTTCCATTCTTCCTCTTCATTATTTCCGAAGGCCTGAAAATTAGAGGAGTGGACATTAGTGGATGAGAGCTTGCACTGTAAAGCTATACTTGGCAGTAAATTATCTTCGGCAGCTGGTAATAGATGAAAAGACCAAAACCAGTTTGAAATTATGTCTTGTATGGAAGACTAGTTTCCTTTACATAACCAACCCTGCATAACAGCACAGTATCTGAGACTACCAAAAGAGCTGCTCTTAAAATACTTGTGTTAAGGTTATGTCACTACTAACTCAAGAATGTGTAAGGTGAAGATGCAGCAGCATTTTAATTGACCTCAAAAATACCCTCATTGAGTTCAAATCAACCATTAGCAATCAAGAAATTCATGATTTTTTTCCCATATCCATGAACCTATTGACCTGTGACATGTTTTTTATTAGAATAACATTTACATTTCATCCTCAAAATTTCATGTAGTCATTACTCACTAAAATATGGAAGTAAAGGTAAGATCAGAAGAGCTGTCTGTGTACATGTGTTTCTGATATAGGTATTGACCAGTTGAAGTGAATTGAGGCCCTTCCCTCCTAATCCCAGTGCTGACAGACTCTGCAAGGAGTCGCTGAATTTTTAAGAGAAGAAAAAACCAGCCCACAAATACTTTAAAAAGTGTCTTTGACAGAGGAATATTCAGAGTTGCACAGAAAAGTGCTACTTGCTCAGGGTGGTATTACCTCTGCACTGCTGTCCTTGAGGGGCGTAATCAGGCTTCCTTCTCACTGCAAGTTGTCACTCAGCCCCAGGAAGTAAAAACTGAGACTATGAAAGCGTGTGTGGTCCCCAGCTTCTGCAGCTTCCTCCTTTACACTGCTAGAGCTCTGCTTCCCGCTTCCTTCAACCCTTTTCTCAGGACATTTTATGGATCATGTACTTTTTTATCAGCTTCTCATTTGACTTCACCATCTCTACTGTTTTGTGGTGGGATGTGGGTTGTTGGGTTGTTTTTTTTCTGGAGTAACTCTGCATTTATTCTGAAGTAATGCAGAACAATTTGCTGCGACAGATTTTCCTTCACTCTCTACTCAGTTAAGGGATGTGTATATTGATAATAATGGGAAAAATGGCTGTTATCTGAATTGTGGGCTTGGTTGGTTCATGTATTTGTTTTTCTGATGCAACAGACATCTGTGTATTGATGTATTCACAGCTCTGCTCAAGCCTTGTACAGTCAGTAGTGCAGGCAAGATTACAAGCTGGATTTTTGCATTCAGATAACCTATTGAGCTAAACACCTATTACTTATCTTCAGGTTAACAGTATTTCAGAATTGCCAACTTGTTTACCCTAAAGGGTATATTGGAAAATTTGTGCTCCCTTGTTTACTACACACTCACTGACTGACAGAATGACTATTTACACATATTTAACTGGTACTCCTACCCTCATCTTATAAACCTCATGCACCCTTTCATGATCTTTACACATCATGCCTATTTACAGCCAGAATTTTCAAATATCCGTAGGTTTAGTCAGTCTCTTTCATCACCAACAGATGGGAATAATATTCTTCTAGAAGCTACTGTTTTTGTCAGTTTTGTACCATTTTCTAAATGGGCAGAAGTAATTGGATGAATGCATAATTATGAGTAAAATATCCCCAGCTTGTCTCCCTCATCTGACAACAAGAAAAAGAGGCAATCATTCTGACAGTGAGCTATGATTAATCAAGTCAAAAGAAGAGTTAGCCACAAATGAGACATGATAAAAACCTAGCTGGAATATATTACTCTTGTTCTGAGAGTATTAGGACAAGTCTGTGTTCAGTGCTTGATCAGGTGGAATTGTACAATTTCTGGTCAGAATGACTGTTTATTTTCCATGGGCTGGGCTTTTTTGCATTCTTTTTAACCATAGCTCTGTGTGGGTTATATTTTTGTTTCATGAAGGCCACCTTGATTTCACACAGATCATATGATATCAATTACACCACTTTTCTAAACAAAATAACTACCATTAAAAGATTCTGAAAGACGCAAAAGAAAACTTGGTCATACTAATCCATAAGGTGTTTGATTCTTAATCTTTATTTTGCCCCATCTTAGGAACTGCTAGATCTTTCCTGGAATACATTTTTACTTGTTTGCAGTGGAGGATGCAATTACAGAGCAATTTTGCTCTTAGGCAGTAGAAAGATGTGTAAGCAGAAGGCGACGACATCTGAGGGGTTTTTTACGTGGTTCTGTAATTCACTAATTAAAAAAGATCATTCTAGCAAAGAGAACTGCCTCATGAGATAATGCTTAATGAACATTTCAGTGACTGGATACCTTTAAACTCTGGTCAAGATTGCTACAGTTCATAACACTGCAATCAACAAGACTGCATATTATAGCACACAGATTAGTTTTAGCTTTCATCAAAGAATTTCAAACTGTTTAGCATATTTATATTTCTGGTGTTTACATTTGCTGAAATAATTGAATTTGTAACAGTTATAAGCCTGTGGAGATCTTTTTAACTGTGTGTATTGATGGTTACATGACATCAGTTTTACCTCATTAATAACTGAGTCTTTTGACATAATGCCTCCATACAGACACTGGTTATCATTCTTTTGGGAATTATCTGTTTTGGAGATATATCCAGGACTCCTTACAGTGTGACATGTACAGTGCTGACTGACTGAATCTTAATAAGACCCGCTTTCTGTGAGCACAACCCACGGCTTTGGGAAGACTCCTTGCAGAAAACTCCTGGTAGCTTTTGATGATAAGAAAAACCTCCTCAGGCACACTCGCAAAGATGACTAAACTTTCTTGAAAACCTTCATAGATTCCTCTGTCTTTTGGAGGGGATTGAGAACAATACACTGCCCAAATTAAAAACATAATGATATAAAGCCAGTGGCCATTAATAAGTGAAAGCAGCTGTTCTTCTTGTCTTCTGGGATACAGTCTGGGATTCAGCAACTAATTGCTGATATTGCATCACTACAAGAAAAAGCAGGGGATTTCTGTTTGTTCAGATTATAGAAGCCCTATCTAGGACACAAAGATCTTTAACATTGTGGAGCTGAGGATTTTAACGTATCATGGGCTGGTAGTTGTTGCCATGGTGGTGCCTCACCACATGCTCTATCGTAGCAACAGGTTCTGTAGGTTGATGCATATAGCAAGCCTCTAGTGAAACAATTGTGCCACGATTTATGCTTCATCAAGGGGGCTGGAAAAGAACAAAACAAGCTTATTAGGTGCAATATATGTAGAAATTTGTCAGATCAGAAGTGACTGAAGATAATTGTTAGGGAAATAATATGATAGTAATGTAGTTGTTCTTTCTTTTATTGTCAGGATAATTGAAAAACTTTAAAGAAAAAGCAATCTCATGAGTATGGAAGCAATGCTCCAATTTTAACACTCTATTATGCTTCATCTCTTTCATTTTTTTTTCTTTTTCCAGAGCTCCTTATGTCTCTGCCTAGAAGGGTTGATGCAACTTGGTATTCAGTCAGGAAAGTAGCACATTTGAGATAATTTCCTTTCTAATTAATTTTTTATTAATTTTCATCGTCAAGTTTGCCATATTCCTGCATTTTGTTGGTAATGGTTCTTCCCACTAATGGTAGTTGTGTAATAGAGGACTATACTCATCATATTTTGTGAACTTAACAGTGAGTCCCACCAAAGCACACAGGCACCAATAAGTTAGGATTCTCAGTGGTTTTCACTCGAGCATATGGAATTTAAGATGCACAAGTAACTTAAATGCAGAGAGTATCATTATATCTGATTTTCAGGTGTCTGACTACCAGGGTGCCACTGCTTATACAGAGTATATAGAAAAACACACATGGAAAGGTACTCCTCATCAGCCAGCATGCCATTAGCTAATGTCTAATTACTTGAGAATCCTCTCTTTATGAATAGTGCTTCAAGCCCCTACATTGCATTGGATTCAAGATTCCTCCTCTATTTGATTTGAATGGACCATTAATTTCAATTGGATATGGGCATCTCAGTATGATTTTTTGATTTAGGCCTAAGTGTAAGAGTGTGGTTTCATACTGCATGTTTTGCTAGATGTAAAGTGAATGCCAATATGAAAAATATTTGCCTCTGCAGTTTGGCTTTGATGGTAGTACGGAACTAACTTTTGGATTTGGAGCCCCCTTTCGTTCCGATGGTTTGGTTTGGTTTTGTTTTCCTGTCGTATCACATTAAATTACACTCTCTTAGCTTGTTCTACTTTTCTGTTTTTCTTCATCCATATATTCTCTACCTTAATCCTAAGGGCTTAATATTTACAAAGAATTGCTGATTCCAGGTCTGAAAAAAAAAAATTTAGGGTAAAGCTTCACATTTTCTTCAGTTTCACCCATGCTTTTAATTAATAACTGTTTTAACATGAACAACTTCACCAGAGATGGAGATTAAATAGAAGAAGTATTAATTAAAATGGTATCAAGTACGAATGCATAATGTTCCCTTATAGAACAAAAAGGCTGAAATAGTAAAGAAATATAATCCTTGGAAGTTATTCTAGTGTCTGCCATATGAAATTATGCCCATTTTAATAAAACCTGTATGAAAACAGCAGGAAAATATGTGAAGCAGTGAGCAGCACTAACTAAGGAGTTTTTCAAATATGTTTGCACTGTCAGAGTGTAGTGCTGCCTTTTCTCTCTGGCCTTGCAGATTGCGTGTTAATTGGGGAGGACATTCTGCATTTCACCCAAGGATGAAGCTAACGTACTTGAATCAGAGGCTGATCTGAAAAGGGATAGGAACTGCCCTTATGTTGCACTTTAGGAGCATGCAGAGCCCAATTTCCTGCCTTCCTTCTTGGGCTGACACTTGACACATGGGCAAAGCAGGTTGAAATCCAATGTGAGTCACTTTACAAGGCTTTACAAGTCTTTCACGTTTGCTTTATATAGCTGCCCATGCGTAGATCAGTGGACATTCAGACCTATTCTTCACGTGACAGGGTGAGTGATAAAAGACCCTAGACAAAGTATGAAACCTTGCTTGCATTTTGCTAGCTGGGCTTAGGTCTGCGTTCCCTGTGCTGCCTCGGAATGTCTCTTCCAGAGCCTCCCCAGGCCAGAAGCTTTCCATGACTGTGGCTGGCAGAAAATGAGCCACATGTGCTCCTCTTTTGCCAGAAGCCTCAGGGCACTTTTTATTCCTTCTGTGAATCATTTTTAGTTCCTTGCTTTGTCATTTTATCTTGCTGCCCTGAATGGAAAGTTTGCATTTTTACCTTTTGCTCATTTTTGTAGAGGAGGAGGAGGAAAAGAAAAACCACTTTTCTACCTTTAACTGGCCTCCCGAGCATACCTCTTGTGTAGATAGGGTGGTCATTAAGGTTAATGACTGACTCTTCATTGTGCCTAATCTGATGAGCGCCACAGAGCTTTTCAGAAAATGACAAAATTCCCCATCCATATATTGAAATAAAAAACTACTGACTTTTCACAATAATTTCATACAATTGACTAGAGCTTGTAAACTGTACATTGGCAGAATCCCAAATCATCAAAGCAAAGAAATCTAAATGTATTTCTCCAAGATAAAAGGATGCGAGTGCTTTCTGCACTTCATTTCTCCAGGAGATTTTGGGTCACTGGCTGTTTCCAGGGTTTCCTGCTGCCATTTCTAGATGTTGACCATGTAAAATTCCACAAAATGGAATTTGGGTGCTGAGCTAAAATTCTGGCATTAACAGAGTATGGCTAGATTGATTCCCTTTTGTGACAGGGTGCTGAATATAATTATGAACAGTGAACTTGAACTCAACATATATGAAGTAGGAGACTGAAAATTATCTCTGAGATTCAGTTTAAACTTACAGGGTCTTGAGGGAATATACTGAGAAACACTTGTCAGTCTCATAACATCTGCAGCAAGGATGCCTGAGCAGAAGGGCAAATTACCATATCTTCTGAGACCGTGAAAGTATCTCAGAGTAGCCGAAGACATATAGTGTTAAGAAATGCCTAATAAAATTCAATCTAAATTTGTATAATCCATTAATCATCATGATTTGAGTTACTTAGGTCAGGACGAGCCTTCAATGTGCTGAAGAAGAGTTTACTGTCTTCGACTTGAAATTAAGATTATGTGTCAGTGATCCAAGTCAAACAAGCAAATAAAAATTCCTTAGTGAGCAGTGTCTGAAGATAAGTAGGCTTGATTCTGCTTAGAATTTTGCAGCTTTGAAAGTTCAGATCCTTTGCTGTTTGAAACAATATAAAAGAGCTGCCATTTGTGCTTAAAAAAATCTCATGAGAGACAACTGCAGGCACTGCGAGACAGTCAGATCGATGGCCTACACTTGTCAGAGGCATAGTATGGGGGATCCTTGCCCCAGCTTCTGCTCTGGGGAAGTAAGCCAGGAGGAAGGATCAGTTTAACACCTCTCCCAGAGGGGCTGTGAGCAAGGCAATTCCTGGTGGGTCTGTGCTGGCTCACGTGTGGGTCAGCCCCGTTCAGTGCTCCCACATGCTGGGACTGCAATGCAGAATAGAGGAGAGACATGGGCTTACTGGAGAAAGTCCAGCAAACGGCTGCTTAGATGGTTAAGGAACTGGAGCATCTTGAGCAAGGAGAGGCTGAGAGAACTGAGACTGTTCAGCCTGAAGAAGAGAAGGCTCAGGGGGATTTCATCAATGTATATAAATACCTGATGTGGGGGGAGGAAAGAAGACAGAGCCAGGCTTTTTGGTGCCCAGTGAGATAGTGAGAGGAAACAGGCACAACTCCAAATACAGGAAGGTCATTTAAGAATAAGAAAAAACTAATTTACTGTGAGGATGGTCAAACATTGGTACAGGTTGCCCAGAGAGGTAGTCTCCATCCTTGGAAATATATTCAAAATGCAACTGGGCAAGGTGCTGCTGCAGCTCACCCTGCTCTGAGCAGGGGGTTGGACAAGGAGATCTCCACAGGTGCCTGCCCACCTGAGGGATCCTCTGTGATTCAGTGCACCTGGGAGCTTGCTCCACTTCAAACACAGGTCCTCTGCAGGAGGGTGGCTGGCCTACCCCCTCTGCTGTGTTATGGATAGGCTTCAATCACAGGACAGGGTAAGCAGTAGTAGCAAGGAAAGAAAGGTGGTGGGTACACAGGCACATATCCCAGGTGCTGCAAGTGGAGTGGTTTGAACTGAAGAGCAATACCTGCAGACAGGGTTTAAGAAAGCACCGATCTGCTGTTCCCCAGAGAAAGATCTTTGCTCTTCACGGAACCAATCTGTAAATATTTCATACTAGGAAGAAAGCAGTGAGATGGGATACTCTTATTTCCTTCTTTCTGCTCCAAATCTCTACTGCAGAAGAAAAACGCTACATGTGTAGATGTTCTACACATACATACATTTTTCAAGTTGTAAAAAGCAAACACATTTTTGTTACAGCAAACAGGTAATTGTGAAATCTTCAAGAAATTGCTTTTTAGAGAGATAAATGGCACAGCAGGATCCAGCAAAATCCTAAAAGGATAATTCAGCAATAAACATCCTGGGGCATGAGAGCTGTTTAATTTTTAAATTGCTAGAACAATATTTTCTAACAAAAAAAGCTTTCAGATTTTTCAAGCCTGATAAATAAAGCTTTCCTGTGTCTCAACTATGTGTGTTCAAAGGCTTGAGAGATTTTTTAAATGTTCCCTGATAGTAATCTCGGTGATGGGATGCTGAAACCTTTGCTCACACAAGCTGTCATACCTCTACCAGCAGAGGTATCTATGTGTTAAAGGCATTGCTCTGAGGTAAGGGCTTACAGAATAGGGCCTCTTGAGACCCATGAAAAGCAATCCTTTCAGAATGATGCACAAAAAACTTCTCAGTAATCTTTATTTTATTGAAATATTTCTGATTTGACATAACCATGGTAATCTCATCTTCTGAAACAAAATCACTGACAAGATGTTATATGTCACAGGGAAATTACTTTAGCAATAACAGTTCAGTGCTGTTCCAGGTATGTATGAGGGTAGGAGTATTACCCTCTGTTCCAGTTCATGCCACTGTTTGCAAAGATACATTTAGTAAGACAAAGGATCCAACATTATTTCTGCGAACTGATTATTATTTACAAAGCAATTGGCTTGTGGTAAATTGTTTATGTAATGTGCAAACTGAGAAAGGAGAAGCATTCAATCCACTCACTCTGCAACCTCATCCTGACTTTCCAGGCCACTTTTTGACCTTTGCTGTTGGATCCTTTCATTCATTTGCCAACAATATGAGCCTTCTACATTCACCTGTCCCACATTTACCTTCTTCATGGTTTATCCCTTGCTTCTTGCTGCAAAACAAATGCTGCCCTGCTGCTCTTTGTACCCCGGGGCAGAATCACGTATAAAAGCACATAAAAAAGCAGCATTCATAGATATTTGGTGGTGTCCTGAAAGAATCTGAACATCATTTTGCTTACAAATCATGTGTAAAATCCTAGCACTACTGAATCAAAGGATTTTTTCCCGTTGACTTCAGATGAGCCAAGACTGTAGCCTAGGTATTCCCATATCTGTTGGTTAGATTCATTGCTCACAGAGAGCCACAACTATGTAAATCCATTAAAATGAAGCTTTGACTATTTTGCAAAAGAATAATATGGAATAAATAGCAATGACATCATAGAAAATGTTGATGGAATACTAGACTTTAAGCTCACAAATGGGGTTTTAGACCATTTTCTTGGTTTGTTTGTAAGGTTTGGAGTGGAGGTGTTAAAATAATCCAGCTTCTGGTACTCTGAATTCTTCATGCATTTGATTATGCAGGTCTAAATACAGAATGCTATTTGACCATAGGTCTCAAGGTGCCATTAAACAAAAACAGTACCTCTTTTACACAGGTTGCTTTTGTATAAAAGAATGCATCTTTGTAAAAGGAAAGTAAAAAGATACATTTTTTTTTACATATACAGTATGTTGAATGAGTTTATTTTTGTAATTAAGCATATTTCAGTTTGGTCTTTGGATTCTGAATATCATTACTGAATACAGAAAACCTGGTTTTTTAATGATTAATATTGACTAATCGAAGCAAAACTAATTCTGCTCAGAAACAAAGCAGTTAAACAATAATTTCTCCCCTGTACTCCCCAGCAGCAGGGTAAGTCTCTACTTTTTAAGAGAGTACTATAATCTAGTTTTAGTATAAATAATAGTGAAATTACTTAGGAAATTAATTACTGTTCTCAATCTTCTTTTAAAGAGCTGCTTTCCCCCTGCCCTAACATACATGTCTTTTGGTTTTGAAGGGTTTGTTTCCTATCAGCTCATATAACCAATTGGAGAATCTTAACCATCCTGTACTCAGAAAGTATGTTTCATATATTGCATTTTTACTTACCATAAGTAGACCGTTGCAGTGATCTGGCATTTGAATTTGGACAAATTGTGCTGAATAACAAATACAGCAATTAATCAGAGGCTTCCTTAGGAAGCAAAAAAGTGAAGATAATCAATCTCCAAATATACTACCTTACCTTGCGGTTTTGCAGTTTTGATTAACAAATGTACTGTAACCCCCTGTTGTGCCTAGCAAATCTGTATTTCCAAAGCTACCCAGCAGAAATGGGACAAAATCTCAAAGATCCAGATTTATTTATGCAGAATTCAGCATCTGTTGAGGCTCCTGAATTGGGAGCCAGGAGTCTTTCTAAAATATGAGTCACCTCTAGAGATATCTGTTCTAGGCTGACTATGGAAGGCAACTGTATTCCTAAAGTCAGTAGGTTCCTACAGATGCTACAATTCAATCCATATATTTACTTGCAATCAGTTTGGGAGTAACTGTGTTTAATTACATTTGCAAATCCTGACTAATGTCTGAGTTTCAGAAAGTCATTTTAAAATTCAAAAACCTAGAGACTGATGCCTGTTTTGTTGTATACTCCATTCCTTCTCCTCCAAGTCTTTAGAGATACCCTTATTAAATTTGGGGTACCTTTCTTAAATCAGACTCATGCATCCAAAATTACCACAGCTGGTACTTCTGTTCTGCACTGTAGTTTTCACCTGGAAATCACGTAAACTGAAGCAATGTATTTAGGAAAAAAAATCACCACAATGGAAAAATTCATCCAAAAATTGACTTGTGAGTTAGAAATTTACAAAAGCATGACATTCCTGTTTTAGCTTAATCCCAGGCTTCTCTGAACTTCAAATGTATACTTTAAGTTTTATCCTGCATTTAATTTATTAATTCAAATTATACTGGCTTTTTTATTGATCTCTGCCTATAAAATGTTTATGAAATAACTAATTCTTATATATCCAGTTACTCAAATGGGACTCACACTTTACATTTTCTAATTTGTGTATTACCCTTTTTCAAACTAGATTTCCATTCTAGCAGTTGGAGTCAGATTCCAAAAGGAGATTCAGATTACTGATTTAAGATTTAGCAACCTTATCATTCTTTCCTTTAATTAAAATACCAAGGTAATAATGATTCTCTTGTCAGGCAGCTGCCACCTCAGGTTTTGTAAGCACCATGTGATTTTGCTGAAACTGGATTGAATCTTCGACAGTAAATAATGACCTTCGCTCAAAACCATTCCAAAGCCTCTGTTAATGAAGATCTACAATTTATTCCTCTTTGTGCAATTTTATGCCTTTATTTTCCATGCCCCACAGTTTTCTTTCTTGGCATGTAAGCTATTGCGCTTTCTTTGTATAAAAGTTTTTGGGTTGGTGTCTACCACTAACCCTTGCTGTGATATCCATAAGATGTAGTTTATGAAAAGGCATTTGAAATAAAACAAAGACATGAAGCAACAGCACTTCTGTTTTATTTGCTTGAAAGACAATACATCCAAAAGCTGTATTGGCTTTTCATTGCTTCACACCACAGCATTAAGCACTGCAGTTTAACGTTATGGTTCATAGTTAGCTGTCTAACCTAGAATGAAAACACATTGAATCTAAATTTATACTTCTGTTTAATGCCAGATATGTCAGTACAACTACAGAGATTAGTATCTGGTAATAGACAAAGTCATGATTATTCAGACTTTTTATGATTCGTTGCTCCATTTTCAGTATGAGAATTAGGTGGACAGTGTTTCCTGTATGCAACTAAATAGTCTAAAATGTTCTAAAAAATACTCTAAAATTTCTAAAATGCTTCACATTTTTCACTGAAATAGATTTCATGGTTTTTTACACTGTAGATCATGTAATAAGGAATATACAGATTGAGGAGGACACAGGAGCAGAACCCAAAATAACCAGGTAGGTCAGGGAGCTAAATCTGGACCTGTCAGAGCCTGTCAGAGTGCTGTAATGACCAAGACATTAGCTGTCTTTTCCTCTGGCACAGGAGGACCTAAAAAACCAAAGAAGTTGCCCTTGACCTGAGAAAACACTTGGATGAATTTGCTCAAACTGATTCTTCCCAGGAATCTTTTTTGGTGGAGCCACATCTTCTGATGAAGTAAAATAGTAGAAAAAAAAAAAAAAGTTTGATTAGTGTTGTCATTTCAAATGACTGAAGATTTACTGTAGACTAACTAGTCAACAAACAATATTCAGTTCATATTAACAAGAACCAAATGTCACTGCTATTTCATAGACACACAGTACTTTTTCTAAATGTGGCCACGTCTGTTTAGATCATCCATTACAGTGATCATTGTCACAAAAGCTGGCAAGACAATTGGGAGGCTTCGCAACAGTAGAAGAGAAGGACTAAAGAGCATGATGGTGTGAAAAGGATGGGTGATTGATGGTACTGCAGGAAAAATGCAGTGTTGTGACACATCATGTTTGCAGTCTCCAGCTCACATATCTTGTGCCAGTTTATCATGGCTGAATAATAATGGAATCACAGAACCATAGAAGGCTTTGTGTTGGAAGGGACCTTCAAACATTATCTAGTCCCAGCCCTCTGCCATGGGCACTGACATATTTCACTAGACCAGGTTGCTCAAAGCCCCATCGAACCTGGACTTCAATGCTTCCAATGTTGGGGGATCCACAGCTTCTCTGGGCAACCTGTTCCAGTGTCTTACCACCTTCGTTTTAAAAAATTCCTTCTTATGTCCAATCTAAACCTGAGGTGTTCATCATTGGATTCCATGGACTTATGTATGTTCAGGTTCTTCAGATGTCTTCGAATCTGATCTTCATTTCCACAGTCCCTGCCTTGAGGTTCAGGGACTTGAGAAATGTCGGAAGAGAGACTACCATTGAAAACTGAGGCAAAAAAAATTGTTGAGTACCTCAGTCTTCACCACATTGGTTGTCACCAGTCCTTATTTATTGGAGGGGGTACATTTTCTTTAATCTTCCTTTTCTGCCCAATGTACCTGTAGAAGCCCTTATTATTCTTCACATCCCTTGCCAAATTCAGATCCAACTCTGCCTTAGCTTTTCTGATCCCATCCCTACATTCTGTATTCTTCCCAGGAGACATGTCCCTGATTCCACTACCTATGCATTTCCTTCTTACACTTTAGTTTGACCATGAGGTCTTTGCTCAGCCATGCTGGTCTCCTGCTTCCTTTTCTGATTTCCTATATGTAGAAATTAAGAGCTCTTGCACTCTAAGAAAAATATCCTTAAAGAGCTGACAGCTCTGTCCAGCATCTTTATCCCTGAGGGCAGATTCCCAGGGGGACCTATAGACTAATTCCTTAAACAACTGAAAGTTCACTCTCCTAAAATTCAGGGTCCTGACTCTACTCTTCACCTGGTCCATATCCCCCAAGATTTTGAATTCCACCAGGGCAGGATCACTGCAGCCCAGGCTGCCACCAATCTTGACTTCTCTAATTAGTTCAACCATGTTGTTAAGCAACAGGTTGCTTCTCCAATGGTAGCCAGCTGGTTGCCACTCCAGTAAAGACTTAATGGGGCAAAAAAGAGACTATCAATGAACTGAGAACTGAACACAGAGAATTATATTCAGGCATCTGGGAATACTTTCTTCTTTGCATCTTGTACATCTGCCCTGGCTACATTGGAAATCCACACCAGTGAAGCCTGGTCTTAGCACTGTGTTGCTGCACCCACCAGCAGTGACCTATGGGGACTTATTTCACATACTAGACATAGAAAACTGGCACTTAGAGTATATGTATGTGTCCTTGGATATTTTCTGCTGCGAGGTGTTTTTTAATCAGCCTCCTGCACTATGTGTTTACCTCAATTTCTCTTCAAGTCTCCCTCAGATTCTTCTCATTGGACTCTTACTCCTTTTTTTATTACTTTACACCCTCTCTGCATCTGGAGTCTACTTGTGTATATTATCCTCACACAAGAACATTTTTAAGATAAATCAATAACATCATTTTTCCTTTCAAAATACTACATTCTGCTAGCGGACTGTATGATTTATCCCTTCCTGCTTTCACCAACATTTTCTTTATCGAATCTCTATAGCCAAAAATCCTGGATTGTAATTTTTTTCTGTTTTTTCTTTGCACAGTGTAGTGTCGAAGCCCACTGGGATTTAAATGACTGACACAATAATATTATTCTTAATAATAAAAAATATTTGAAGGTTTTCATTAGAATGTAATTCTTTTTCTTTTCTTCTTATTACTCATAGTCACCAAACTTTTCCTTCTGTTTCCGTTCAGCTGTGTATTTGGTTTCTCTTGATCAGTTTGCAAATCAAATTATGTTTGTATAAGGACTGAATGGTCAGAAGCCTGATACCTGAATAGGTTCAAAAATGACAGGACCTGTTCATAGTCCTGTGTCACTGACCATAAACAGAAGAGGTGGCCTGCTGACTTAAGAAAAAGAGTAAACTAAGGAATATTTGGGATATCTTGGAAATAATGAGGTGGCCTAAGAAAATCCATCTTCAAGATAAAAGACATATTAAAATGAAGAACTAATATGTCAGCCTATACATCACATCTGTGCAAGATGAGAGGTAACAGGCATGGAAAAAATAGACAGTTTTATCACATAAGGAGTTAAAGGGCCCTCGTGTTTCAGTGACCATGTGCATTTTGCTTAGATCTCAAAGAAACAACTGAAAATCAGGATATAGTATACATAGCTCACTCGCTCATTTGGATAAATGTTGGTCAGAAATCTGATCCAAGGGGAGCTTTTCCTTCAAGTTGCAAACAAATTTAAAACTATGAAATAAATTAGTAATAATTAATAATACCTTCAAACATTTTTAAAAACCCTAAAATAAAATCTTCACCTCAAAGAGGACAGAGGCTGTCTCTTCACAAGGAGCCACGTGGAGAAGACAAGGGGCACTGGGTACAAGTTGCACTGGGAGAAGTTTTATCTTGATATAATAAAGAAATATTTTACACTAACAACAATCAATCATTGGAATAACCTCACCAGGAAAGTGGTAAATTCCCCATCACTGGAGGTTTTCAAGATGCATTTGGAGATGGTGCTAGATAATCTTACCTAGACTCCCTTTCCCATGAAAGGTTGGACCAGATGATCTTTTAAGGTTCCTTTCAACATAGGCTGTTTTATGGTTCTATCATTCTATAATTTGATTCTGACTTTCTACATTAATTTTTTCCTTATATAATTGAAACTTCAAAAAGCACAAACATTGGCTTAACTTAGTGACACCTTATTCCCTTGAGGGTTCTTATTGTGTTATTATCAGATCAGGGTAAGCCCTCAGTGGTACTTGGGTGGAAAACCCATGCATCAATTTCAACTAAATTGAGCAGGCAGGTAGTGGTGGGAAAAGGAGACAGAGAATGAGGATGTGGAACACAGCAGCAAAATGCACTGATGTATAGAAAAATGCCAGAAAGTAACTGATAGACACACTGGACGTCGTTAGTTCTGCTACTCATGAAACAACTGTTGATAGCTAATATTTTAGAGTAATGTATTGCTATTGAGTTAAGTAGCTACACGAGAAACTCCTTGTTTATTTGGAATTGTATACTGAATTAATGAGTTGCAAATTGTAAACCAATCCAGCTTCAATAAATATCATTATGAACAGCACTAGTTTTACCTACACAAATGTTCGAAGCAAAATTATTCTGTGACCACAATAAGATTTAGAGCACAGTTATGCTCCCTAAAATATAAGTACTTAGGGAGAAGCTTACCATATGTATAAAATTATCTGTAGTTGCGTTTGTGATCTGTGATAACAGTGCATATATTTTCTGGATTGCAGCAATTTAGAGGTTTTCCATTTTATTTTTATAGTGCTAGTGTACAATTCACCTCTAGCAATTTATAGTAAGGCTTTAAAAATTCAAATAATAAAGAGTTTCTATGGCTGTGAGTAGTTACTTAATTTTACATTAAAATGTTCACGACAGAGAAGCCAAAAATAGTTATTGCTGATATAGTTTTATGAACTGTATTTGTGCTTCAGCACAAAGCCAAATTCCAAGTAGTGAATCCTGTTCTAGGATTATCATTGATAATTTTATCATTTAAAAAGTGAATTTATGGTAACATGTTTACTCACGTACAGTATGGGACTTTATTTTCTTGTCTGAAATCAACAGAGAAATACAAGGCACTGGTGATATGCAGTTTCTAAAAGCGTGTTCCCCTAACCACCTGGACCTTTGCGTAGTCTGGTGTGATTCTCCTTCTCTTTTCTCTGGTAAATCTGCACAGACGTAGGAGGTCAAGGAACATTTCCACATGAAGGACATTACTTGCAAGCGTTCATATGCTGCAGAAAGACAGCTATTGCAAGAGAGAAAAATCATCTATATATGTAGATTTAGCAAAGCTGTGGCTATATGGAGAATTTCCATCAACACAGGGCGAGACTCCCCAACCCAGTCTTCAAACTCTCCTTCTCGTGATGCTTACGGGCAGGCAGGCAGTTGCATGCCAAAAGGTCTCCTTGACCAGGCTCCATCAGCATTTGCCATGCTCACTCAGCTGTTCACTGCAACCCACTACCTGAGCCATGATGTCAGAGAAGCCTCTCTGTGACAGATTTGGACTCAGAAATGTAGACTATGTTGTACAAACCAAACCGCTTAGTATTTGAAAATGAGGTGCAAAATTACTTTACGAGATTTGAAAAAAAAAAAAAAAAAAGATTGTGAGTGTCGGCCAGGGCAATGGTCTTTCTATGGCGAGCCAGTACAAAATCCTGGATCATTGATGTGTAATATTGTCAGATGCCTGTATTCGTAATTAGCTACTTCGCAGCAGTTTGCATTTGTGCATGTTTTGGGAACCAGTCCCAAAGAATGGAAGGAAACCCTGCAGGCACTGCTAGAGATCTTTAGTACCAGCTGACTGTTTGTAACAAAAAGGACTCATCCTTTACAACCTATTGGTCTTGAAGGCAGATCATTATGTTCAAAGCAGTCATTTGTCTTTCCTGTCAATGAGATAAACAACTTCAGAGGGTTGTTAAATTCTTCTTGAGATAGAGGTCTGAGATAGGTCATGTGAATCCCTTTTAGGAAGCATTTATTTCTTTCTGTCATCAGTCATGAAAGAAATCCAAGTTGTGTAACTCACACCTGACCCCCAACACTTATAGATCGAGAAGGAAGAAGAGCTGAATTCCACCTGAGATCTCTGTTGAAGGCAGCAGTCACAGTCACTAATTCACATTAACACATCTATGTTGTAGACGTGCATATACATTAATTCCACTTAAGGCATCCAAGAGTGTGCCTTAAAGGTACAGACTAACAATGTAAGGAAAGATATCTTCAATGCTAGAATTGTTTCAGTGACACTGTTTTGAGATATCTGTCATGGTTACCAGCCTGGATTCCACACTGCCTCATTCATATCTGCTCGGTTTGTAACTATCCGTAACAGGTTTGCATGACAACATTTTGGTAGCAGTGGGGTTACAGAGGTGGCTTCTGTGAGAAGCTGCTAGAAGTTTCCCTTATGTCTGATAGAGCCAATGCCATCTTCAAGACAGACCCACCACTGGCCAAAGCTGAGCCAATCAGCAACGGTGGTAGCATCTCTGTGATAATGTGTTTAAGAAAGTGAAAAAGTTACTGCACAGCAGCAATTGCAGACAGAGAGAGAAGTGAGAATATGTGAGAGAAACAACTTTGCAGATACCAAGGTCAGTGAAGAAGGAGGAGGAGGCTCCAGGTGCCAGAGCAGTGGTGAAGACCATGGTGCGGCAGGCTGTCCCCCTGCAGCCCACGGAGGTTAACGGTGGAGCAGATATCTGCGTACACGCCGTGGAGATACCCACAACGGAGTAGGCGGATGCCTGAAGGAGGCTGTGACCCTGTGGGAAGCCCACGCAGAGCAGGCTCCTGGCAGGACCTGATGCCCCATGGAGAGAGGAGCCCACAGCGGAGTAGGTTTGCTGGCAGGACTTGGGACCCCATGGGGGACCCAGCGGGAGCAGTCTCTTCCTGAGGGACTGCATCCTGTGGAAGGGATCCATGCTGGAGCAGTTCATGAAGAACTGTAACCTGTAGGAAGGACTCAAACTGGAGAAGTCATGGAAGACTGTCTCCCACCAGAGAGACCCTACACTGGAGCAGGGGAAGAGTGTGAGTCCTCCCCCTGAGGAGGAAGGAGTGGCAAAAATAACATGTGATGGACTGACTGCAACCCCCATTCCTTGTGCTGCTCGGGGGGAGAAGGTAGAGAAAGCGGGACTAAAATTGAGCCCGGGAAGAAGGGAGGGGTGGGGAGAAGGTGTTTTAAGATTTGGTTTTATTTTCTCATTACTTTTCTCTGATTTGATTGGTAATAAGTTACACTTTTTCCCCAAGTCGAGTCTGTTTTGCCTGTGATGGACAATGGTGAATGATCTCCCTGTCCTTAGCTCGACCCATAAGCCTGTCGTTATATTTTCTCTCCCCTGTCCAGCTGAGGAGGGGGAGTGATAGAGCGGAGCAGCTTTGGTAGACGTCTGGTGTCCAGCCAGGGTCAACCCGCCACACCATTCAAGAAAGATTCTGATCATTGAAAAATAGGAATATGTAGTATTTGGGAATTGTAAAACCATTAGATTCTGGATTTGCTATATGTGAGCACAGATACATGCAGATTAGATATGTAATTATAGGCACAACTTAATGTTCAGAGGAAAAGACTTTAATTCTCCTGCAGACAGCCAGAGGTTCATTCTTCTGTAAGTTAAATAACTTTGTATAAACTAAGAGTAAATTATTTTGTCATTACTAATGAATAAGATAAAAAGACATCACTGTCCACCCATGGAGCAGTCTGTCATCTCTGCTTATTATCACTGAAATTCAGTTCAGGATCCAGCTGGAAACTTGCCCCCACAGTCTATGATTAGGACAGACAGTATTCTGCCAAAGTGTTATTTCAATTCTCTTTTTCAACTTCATTATGTGATATCAGACAACTTCAGAAATCTTTAACACCCAGTTTAACACTTCATAATTGTTCTCTGCGAGTTTGAGCATTTCTGTAGTTCTCTCAACAGAAATTCCTCAAACATCCCAAGGACCAGATTAACACATGTATTGATGGAAGTCTTCACCTGCCATAGTGTTTAATAGTGCCCCATCAAAATGACAATGTGTAGTGGGATATATAGGAGACTATGAATCTTTATGCCCTTAGGATAAAACACTCACTTAATGTATCTTTAACTATACCTGTTAAGTCCCTTCTTCATGTCAACTATCTAATTCCTTCCTGTGAGCAATGGATTTTTTTCTGTTTTTCTTGGAACCACATAACTACAGAATCTTGATGCTCTGGATTTGCAAAAAAACTTTTTTATTGTACTTTAACTCTAATATTTGCATTTGCCTCTTTTTTTTTCTTTTATTTCCCCCCTTACTTTATTCTTCATTGCAGAGACTGCTGTATGTAAGAAATTCTGCTGGCACCTAAAAGGCTGGTGAATTTCATTAAAGTGCTCATGCCTTTCAGCCCCTACAATAAATCCAAAGTACAGAGAAGTATATTAGTTTTCTGATGAACAAATACAATTTTATATAAAATAAAATCACAGTGCTGAAAAAAGTATCAGAAAAAAAAAAAAAAGTAAGCTACATACTCAATCCTTTGTGAATCAAAATAGATATAACTGTTTAACTATTGTGAAAACAGGGTCCTGATCTTAAGTCACATGAAATTCTTGCTGCTTCAGTGGATTAAGGTTTCTGTTAAGGCAGATATTCACTCAGGCATAGTTCTATTGGTGTGTATAACTACCACATGAACCAGGGTCCTCAGCTAGCTGACTAAATAAAGATAACACTTTCAAAATCATGTCCAAAATTACTTTTTCCCAAAATAAGTGGTAAAATAGGAAGGGCTCCCAGGAGCCCTACCTTAATACGCTCTGTAAAGTTGTTGCTATTGTTTTTCAGGATCTAAATAGTAGACTTTATTTGTTGGTCACCTTTTCTACCCATCTGCACTCTTCTTCCCCAGAGAATATGAAAGTTCATACGTACCTTCATATTCCTCCCCCACTGAAATTAAGAGAAGGTTTAGCTTCAGTGGGACTTGGCCTTTGCTTTGTGACATCCAGATTTAGATATGCTGTCAGTCTTTGAAACATGACTCTGTTTTTCTGCATTGATGATCCCTTTTTTCCCCAGTGCTGATTGCAAGCTGTTTTAGTGGCATTTCATTACAGAGTCAGAAGGACATGTCTTCCAAGATGATTTTTTTGTGTGTGTGTTTATGTTCCAGAGTAGACGGTGTAAAGATAAAGGAGCAGAAAGCAGCTGAAGGCTAGCATGACCTTGCCCAAGCTGACACAAGCATCTTTTTTTCAAGCAAAAGAAAGTTCTTAAAACTTTAGGCTATCACTGATAATGGGAAAAAAAATACTTCCTGAATAAAAATGTGAATGCATTGGCATAAAAATGTATGAAAGGAATGCTGCAAACTGGAGCTCTCCATCTACTTTCAAAAGCAGGTTACAGTGGTTGAATAGTCACACCAGGCAAAGAGTCTGCTGCAGCAGCTGCTTTTAGGGCTCCTACTACTGCTCCTTGGAGAAGTCATTATGTAAAACTTGCTTCATACTCTTTTTCTACTCCTTTTTCAGCTGAAATATAGTGCTGACATCTTTTCAATTCGTACATTTTTTTATTTCTACTGAGACAAATAGCTCTTCTAGTTTTCTTGAATTTGTTCTCCCGGGTACATGGGTACCCAGACAGAATGCAAGGAACAAGATTTAATTGGATCACAACATTACTATTTAATTAATTTGCAGTCCATCAAGCAGTAAATTTTCCAGTGCAGTTCATTTCTGACTGACTTCCAGCTGGTGGAGCCTAGCTGTCTGCTTGCAGCCCGCTGCCCTATGTCCTTTCACAGCTAGACCGTTCTGAAGCTACCTTACCTTGTTTCCAATTTTAAGGTTAACAGACTGAGGAAAGAAGATTATATCAGACAATGAGATCTCATCTCCTTTCTTGCCTTCTCTAGGGGATATATTCTCCCAACTCTGTCAGCTAACAAAATCTCTCATATTGAAGGCCTCTCAGACACGGGTGACGACCTTGACTTCCCCTATGGCTCATTATAGCTTGTGGCTTCTGCTCTCTCCTACTGTATAGATTTATAGTTTTATAATAGGGTGTTTGGAAGGGTTGTGAGGTTGTGGTTTGGAAGGTAAATGGAGTTGATGTTATATTACAGTGTTGTCTTAATCAGGGCTGGGGGGACACAGGAAGGCAGGAAAGGATTCAGTGGCCCGAGAAATGCCTTTCCAGCTGAACACACCTCTATCAGATAACTGCCTGTCATAAGCAATAAAACAGCCAGGACAATAGTGATCTTGATTTAAGTTACCACAGTTTAGCTGCTCTTCAGTGCTTGTTACAGAGTGATATAATGGAAAAATCTATTCTTTATTATCAGGAAAACCTGTGACCAAGAAAACATTGCTGTGACCAGTAATGTCCCTTAGGACAATACTTCAGTGTACAGAATAATGTGAGGCTTGTTGGAGTTTCTCTTCTGCCATAACATCCTGATGCCTATTTAAGAGGTTTTTTAATCAAACACTCTTAAACACATTTTCATAGGGAAGGTCCTCAAGGTAGAAAGATGTCTTTAATCAGTCAAATGCCTCTATATCAGCTCAGAGCTTCTGATCTTCTTCTACAGATAGAATCAAAAGAATGCAGAATCATAAAATAATAGAAATTGGTGCAAATAGTAGTTCCAATAGCAGGACTGTTTTCTACCAGCTTTGATAGTTATCTCAGATATTCCAATAATGGACCATTTGACTTAAAGATTAGTGAACACTAAATATCGTTATGAGTTTTCGCCTTTGGAAAGCAGAAATTATTTACTTAGTCAGATTCAAAACTATGATCTCTCAGAAATCCCCTGATATGTTCCTAGTAAATCTGCTTTATTCCAGATGTTACAGAACATATGTGTATATGCACAGCACAGCAAAGAAGATTTGTACGATATGTCGCAGATTACCAGGGAGGACTTAAAATGTCATTACAGGATACCCTTTGACTTTCCTAATTTCATCTTTAAATTGTTTTAAGTGTCTTCCTTAGAAGGTTTCACAAAGTGAACCCAGGTATTTTCTTTTGGCTGTATGCATGTACTTCAATATTTGCCAAAAAGCACATTTTTTTAGATATATAAATTCAAAATTTTAAGACTCATTAGCCTCACAGAATTTGGGCACACTAAGAAATCTCACTCCAAAAAGGACAGCTATTTGTACTTTTTAGGCACACTTGACTTCATTTACTTCTCACCGTATCAAGACACTCTAAAATACCAAAACCAGCAGTATCATTGAGTAGAACCCCAAACCAGCAAGTAAATCTAGCCCTGTTTTGGTTCTTCCCCAGTTACAAATGCCTAGGACACCAGCAATGCTTTTCAAAATGATGGAAGATCAGTCTATCAGTATTTTATATGATACTAAGTAATGGATGCTGTAGCTAGTACATATAATCATAGAATCATAGAATCATGGAATGGCTTAGGTTGGAAGTGCCCCTACAGAACATCCAATCCAACCTCCCTGCCATGGGGAGGGGCACCTCTCAACTAGACTAGGTTGCTCAAGGCCTCATCTAACCTGGCCTTGAACCAGCATTTTGGTCTGTAAAAGGTAAGAAAGATTTAGCTGAGCTAATTTTCATCTAGTAACTAAAACTATTTCCTGAGATAAATGTAACACTATAAGAAACAGAAATTGTCTTAAAAACCACCAGCCCAAAATGGGAACTGCATCCGTCTCATTAAAAGCCTGTATTGTGATCTTCCATGTGTATCCATGGTCTTCCAAGAAAATGTAATCAGTAACAAGCGGTACATCCTGATCTAAAGATGAGGTTACAGAACACAATGAGGTACACTTGAGGACAGGGAATGTAGCATGTGCTATTTAAAAACACCGAGGCAATTTAAATTGTAAGTAATGACAAGAAAAGTTTAGAAACAGTCATGAGTTAAATCTATTTTTACTCAGGTTTTTTTTCTGGTTTTGTGTTTTTTGTTGGGTTTTTTTGAGACAAAGCTAAAAATATGAACATAACTGTATTTTTACAGACTTCGCTCATGTGTTAGGGCTCTGTTTGCAGTCTCTTTGTGTTCATGGCAGCATCTAGATAGAGTTAATGGTTTTGGATCTGGTGATCTGGCCCAAAAATTACAGGGATGTTTGATTACCTATGAGCCTGCTTACGTAACTGTGCAGTCCTAACACTTTTGGCTAGGTTTCCATCCCAGTCACCTTCTCTGTTAAGTGGCCCAACTGTGCAGACATCTATAAGCCCTTTCCCCTAGGGATCAACAGCTAAATAGAAGAGTGACTGAAAACAGCATCTTCAAAGCAAGCAGTATGTGATTTTGAAAGGGAATTTTTCATAGAGAAAACAGTCACCCTTTACCCACCCCCAATTGTAATAGATGTATTTCTAATGTAGAGAAGCTCAGCTTCCTCCAGCATCTTCTCATTTTGCCTGTCCTTGCCAATTAACTCCCAGTGACAGCAATTGCCTCGTTCCTGAGTCACTGTAGCAAGTTTAGGATTAGCATCTCCTAATTGCTCCTGAGAGTGAACCACTTTTAACCAGATGAAAATAAACATAGTTTTCTCAATTAACAGCAAAAGCTTTATATTGTTTCTTCAAAAAAGAATTTGATTGGTTTTATTTCTTACTTGTTCTTTCACTGTGGTCTAAGTATAGACATTCATCCCAGATGGTGTAACATAGGTAAACTGGAACATTGATGACATTTATTTAAAAAAAATCTTCCTATTCTTTATGTTTACAGAGATTAGAAAAAAGGAAATCCTGACATCTAAGACTGGATATTTTATAGTTTTCTTATTTTGTAAATGAGTTTAGCAGTTTGTGAGCCTATTCCTTCAATATTAGCAAATGAAATATATACTGTATTTCTGGGACTGATTTTGATTCCATTTTTATGGGGAAGAAGTGAGACTACTGAAGTTAGTGAAGTGTCACAAAAGGAAAGCTAGTGCAGATGGAATCAGTTTAGTTTTGCTCATCAGTTCTCCACGTTCCCTTCAGAATCAGTGCATGCTAAATTGCATCAGTAATCACCGCGAGATAAAACTTTAAATTTCAGGAAAGGAAGCTACATTTGAATAACATCTGGAAATGTTTAATGACTCCTTGAATTTGAACTAAAAAGTAAAGCTTCATATAAAGCACTTCAGCTCAGCTAAGTTGACTTGCTGCTTAAGCTCCCTGAGTAAAACATGTTATTCTACAAGTATGAACTTGAAAATGTTTTCCCTAACCATGGCATGTATTGACAGCTACTGTGCACTATATCGGCCACTGTCTAAAGATCTTAATATTTACATTTAAGGCTTTTTCCCTTATGATATAGAAATTACTCTAAATTAGCTTTCATGGACCAGGCTCTAAATTGTATACACACAGAACCTGACTTTCTTGGAGCAGCTACCTTGATTGACATGTGGAAGAAATTGGCTTAATTTTGACAATTAAGCCAGTCATATTTCAAATATGGTTACTGGCCATTAGCACAAATTGCCTTGGACTGGGTACATTTACATAAAACTTTTTTTTTGCCAGGAAAATCCATTACAAGAAACATCTTGTTTACTAGGTTATTCAGGGTATGAAAAGCAGCATCAAAATGTTATTTTATATAAAAGAAACTAAGTTTAGTGAATATAACAGTGATGACCTTTCTGTGATAACCAATAAAACAATAGACTAGTAATGTGCAGGTGAGTCATGGTTCCAGTTCGAACCCAGTTGTTGCAGCAAGTTGAGTGCTTACTCTGTAAAAGTAAGTTGATTTGAAAATTGCCCACTGAAGCTGAAGAGGTCAATAAGAAAGATCATGCTCTGAAATTTGGTTTGGTTTATATCTGTAGTGCAAATATCTTTTAGACTGTTGTATTATTAGTCTTCAAGTAATGCTAAGTTTCTATGGGTCTTTAATAAAACTTTCTAATAATGACAGAATTTTGGAAAGCAAACCTAATGCAGATAAAAAGGTGTGAGTCTTACCAAAGGACTTCTCAAATCATGCCAAACAAAATGCCCTAATAAATGATACAAACAGTGGAACTGCTCCAACATCACTCAGAGCCACTGGGAACATTTCCATTCAATTTAGTGGGTGTTGGATCAAGCTCATTTGCAATTTGGGAGCAATGTTAGACAGTAGGAATGTTAAATCAGTCGAGGCAGTTAACAAATTTTAAGTAAGCCAGTCAGGCCCCTGGGATGATAGGAAAAAATTCAACAACAAGCAAGTAAAGAAGCCATTGAACCACAGATCTGATTGCTGATCTCAGTGTGCCTCTGTTTTCATGTGAAAATTTTGTTTCATTCACATCTCAAAATACTTATAGATTCACACTTTATTCAGGAAACTAAATGGACTAGCTAATGCTTCCCACAGAGAAATTTCAGGGTTTCATTCACTTCTTAGATCTGATGCAAGATATATTATGAAATGCTTGAACTGACCCTTTTGCTCTTTTCTTGTCTAGAATATTGTGTTATATGGCATCAAGTTGCCTGTGTTCCTGCATGATTAAGTAACATAATTTGAGACACTTAGAGGTCATGACACATTACTGGAAAGATTAAAATACAGCATTGTAAATGAATAACATAACTGTAAAAATACTTGGTTTTACTCAATTTTTTGGACCAACACTATGAATCATAACATTTTGGCAGAGCTAGCATAGCTGTACTAATTTGATTAGTAATCACTGTATTTCAATTATCCTTGCGAAGAGAGACACCTAACAAAATTAGAAGTGTTTCCCTTCCATGGAAGGCAGAATGGTATTAGACCATTACAACTTCTTTCTTGTAACTAATCAATTCTATGAAAATTTATAGACCTAATGTAATAAAAGGCCAAAGGTAAGAAAAAAGGTCATAAACTAATGAAACTAATAATATTAGCAAAGTATTAAAGCAATCAATTATTAAAGAGACATAAAGGTTAACTGCCCATGAAATGAACATACTAATTCAATGTTATTTTATGATGTACTCACAATTTATTTCTAAATTTACTTGAGTGGCTCATGAGAAAATCTGTTTGCTCTTGCTTGTGTTATGTTAAAAAATGCCCACCTACAGGTCAGATTTATGGTAAGCATATACACTGGTGAATCTTGCAGCACTCCTTTGTCAGGATAGAAGTATATCCATATCACTACCTCAAGGTCTGAGCTGCTTCCCTTTCCCTTTGATATCCAGGCAGCCCAAGCAAATTATGTACCTGGCTTTGTGTGAGGTGGTTCCAGGCCCAAGCTCTAAAAGATTCAAACACCCCCACCTAAGAACTGTGTTCACAGAGAGTTGATCACCTTCCTCCCAGCAATGAGAAGACTGAGATACTTGTAAATATAACAAAAGGGTCCTTGAGCAAACTTATTCTCCTCGGTGAAAACTGAAATTACTTGAAAAACTATTCACCCAGGTTAGTCTTATCTGTTTAGGACAAGAATGCTGACATATTTGATTGGCTGTTTGTGGTTTGGTTCATTTTCCTTTGAGGTGCTGTTATCTCAGCTTTGTGAAGATTGATTCGAAGAGAGGTAATGCCAATACATACTAAATTTGAAAAGTAGAAATTATAAAATATCCTTGCCAAATTAGTGAGGTATTGAAAGATATGAACAACTCTACTGTCTTCTATCTGGTTTCACAGGATCATTGAGACTGGGAAGGACCTCAGGAGGTCTAGTCCAGCCTCCTGCTCAAAGCATGGCCAGCTGTGAGATTACACCAAATTCATTAGGGTTTTATAAGGCTCCCTTATACGTGTGTAATATATCAAATATATTTCTCTTAAATGCACTTCAGTTGCGAATTCTCTTTTTCAAAAATGAAACATGAGTTATAGAAGATGTGTGTTATGGATTAATGAAGAAAAATAAGATGTGCATTTTTGTATAATTGGTATACATGTAATGGATATATATATACATACATGCTGAATAAATGCAGAGGCAGCTTGTGGTTTTGATTTTGATCAGTAGTCATCCACCCTTATCCTAGAGACTGGCCTTGCACATCAAGTTTTTCCACTGAGGATGAAGTATGGCTGAAAGTGATGCCTAAAGGAAAAGCAGGGGGGGCACACATTTAATGAACCATGGTAGGTGAAAGGATGCAAAAAGGCAGGAACAGTTGCTAAGATCAATGTGAAAGGTAAGGCTGCCAGCCCTGACCAAGGTAAATGTTTACCTGTTATGTCTTCTCTGTTTTCTGTGATTGTTTAGCTGGGCACTTAAGAAAAATAAGTCTTCCTACACCTCTTTTCCCCAAATATCTATGGCGCTACGTTTTTTGATAGCTTGCATCCAATCTTTTCTTTCTCAAAAATGAGATACATATGGCAGGGTTGGTGCTTAGGGAGGGCCCAAGTGACTAGTGTACCTTTGCCATATAATAAACTAAATGATTGCTTTGGCTTGCCTGTGGTTTTTTAGGTACTTGAGAAATAGAAATGCAATGAGCACTTGTGTCTTGGGGCTGAGCAGAGCAAAAATACTACAGATTAGTGGCAATTCTTGGAGGCCCATAATTGCAAGTGGACTTGGTTTTTTAGTATCACCATTAACAGCAATGCACATAAACACTGCTGGTTTCATTTGCTATTTCATTACAGGCGGTGGCGAAGAGGTGCACCCTCCCAATGGCCGTGGGTCTGGCAGCATAATTGTTTTAATTTTTTTTTTGCCCCACTCTGGGTCTCAAAAAATTATATCAATTTCCAGCTTGTACCAGCTTTCTTGTTTTTACTCTTCCTGTGACTCCTCTCCCTCCACAACAGAGGCAGCTGCTGCTGTCTCCTTCAGGAGATGTCCAGGCAGCATTTGTTTTTTTCCTTTTCTCTCCGTTCTTGTTGAGAGTCATTGAACCTGGAAACCGTCTCATGTCTCAGCTCATTCACCTCTGTGCTTCCTGAGTTCTGAGCATTTTCTCACTCAGGTCCGGCAGTAAGAGACGTTTGTTCAGCTGAGGGGAGAGGCACAGCGTATCACTGCACTGTTCCTGGAGTGTAATGATAGGGCATTTGCCCCAGGGTGATGTTCCCTGCTCACCAGTTCTCTGCTGTGAGAAATCACTTGATTTGTAACTCGTCACAGAATAATTCCACTACTATAAGTTTTTTACCACCCCTTCAGTGATATTTTGTTTCCTGAAGGGTTTACCACAGAAGGTGCTTCTGCTTTCATTGCTCTCCCCACCCAGCTCTTATTATTCATTTGGTCCAAACCACATCCCTGAGTTGCCCTTCTTGACCAGGGAGATGAAAAAAAAAAAAAAAAAAAAAAAAAGGACAAAAATACAAAAATATGACTGACTTAAGTGAAATAAAGAGAATCGAGTTTCTGGAAGGAACTAGCATCTTTTCAGCCTGACTCCCACGTGCTGCTGCTGTCTGAGCTGCAGACAGCCTGCACTAATGCCTGCATAATCCCCTTCCTACTGAGTAAGTCTAGAAACTACTAGGTCTTTGAAAGCTGATATAGTGCAATTCTCAAGATTTCATATTCAGCCAGTTACATCCCTATTGGTCATTATTTGCAAATAGATTTACAAATCTATGATGATGCCCTTTCCCAGTTTACAGTAGCAGGACACCAGAACTGGATCTTTGCTCTCTAAACATTTTACATACTCACCTAAAACAGAACTTGCAGATTCTCTCCTGCGAGTACACAGAGAACAACACTGAGTGCTTCTCTTCCTTGCAAGCTCTTACGAACTTACTTCCTCATGCCTGAACTATGTAAGATTTTTTAGTATACCAGTAGACACACCGGAGCCAGAGAAAAAGTCAACTCAATTAGTACTTTTCATCCGAGGCTGCATTTCCGACACGAAATCGTCTAGGTTTGGTAGTTTTTCCCGTTATCCTTGTTTCTCCAGCAGAGACAGGTGGACTGCACAGGCACAGATGTCTGGCACCTGGCTTTAAATTCGTTCATCTATTCACATCTGAATGAGCAATGCATCCCAATGAATTGGATCCAAAAAGAGCAACTCCAAAGGGAAAGATGGAAATTTCCTCCCGTTTTCTACTGCCACTGCCTACTGCAGAGATCACTGATTTGTACCTAACACCAAGGAGGTGACACAGACAGGTTCTGGACGGTGGAGTTTGGAGCTACAGCCTCCTAAGCAAGACCCTGGGAGAGAAAAGCAGTGACTCTCTTTAGATTCCCCAATTCAGAAAAAATGGAACAGTAAGTTAATGCCAAGAAAATGGATCCTTTGAAAGGTAGCATCTCTTAGCCCCCACCTAACTAATATAATATGGCACATGACCTCTGAAAGATTGTTAGCTGTCAGTCTTCTTGGGATAGCTGTGGAAATTGCACACTTTTTCCGATAGTTTAGATGGTTGGTTGTTTTGGCGGTTTTTATGTACTAAGGAAAGACTTTTCATTTGAAGATGGAGGATTCTATAAAAAGCCTGAAATTCTTTTTTTCTCGACACGTTTTTGACCTGTTCAATCAAAAAGCCCTTGAATGACAAGTAAAAGCTTGATCAAAATGAAGGTATTTCTACTGTCATTGGAATGTCTCAGAGGGGAAAAAAATAAAATTTACCCACATCTCTTCTGTTTGTTTACTCCACATAGAATGTTCAAACTTTCCCACGGAAAGTTTTTCTTTTTCTTTCATACTTTTCTTTTTCTTTCATACTTTTTCTTCAAGAAAGTATGGCATAGGCCATTTGTAGACATTTCAGAAATAAATGCACAAAGTTGTCTACTTAACTTCCGTATGATAAAAAGGTATACTTGCTATTACAGTGGAGGATGACTGCAAAACCTGAAGTGAAAGCTGTTTCATGATAGCCAGCAAGTATTAGTTTATAATTCATAGCAGTATTTTTTTAATCAAACAAAAAAGTGAGGAAAATGTCTAATGTCGTTCCCTCTGCAGAAAAAAAAAATTAATACAAGGTGATAGTTATCAGGTATCATAGGCAAAGTTGATTAACTTCATAGGTCAGTCACAGTGTATTTCCCAGATACCTCATAAGAAGGGACTCAGACTAATTCCCTGAAAAAACACACAGACGCAGGCACTGCAGCTGCACAGCGTTTATGAGAGAGAACCTTAGCTTTGAGATGGTGCATAGCATCTTTTGACAGCAAATGCATAGCCATTCAATTGTCTGACTTCTGTTCCAGACCAGGAACTGAGACAATAAATATCTCAAGAGAAGGAACTCCACCCTTTATCTCACCCACTGTTTGAATGGCAGATTCTAGTTCTCCATCCTCTACCTCAGACCTGAACAAAGGCTAGCACACCTAGAGAAGGATTCATCTCCTTAAACTTCTTCAGCCATCTAAAACCTGGATATCTAGTCTAAGGTGGCCACCTGGGACATGCCTTCACAGTAAAAGGAAATAGATGGGTATGTAAGACAGGTGAGAGGAATCATCCTCTGGAAGTGCCTGCTCCTCTGTTTCTTCATTGTCTCCAAAGAGAAAGCTTAAATTATGGTTTTATACTAGACATAACTTTCAGAAAATTAAAGTTTATCTTACCAGAAAGAGTAAAGCGTTAATACGCGCAGCACCAAACAGGCAGTTGTTACAACCAGGATTCTTTTTTAGTATTGCAATATAAGATTGCCCTAAAAAATATTCCTCGATATCCTTTGCAGTTGGAGCCAGGGGAGACAGCATATTCTGTATTTTCCTGTAATAAGAAGAGTTTATAACTGCCAATATTCCAATGAAGAAAATGGTAGTAATCCAAAGTGTCCATAAAACCATCCGTACACTTGCTGCCAGTCTGGCTATACTGTATGTGCACAGATCATCTCTTGCTTGTGAGTCCCAAATGAGGCTAGTCTTCATGTAGGCTGGTGTCATATCTGCACTGCATTCAGTGTCCAGGTTGTGCTTGATTTGCTGCACACAGAACATGGAGTTACTTTGGGTGCAGGTGGTGACTACTTGATTTATGTTCCTGGGTGACCAGAAACCGAGTGCATTGCACAGTCAGAAATCTGGTAGGTTGTTACTGAAAGTCATCAGATGGTACATTGTTGCTAAATGTAATAAAACTGACAGTATAAGTGGAAGATAAATTTCTGTCACCAAACAAGAGAACTGTTTGAGTAAAAAAATTGTGAAAAGCAACTACTTTGCAATAATACAGTACTGTAAAAAAAGTTCAGCTGTGTACTGAGAGTGTATACAGTCTAGGAAGAGCTGCAAGGAGTGGCATCCACCTTAGATACATGAAGAACAGGGACACTGAACCTTGATGGGTTTTTATGAATCCAAGTGGAATAAACATACAACATGAGCCAGGAGGTATAAAAACCTTTTAGCAAAATCTGAGTGGAGTTTATTCAGACTACATACAGAATATAAATTCCACATGTATTGTGTCATTATAGAAGAATTACTTCCTGTTAAGCCAGTGCAAGTCCAGCATATCAAAACCAAAGTAAGGTCACCCCCTAACACTGCATGAAAGACAGTGCCTAAGTCAGTACATGGCCTCCTCTCTCAAATACACCAATCCATTACATAGTAAATCCCAGGAGTGATGACTTGTCCTAAAACGATTAATCTAAATTGCTTGGTGGTCACTGCTGGGATTCACCAGCTGACTGCAGCCATCTGAGGCAATTCATATTACTGAGATGGGAAAGCACATTGAATGAGGAAGAAAAGAAATACTCATACAATTCAGTTCAGTGTGCTAGCCTGCTATCTGCCTGCCCAACATGTCACATGAAGCAGGTTAGGAGTGCAAAGCAGATGGCACAGGCAGTTCCAATGCAGTGGACCTCTGCACTCAACAGATGGCATCGACAGGATGCAAGAAAATCGTGAGTGTCCTTGTGGACTTGGGAGCACAGCAGGAAGGGTTCCAGAGATAGCTGTTGGTGGTAGTGCCACCATATTAATAGCCAGCACATGTCATGGTAATTCAGCACCAGCTGAACAACTTCCAGAAATGAGTTCTGTATATATTCCTCCTTTATTTGATCTAAACCTTTAAGGACAAATGTCCCTATTCTTTCAGAAAGTTGGAATCAGATCCAAATTTACAGCTTAAGATGATCTTCACAAGCTGTTCCCTTGTCTTTTTGCAGCTTACTACAAATGAGATGTCAGTATTCCTAGCTGTAGAACAGGGTTTTTTCTGTGCAATTCCCATTCACTTGGCAAGAACTTGATTTGTTCCTGTTATCCACAGTTATCCTTAACTCTAAATACAATAGTTGCTTTTTCATTTGTGAAAGCTAATTTTTGTCATATCGTGACAAAATGAAAAGCAATGGAGGGTCACATTGTTGAAGAGTGAGGCTGGTATGTTTTCACTAATGTTATTTTCACATAGACGCATGCCCAAGATGTTCTGGATGGTTTGTAGGCTGACGGTTCTTAACTGGCTTCAAGTAAAGGACCAGTTAATCTTTTCTGAAACATTTTGAGACCATCTCTCTGTGATTTGTGGGAGGGAGTGAAAGAAGGGGTAATAAATAAAATAATGAGAAATTAACTAAATGCAAATTATTTTATAAAAACATAGTGTTCTAATTACAAAGATTTTAATTGCAAATATTGATAATAAGAAAAATAATTAGTGATGGAATTATGCCTGAGGATAGATACTAACTGCAGTTGGAAGTTGTCTCATGATGCTATCAGTTCACAAGATAAGACAAGATAAATGTCTGTGTTCAGCAACTATACTATTTCTCCCTTTTTTGCTTTCCCTCCTTGTGAGGTATTAAGCAACCATATTTGCAATTTGACTATATAACATCTACTGATGCAATTTGATATGCAGATCGAGACGACAAAGATATATAAAGACCTATATTAAGATAAAGAACTATCTATAGTTCTTTATATTCCAGTCATGTAGTAAGTAGAAGGGTATGAGGCTTTGTGTGCTTGGTAAATACCTTGAAATTACCTTTGGGGCACAATATTTTCTGCATATCAAATTTCTGAAATGACTGGCCACACCTTGAGTACCGTATCCAGTTTTGGGCCCCCCTTTACAAGAAGGACATGGAGGTGCTGGAGAGGGTACAGAGGCGGGCTACCAAGCTAGTAAAGGATTTGGAGCATGTCTCATATGAGAAACGTCTGAGGGATCCAGGGCTGTTTAGCCTGGAGAAGAGAAGGCTGAGGGGAGGCCTTATCGCTCTCTACAGCTACCTGAAAAGAAGTTGTAGCGAGGCTGGGGTCAGTCTCTTCTCCCTAGTAACAAGCGAAAGAACAAGGGGAAATGGCCTTAAGCTGCACAAGGGGAGGTTCAGGTTGGATATTAGGAAGAATTTCTTTACTGAAAGGGCTGTCAGACATTGGAACAGCCTGCCCAGGGAGGTGGTGGAGTCACCATCTCTGGAGGTCTTTAAGAGACGGGTAGATGTTGTACTTAGGGACACGGTTTAGTGGTGTTGGTAGAGATAGGACAAAGGTTGGACTCGATGATCTTGAAGGTCTCTTCCAACCAAAACTGTTCTATAATTCTATGATTCTATGGTTCATAGATACATACTCACAGTTCCTCCCATCCAAAACCAGTTCAGTAGGATGTGTGGGCATTCTCGGTGTACAAAGTTTGGATGCTTGCATTGTAAACACTGCAAAGATAGATTGTATTTAGGGTTTTAGGTTCTTATGACAAAAGTTTTTTTATCACAATGTCATAAATCACTTAGCAAAGCAGCTCTTCAGTCTCACCTTGAACCAATGTCTACAACTATATTATCAGGAATAATTTATGCAGATAGTCAAATATGTGCTGTTCACTGAAAATTTTCACAGACTGATCCACAATTCTAGCTTTGACTTTTGTTTCTCACAATTGGCTGTATTCATGTTCTTCACCATATGCTTGGTTGTACCAGACTTTGACCAGTATCTCTGGAGATACTTACCTCTCCCCGTAGTTAGGGAATCAGGCAATCTGCAAACTGGAACATCCTTGTAGGATTATATTTTACTAAATATATACTAATCAATAGCTGGAGTAGAACCATTAAGGCTAAAATTATGACTTTTCAGAAACATAGTATCTTAAAAATTACAGTGATTTCATCAGTTTCTAAAATTACCATATAAAATGTTTCACCGAGTTAGATGGCTGAAGTGTTAGAGCCTTGGTGTGTATTTTTGCTGAATACACTAAAGACCAGATGTGTTTCACCTAATCAGAGGTTCCTAAGTCAAGCCCATAATTGCCTTTGGTTCTCACTAAAGCATATCCAGCGAGAATAGCAGTATAAATGAGTCGTTTGGGAAGTCTAGGAGTCATGACTCTGCTCTTGTAAGTCTCTGTCTTTCTCTCAATCAATGACCAGTTTCAGGCGGATAATGTAGGTGTGGGATGAACCTAGGCTTTTCTATATTTCTTATATCTGTTAACTACTAACGGTCATGCTACCACTCTTTTAGGTTAGCAGTTTGTTGCTTTTTTAATAAAGAGTAAGAGTAATAAGCAAGTAAAAAAAAATATGAATAAAACCAAAGTTGTCTTTAACACAGCCTGGAAAAATGTTGAAGTACCGTAATCAAAGATCCGAAAGAAGGAAGAAGGTAAGGTTTCATGGCTGATGCAGACATCTATGAGTATGGAGTGTCCTCAGTCCTTCAATGGCATTTGGAGGTACCACCCCAGTCACTACAATAACTTTTAACGCTAAGGCACTTGAGACCTGCAAGTCAGGTTGTTAGTAACGGTCCAGCGTTCAAAGGGGAAAGTAGAGTGGTCATCTGCTGGTTTTAGTAACCCATGTGCGGGTCTTGGTTTTCTCTGGAGTTCATTCTAAAATGTAAGATGCATCATCAGGTTTATGATTTTTACAACATCTGCCTTTACAAAAATATGACTGAAACGAGAATAATATGGTCATGGTGCCAGAACAGTGAGAGCAGTAATAATGATAGCCTCTCTGCTTATTATGATCATCATTTTATTTTCACTATTACACTAAACAGTATAATTTATTGCAGTAATATGACCTGGCTATGAGTGATTACACGACTACATATTTTATATTGTTCATGGGGTTTACATATTCATGCTTTCCTGATGAAAATATATTATATACCAACAAGAAGAAGGTCTTAGATGAAAAAGAAAGCAAATTTCTTCTATTTGCCAGCTATCCATTTGAGATCCAAGCAGGGTATGAGAAATCCATGCCAATGTGACACCAGTCTGTTGATACTAGGATTTGTACAGATCATCTATTAAAGCAGCACATTGTTAGCGTCTTCTGCATCCTGATCCTGAACTATGTGAATTTACACTTGATGAGTCCAACTTTAAAATATATCCAGCTGCTAAAGACAGAAAAATCCCTTGGGTAATGCATCTCAAATAATCTCTGATTTCAGAGTAAAAAGAACCTGTATTCATTTACCATCCAAATATGCTTTAAAGCACTGCTCTTTAATGGTATTTATTAGAGCTTTGGGACTTCTTTTCTATAAAGAAAAATAGCAATTAAAAAAAAAATTGTAGCTGTCTTCATACAGCAATCTTTGCTTGGTCTCCCATTTCACAGAAGATGGACCTAACTTTGAGAATATTTGAGCATGCAAGTAATTCTATTCATATTAAAACTGTCTGGAGTACTCAGTGATTCTACTGATATAAGTCAGAAGCAAGATTTTTCACTTGATCGAGCTCTTACTAGATCAAAGTGTCTAAATCGCAAAATACCTTAATATAGTATAGATTTTCATTTTGTCTTTTGGAAGAAGTCAATTCTGATATGGTTTTGTAGACCAGATTTTTACAAATTCATTTTCCATCTAAGAAAACACATTTAAAGAGAGTTAATAAGCTTTGCAGAGCCTTTATAGCCATCTATTGTGTGATCTTTTTTTTATAAGGAAGATAAGGTACATGATGACCTCAGTCATAATTCATGTTAATGCAGCACATATTCTAAGCTCCTCAAAGACATGAAATATTAAATTTCTTAGACCAAAAGGGTCTGGCATCCAAAGGGCAAATTTTAAATATTTTTGAAAGCTATTTATAGTCTAGTCATAACTGACAAAAATGCATCAATATGTTGTAACCAATGTGTGGAAGGCTTCTGTAACACAGTTGCAAATTAAAAGTAAACTACCCAAGTTAAAGATGTTAAGCAGGCTTCTAAGTAAATATTAAGCTTAAACCAAAGCTAGTATTTTATATTTATGTGACTGCTGAATTTTGCTTGATGAATTTCACACATCTGTCCATCTAGCAAAGCATTTTTATGTCTTTCCTAAAAGAAAATTGTTAGGTTTTTTGTTGTTGTTGTTGGGTTTTTTAATTTTAAATCCTGAGAATAAAATTATGAACTGCTTACAAATAATACATTATTGCTGCAGGCATAATTTTCAGGCATACTCAGCCAGCTTTAACCTGACTGTGCTCTCATTGTTGGCAAGTGTAAAGCTTTCACTGCAGCAGCGCTGTGCTAGTCCTGAGAACATTTGGAATATCACCTGAAAGCTGTTTTCTGCTGAAAAAGAAAAAATTGGTCTCTAAGTGATTAAAGAAAAAGAAACCATCTGTTTTCATAGTTGATCTGAAATCTTTCATGACGCTCTGGTAATAAGAGAAGAAAGAGATATGGCCTATAGAATCATAGAATGTATTGGGTTGGAAGGGACCTCTAAAGATCATCTAGTCCAACCCCCCTACAATAAGCAGGGACATCTCTAACTAGGTCAGGTTGCTCAGAGCCCCATCAAGCCTGACCTTGAATGTTCCCAGGGATGGGGCTTACACTGTCTCTTTGGGCAACCTGTTCCAGTGATCCACCACCATCATATTAAAGAACTTTTTCCTAATGTCCAACCTATTTCTACCCTTTTGTAGCTTAAAACAATTACCCCTCCTCTTATCACTACAAACCCTTGGGATCAGTTCTTTTCCTGCCTTCTTATAGGCCCCTTTCAGGTATTGGAAGATTACTACAAGGTCGTCCCAGAGCCTTCTCTTCTCCAGGCTGAACAACCCCAAGTCTCTCAGCTTGTCTTCACAGGAGAGGTGCTCCAGCCCTCTGATCATTTTCATGGCACTCATCCAGACACGATCCAACAGGTTCATGTCCTTCTTGTGTTGGGGGCTCCAGAGCTGGACACAGCATTCCAGGTGAGGTCTCACCAGGGCAGAGTAAAGGGGCAAAATCACCCCTCTTGATCTGCTGGCCACACTTCTTTTGATGCAGCCCAAAATGCAAGTGGTCTTCTGGGCTGCAATTGTGCATTGGTGGCTCATATCCAGCTTTTCATCCCCTAGTAACCCCAAGTCTTTTTCCACCAGGCTGCTCTCTAGCATGTCTTCTCCCAGCCTGTATTGATACTGGCAGTTGCTCCGGCCCAGGTGCTGGACCCTACACTTGGCCTTGTTGAACCTCATGAGGTTCACCTGGGCCCACTTCTCCAGCTTGTTCAGGTCCTTCTGGATGGCATCCTGTCCCCCTGGCATATCAACTGCACCATCCAGCTTGGTGTCATCAGCAAACTTGCTGAGGGTGCACTCAATGCCACTGTCAATATCTTAATGAAGATATTAAACACTGGTCCCAGTACGGATCCCTGAGGTACACCACTTGTCACTGTTTTCCATCTGGACATTGAACCATTGACCACTACTCTCTGGATGTGACCATACAGCCGATTCCTTATCCACTGAACAGTCTGCCCATTGAATTCGTATCTCTCCAACTTAGAGAGAAGGATGTTGTGTGGGACCATGCCAAAGGCCTTGCAGAAGTCCAGATAGATGACATCCGTAGCTCTTCCCTTGTCCACTGACGCAGGCACTCCATTGTAGAAAGCCACTAGCTTGGTCAGGCAGGACTTGCCCCTAGTAAGGCCATGCTGACTGTCTTGAATCACCTCCCTGTCCTCCATGTGCATTAGCATATCTTCTAGCAGGATCTGTTCCATGATCTTCCCAGGCACAGAGGTGATGCTGACAAGTCAGCATAATTAGCTATACATTAATTAATTAGTACCTTTCTCTCAGTTACACTGATTTCATACATGCTTCTGGACCAACACATGTGCAAATTATATCAGTTTGCTAGTAGCATGGGTTTTGTGGTTTGTTTTTGACTGAAATTGAAGACATGCCTTTCTATAAGGCAGAAGAACATCATGCATTACCTGGCAGTATGTGCTCCCTGACCCGGCTCCAAAATGACAGGCATCCCAGCAGCAACAAAGGTGCCCAAAATCACAGTGGTGTGAGAGTGAGCAGCACTGCTCCCAGGGCATCTGATCCCTGCAGAGCATCCTGTCACAGAGGCACACGGCAGGGCCAGGCCGTATGGTTTGTCTTTCCAGAGGTCAAAGTCTTTCTTTGCCCCCATAGGCAATGAAGGATGGTTTAACAAATCTTTTATGATATTGTGAAGTTGAACCAAAACATTTACAGCAACAATGATGTTTCTAATAGTGGTTCTTTGCTGTGTTTTCAGTCTTTCTTGCAGCATCCCTGACATAATGGTTTTTACTGGTGAGCATGTTCCCTGACAAGTTCCTAAACACTGAAAAGGAAATAATGACAATAGTAATTTAGAAAGAAAAGAATGACACACACGTTAACTGATATCTCTTCGTCTTTGAACACTCAAATATACTTCTAACTGCAATTTCCATCAGGCTCCTTTTGGTCTTTAACTTCCCATAATTTATTGACTTAGATTAAAACAATAGCAAAAGTATTATGAGATATAGAATATTATTGGTTGTGTTGAGATTAAAGAAAAATTGGCAAATACAAGAATCTGAAAAAAAATGGCATTCCACAATGATTTTTCATTAAAGATGTTGTGGGGGTTTTTTGAGAAGCTATGCATACTGCTGAGAAAACAAACTATCACATGCTTAACCAGTCTTAAGTGCTGATATTCATGCAAATTGAGCTTTGCTGAGTTACAGTCATAGTCCTTATTTCTATGTTAATCACACAATTGCAAATATCAGAAAAATCAAGAAACACAGAGGTAATGTTTTGCCATAAACACCTATATTTGTCCATCACACTCTTTAGAAAATGCCTGCTTTCAAAACTGAGTAGGCTGCTCCCACTGAGAAAGTCTATACACTCTTTCCCTTCTTTTTTAGGCCAGCACTGCACTAACAAGGTGTTCATTCTAATTAGTCTTCTTTCGGGGCAGAAGTCATGAAAGAAAAAAAAACGTATTCCAGCCTCCAAAAAGATGTAGAGGAGTACACCAGTATCTTTCCAGGAATCAAACCTCTAAAAGACTGTTTTTCTTCTGCAAAATGGTGACGGCAATGTTTTTCTCACAAGGAAAATTCACAGGCAAGATGAACAGTTTAAAATACTTACAGCCTCATGTTTTTAACAAACAAGGAAGACAAGCTTGAGATGCATTAAGGTCTGACAAGATTATCATGGGACTGGAAGCCTGGGGGCTGTACCACAGATGGGTACAGAGCTAGCTGTGATTCAGAACCCAAATAAAAGCTCAAAGTACTCTCTCTGAACTAAACCGAATTGCTTTTCAACAAGCAGAGCTTGAATTTTTCACTCTAATTCAAATTTTCTCATGGTTTTCTGGGACATGTCTATTTTATCCTTCTTACTAAATTGCAGACAAAAAAATTGACAAAGTATGTCAATACCATACATGCCAACAACAAATGTGGAGGCAAATGACTTCTATACACTTTGGTATTCTTTTCATACACCTGTCCCATGGGCTGGAGAGTGGATCTGTCTTGCAGATGCCAATGATTTCGGCTTTGGGTTCAGTGTCACTCATACCTCCAGTCCTGTTCAGGTATAAAAGTTTCTAAGTGAGAGCTGTGAAATGCAAATGTGCTGCATTTAAACTGGAGCTTTTAGGACCTTTTCCCTGTTTCTAGCTGTAGGTTTACACCCTAGCTGTGCAGGTAAGGAGGAAAAATCATTTTGCCTTTCTGCTGCTTGGCTCTCAGTGAACAAAAAGGCTCTGTGGGTGACAGAGTAGGTCCCTTGGCCTTGGGTCGCCAAGACTGCGGGAAGTGAGTGCCAGAGCACATCCTGCCCTGCGGCTCTTGCTTGTGTGACAATTCCCAAATTGCTGCATCTGGAAGTTAGCATCTTCCCTTACATCACTCCCCTTGTCCCTGGGTCTTTCCTGCACAATACTAGTACTAATTTTACTGCTTCTAACAGATCTTGGATAAATACACAATGTATGCAAGTGCAAAAACCCAGTCCCTGAGGGAGTTCACTGAAAGGATTTGGTGATGAACAATTTTTCAATTTACAATGACATTTTGAGACCTATCAGTTAGCCATATTTAATTGCTTTAAAATATCCCTTGCAGAGCTTTAAAACAATTTTAATTTGTTAATTAAAGTGTCATGTAACATCAAGTCAAATGCCTTCTGTAAGTTTAATTCAACACTTTTACCATTTCCACTGATCTTATGACTCATAAAGAAACTATTTTAGTTTGATCTCCATAAACTTGCAGTGACTGAACAATTACAGTTCCATCTTTTAGCTTTTTACTTACTAGGTCTGTAGCACCCACACCATTATTTTGCCTGAAATATTTCTCAAACTAGCTTTCTTCATATGTTTTGTCTTGCTTAAAAACTGCTTAAATTAAAATAAAAATGTCAATTACTGAACTGCTTCTCTACTTCTTTCCCTCTTCCTTTATTATCCTTTTTTATAGCCTTATTTATTTTACATTCTAGTTTAAATGGTTTTGACTCTTAATAAAATTTTCATTTAAAGTACCTATAAAATTAGGCAAAACACATTATAGCATTATGATTATTAAATGTGAACTGTGAAGACTACAAATGTTTTCTAGTGAGAAGATGTAAAAGCAAAATTCTACAACTTTTCAGATAGGTTGTGATCTTTAAATAAATGTACACAAGAAATTGCTCTTTTTAAAAGAGTAACAGCTCTGAAAAACCTTAAAAAAAAGTCTTTATAGTAGAGAAATTAAATTATGTCTGCATTGGATAAATTTTTTGCACAGAAGGAAATTGAATTATATGGACTGTTAATAGTGCAACAAAACCTATTCATTACCAACGAAGCACAGTTTTGAAAGAAATATCTGGACTTACCTTTGATAACAAGTCTTTTAATTTTAAAAGTTGCAGCTCTTCAGATAAATTATCTCCAACTTTGTAATCTAATTTATTATGTTATGCCTTTTCCCATCTTGAACAGAGATCATAACTGAACTTTTGTCTTGGAGCACCTGTGTTTCAAATCTGGAGATTAATATACTGCATGAAGAATTAAAAAAAAAAAAATAGGGATATGTACTCTCATCTATGTTTAACTTACAGGTATCATTAGCAGTAATAGGAGCTTGATTTTTGAACTGAAAATAGAACAAACTATGTGCTTTCAGTTCTAACCAGTGTGTGAATAGAAAATAACAAATTATCCTAGCATGGTAGATAATGAATATCATTAAGAAGGGAAAAAAAAAAAAAACAACATTTCTCTTACATCCCAGTTAATTTTACACTTAAGACAGTATAGTGATTGCTCTACTGTTTCAGTGTTTAAATTTAGTGTTACAAAATCTAGACTTAAAACATCTGATGTACAGCAACATAAACCTTTCATCTTGAGAGCTGCCTGTGGGTATGCTGAAATAATAGAAGAAACTGTACTATCCAGCCACCTAAACACTGTCAAGTGAATGAAAGTTCCACAGCAGGAGTAAGTTTCAGCATTTCATAAAACACTTTCTCTATCACTGTCATCCCCAGATGACTTACATGCACTAACTTTGACATTACATGTTTTGAAAAAATGTCAGGTCAGGATTTGTCATAGCACTTCTGATGAAGAAAATAAGTGTTGTTTGAGAAGTGCCATATGAAATTTCAGGGGCTGTTACAATGGAGTGCACAAAATAAATTCAACTTACGGTAGACAAGTAGCTCTATCATTATTTGTAAAATGATTGCCTGTGATTCTGTATCTGAATGGTGTGAGAAAGTGGGGTAGGTTTTCAGAAGGTATGTTAGAAGATAGGAGTACAGACAGGGTGCAGAAATGCTCTTTCAATTCAGCTACTTAAAATCCAGATAAAATATAATTTGTCAATGTCAGCTCAACAAAAGTCTTAACATATTAGATATTCTTGTAATAATAAGACAAAATTTTTGCAGTTTGTGTCCTCTTCTGGTAAAGCATAAGCAATTGCCTTTTAGGACCTGAAACACACAGAAATAAAAAGAATTTTAAGAGAGGCAGAATTAATCTTATTGTTAGACTTACCAATAAGTCTCTTAACATATTGAAGCTAGGCAAATCAGTTTTTCTCCCTTTCTCATAAAGGATTATTGTAATTAATTCTACTTAAGTCTTCAGAGGCATCAGCTTTAATGCCTACATTCTGAAACTGATTTGTCCCACCTAAATCTAGACCCCTAAGTGGAGACCCTAACGACTCAAGGCATGCTGCAGGTACTTCCAATGGGCAGTCCAGACCCTGGCTTGGCTAAACAGTCTTCTGGAGTACCTGTTTCTCTGTGCTGATAACTTCTGTTGCCTCTGTTGACTATTCCCCTGTATGAACGCAGGTCTAAACCCCAGCCTACCAAAATCAATGGAAAGACAGACGAGTGCTTGCGTCTTTGACAGTTTTTGTCTACAAGTGATTTCCTGGTAGCACATCCCGGTCAGGATGGGGAGCAGGTAGTGGCAGCCTGCTGAGGTGCTCCTATTCGTGCCAGACACCCTGGAGCTGCAGCAGCATGCTGCTCCCTAAGGACAGAGTCTGACCAACACTCCATTGTTGGAATAGGAATTAAAAAGACTGTTTGGAGGTGGGAAGAGACTATACAACCTGCAGAAAAGGTGGAAATAAGAATATTGATAATTTCGCAGCATTGTCTTGGTCTCAGTTGCATAATTATTAAAGCCTAGTGTGAGCTCATCACTTTAGCTGAATTTGTGTGACTGCTTGTATACAGCTCCTGTGGTTGCATATTGCATAGACATAACTGATGATGTCTGAAGACTTTTGTAAAACAGGGAACTTTAGAGGCACAAACCTAATAGCATTGAGCAAATGAGAGTTCTCTGGCTAATCAGCAGATATCCTCTTGTGGACACCTCACTACCATTGGGTTAATTAGAAAACAGCTGGCACTGGCTGGGGGGCAGGGGGAGGTGTAGGGAGATGGAATTTGCTGAATCCCTGTAATGTTTTATTATCTTTCTCTAACCTTTTAGCCTTAATTGCCATTTTAGAAAGTCTAACATGACTTAATGAGATGCACATTTTCAGAGATATACCACTCAAGTGGTAGGAAGTGGGTTTGCTTGGCTAAGTGTGTTTAATCCTCTGGGTTTTCCTGCAAACTATTCAATTTAATTGGATTACACCAGGGGTCTGACTGGGTGTGACAAGGGCCCTCTTTGCAGGTCCTTGATTGCTTCATATTGTGTTCATCCTCCTTTACTTCAACCTGGTGGGTTGTAAAATGTGGCAGACTCTATATCTTAAGACTTAGTAAAACATCAAGTTTGCAACTAGGGCAGGATAGGCTGATTTCTGAAGGAAGCCAGTTAAGGAGAATTGTGGATACATTCAGTATCTACAACATTAACCAAAGTATCTGACAGCAGTATATTTTTTTAAGCTTACAAACTGAGTTACCACATTGCATAGTGTTCAAAACAAGTATTTCACAGCAAGGGTATCTGGAAAAGATGAGCACAGCAAGAATAAGATCAAGAGTGCCTGGGTTTAGAGCTAGTAAGAGAGCACAGAGTTAGAGAAAATGAGGGAAGACACTGAGGAAAGAAGAGCTAATAGATGCCAAGCCACACACAGAAACTTTCAACCACCTGTCAATTTGGTGGTGGAAGCGGAGCTACTTGGGGAGAGAAACCTAAAGAGGTAAAGAATTAAAGCCTTCTAGAAACAACCACAAGCAAATATCAGAAGAAACACTATGTGGATCATGAAGTCATGCAAAAAAATATATGCGAGGTGCATGGTTTTTAGTCTAACTCACATGCAATCGTAAGAGATTTAAATGTCTTAGAACATGGTGAGAAACAGCTGCGCTGAGGCACTGGGAACATGAATGGGGGGAGCTGCCACATGCTGTGGTGTGGGCAGATGATATATCCAAATTTTGGGAGCAGGATTTCAAAGAAATCATACATGCATCATATTGCTTGCTTCCCTCTCCACCTCTCAATTTTACCCCATCTTCCTGTGGAAGGTCACTGTACAAATAGTCACAGTCACACACACGCAGACCCCAGTGCTATTGCAGCATTCACTAGAGGGAAATATAGAGAACAAGGCTGTCACTAAAGAGAAAAAACATTAATATTTTACACTACGGGACTGAATTGGGTTTTGAAATCAAGAGACTACAAGATTTCAAATTATTGCCGGTATTTTCTGAACTTCAATACAATGTCGTTGAAAAGAAAAGTTTGCAATGAAGTTTCAGGTGAACAGTTTTGAAGTTACTGCATCATTACCTCTAAGGTTAAAGCTGGTGTCCATGAGACAAAGGCAATCTGACCATTTATCTCAGGATCTATAGGTCTTGGTGACTAGAAAGCAATTTGAAGAAAAATGCAATAGGATCATCTTCTAAGAAACAGAATAATTTTCTGAACTTACAGTCAAAAATATAATGGAGATAGGAAATAATAAAATCTTGAGTCTCTTTAAATGCTTTCTGGTCCAAAAATATTGTGTGTGAAAGAACTGACAGCTCAGTACGTTAAATGCATTAACCAGAAATAACAGTAGGAAGGAGCCGAACAGCAAGAAGGAGAGTATGCTTGTGGATATATCCACTCTAAGCAAGCTGCTTAAATGAGGAGGCAGAAACAAATATGAAGACAAAACAATGTGGGGATTTTTTTTCTTGTAGCCATGCATAAATTCTCATAGAAGCATCAAGTATTTGGATCTACCTGCTCCTAGTATACAAGTGACTGCAATTTGATTATTCATTATCCTAAAGAAGTACAATACCCTAGTTCATCCCTGAATAATTTTAATTTTTTTCCTGTACATGGCAATTACAATGACATTGTCACCATGACAAAGACTGTCGGGCACGTACAAATAAAAAAAGGTGTGTGACATAATTAATTCAAGATTGATCAAATGAATGCTGTGAAAGTCTACAAAGGATTGATACAAAAAACAGAGATAAATTTAAAAGTCAAAGGAGGTAGAGAGGAGAAAAATTTCATGCAGGTGTCAATTGCAACAAAGAGCAAATTTTTAATAACAATTTAATACAAAGTTTAAAAACAAACAGAAATTTGAAAAGGAAGATAGGGTTGTAAAGTTTTTCTTAAGAAGGTGTAAATGTAGTTTATATTTTAAAATGTGACAGTAAAGGTCATTTATCACGTTTTGGGATGAGACTAGACCAAAAGAATAAAAGGGAAAATAAACAAATTGATAGCCTCCGGTTGAAAAAACATATAGCAACATATAGGAGTTGTAAACAAAATTATATGAGAAGGGATGAGTAATCTAAAGCAAATTGTTAAAGTTCTGAATTAGTAAATTTAGGCTCATTACATAAGATAGATAAATCAAGAAATTTGTTAGTTCTGTGGCACAGAATTTAGGGGCACAGCATTATACTATATATCCAGTAGGGAAAAAGGAAGAATTTAGAGGAAAAAAAAAAATCAATCTTTGCCTAGGTCTGTGTGTGATAAATATAACTGAATTGCAGAAATAAGTAGGGCTCTTTGCAATTGTGTTCATAACCTAATTAGAGTGGTAATTAGGACACAGGTAAAACCACAAAAGGGAAAAAAAAAAAAGGATGTTAAATTTCGAAGAGTGAGTTTTAGAAGAATGTAAAAGCACAGGATGAAATCAAGTAGGATAAATCAATAGAGATAAAGGACACTGAGGGAAATGGAAAACATTCAAATATAAATTAATGTATGCCCAAGGGTTATGCATGTAATCTAGCTAAAAATACACCAGAAATAAAGAAGGCTAACATTGATGAACAAAGAAGCATAAACCAGAAAATATACACTCTAGCTATATCCAGGGAACTGGGTAAAATGAATACAGCTGAAAAACAAAAGGTCAGAGATGAAGATAATAGCACACTTAACAAATAGCAAGAATACATTTTCCATGAAAAAAAAAAATATTTCTCAAGGTAGAAATGAAAATATCTCTTGGATTTGGAAGTAATCAAAAGAAGATAAAGACCAAAATAATTGGGATATTAAGTGTAAGATGCTGAAAGAAGTAACAAAAACTGTGTAAGATATTTTGAATTCAGAGCAGAAACTGTTGTGCTACAGGACTGCAACTCTGATGTTTACTTTTCACGATACTTCATTGGCATACTGCAAGCGACTATATGAAAATCCTAAAATTAGTTCTAAATGTCTCTTGTAAATTCAACCATTTAAACAGCCATTTTACGGATGCTTTTATAGGTAGCAGGTTCATTGTTAGGAGACTGACCTCATGTTATCATTGATTTCTGTCCTGGTTTTGGATCCAACACCTCCTTAGAAGAATAACTACAGAAAATTACACTCAAATACCCCAAATCCTCAAAGACACACTGTATACCCGCTGTGTATGTAACTCTGGCTGATATCAGGAGAAGCTGTTAAAGCTCAAAGTCTTCCAAAGTTTTGTGCTAGCAGATGGAGAAAAATTTAGAAAAAAAAAAAAACTAAATTTCAAGCAAGTATGTTAAACAGTGCCAGATTTGCCAGAACCATACTGGAGTTCAAAACAGTGGATCAATTACCTCCCTGTGTGGTAATAAGCGTGGCCAAAACACAGCCTGCCTGATTCGAGCTTTTCGCTGAGGCCACTTAAGACTCAAATTTCCCTGACAACCCCATTTTTCTTCCACCAAATGTAAAGGGAGCATCTGTACCAGGAAGACTGAAAAGGACCACAACTTACACGCTCAACTGAGATGCCTAAAGTTGTGGGAGGGTAAATCAGGTCTAAATATAGTTTATTACATAATTACAAAAACAATTGCTCTCTATACATAATAATGAAATGAGAAAATCGAATGACTAACTGCCTGAATTAAGTTGATAAATGCACTACAATACAGTAGGTAGAACGGATCCAGTGAGATAGCTGGTTGAAAATGAGTAATTGATAATCGTTTTACACCAGTAGTTCTTACTTGCTACAGCCCATAAACTATCCTTCTGTAATTTTCCCAAGTATATGACCCATTTTTTTTTTAACCAAGGAAGAAAATATCTTGACTTGACAGAAATTCTGTTCATCCTTGATAAAAACTAATTAAAAAGCTAAAATACAGGGCAAGAAAACTTCAGGTGCCAAAAAGGAAAAATAAAGAAATCTCTTTACCTGGAGGAAGTTAGAGGGAGTTAAGTTTATGTTTTCATTTTGAATCTGATCCTCTTGGTCCTTTTTTTGCCATTTCATGTTAATGTGTCAAAAAAATCATCTTTCAGAGCTGAAAAGAAACTAAATTAAGCTTATAAAATTGTCTAATGACTCTTAGAAAAAAGTAAATTGGAAATGGAGGGTATTTAGGAAACCATTCCCAAATGGCAAAATAATCCAAATGAAGTATTGGTATCACCTAACATTAAGAGCAGTATTCAGCTCCAGATTCAGACATAATTTAGTGTAAATGTCTACAAATACATGTCTGAATTGGAGCTGAATCACAGTTGTATCTTGGATCTGAAGTAACCACCCCTGCATCCCTAAAAAGAGAAAAAAAGGGGCAGCTTTAATCTTCCCGGAAATAGGTTTACCTTACTATTTAATATGTTTACATTGGGGTGAGATGAACTCTGCCTTAGCAGTGCCTGTCTCTCTGTGGACTAAGGGGTGAAAGGATGACAAAATAAGTCTGTACTTTGTCAGAGGTATCTCAATTTGTAAATTTGGCGTAGTTGAAAATCTGAAGCACACAGTTTAAGAGTTCATACTTACCCTTCCCAAAGTAGCACTGGTGCTTTGGAGATTTGAATCCTGACCTCACTATATGATTCCTTAAAAAACTGTGAGCAAGTGCAAATGTTTTCCTTGAATATGTGTGCCATTATAATATGTAATAATAGTAAATTATGATTTAACTTTTTTAGTAGTATGAACACACCTCTGATGACATAAACAATCAACGTTTTCTTTGACATGTGCTGGTCAGAGAAGAAATCATTAGTATTCTTCACAGTCACAGGAGGTAGCAATCAGAAACTTAGTGTACCCAAGTGTGATCTGTTAGTGCAATGAAAAACAAAACTACATCTTGGGATGCATCAGTAGAAATATTTTCATTAGGGAAAAACAACAAAAAACCGACCAGATAAAAGGCGGTTTGTAGTCAGGAAAAACGGTCCAAAATGGAACTGGCAGGGAATGACCGGGTATGTTCCAGCTCTAAGAAGAGCTAGAAAAATGAAGGCTAGAAGAGAGTAAGAAAACATTATTGCTGTTTGTATCGGTGGCAGGTTGACCCTGGCCAGCAGCTAAGCACCCACCCAGTCACTCAGTCTCCCCCAGCAGGATGGAGGAGAGAATTGGAAGAAAAGCTGAAAACCTGTATGTGAAGATAAAAACAGTTTAACAGGTGAAGCAAAGCTGCATGCGGAACAAAGCGAAATAAGGTGTTCATCCACTATGTCACATCAGCAGGCAGATGGTTAGCCATTTCCAGGAAAGCAGAGCCTCAGCACATGTAACGCGTGCTTGTGAAGACAAGTGCCATAACCATGAGTCATTTTCTTACTGCTTCTTTCCTTGAGCATTTATGGATAAGCATTACATCATATGACCTGGAATGGCCCGCTGGTCAGTTGGAGTCAGCTGTCCCCGCTGTGTCCCCTCCCAGCCTCTTGCCTACCCCAACCTGCTCACTGGGGAGGCAGCATGAGAAACACAGAAAGCTTCAACACTGTGCAGGGACTGTTCAGCAATTTCCAAAACACTGATGTGTTATCGACACTGTTTTAGTCTCATATTCAAACCAGAGCACTATATGGGCCACTGTGAAGAAAATTAACTTCATCCCAGCCAGATCCAACCAGTACTTTATCTGAAAAACAAGCATAAGTAAAGAACAGATAAATTCAAACTGAAGGATGATGGCACAGTACTTTTTTCTGGGAGTTAAAGAAAGACTTTGCAGAATTAGAGCAGTAAAATTCTGGAATTCCTTTTCATTCATGTAGTGAGGACAATATTAGTTGCTTTTAAGGTGTAGCCTGATAATTTTAAGAAAAGCATTATATCACTAGAGTCTTGAAATAACAATTCTCAGTGACCCACATCTCTTCTGGTCTTTTGTTTATTGTTTGGAGAAGTTTTTTAAGAAGAAATACAGTAACATCAAAAAATTGCTTTTACTCCTTTTTCTCTTCAAGAATGATAAACAAACAGTGTCTGCAGCTAACTTGGAATTGACAAAGCTACTTTATATCTGTTCTCTTAGACACTGGTAGCTGTTTACCTGAGGTACCACAGCTCAGAACAGTGTAGGAAAAACCACCCATCAAGAAAATTAAAATACTCTGTCAGTTAGCAGACACTGGGCAATAATTTAAAATGTGTTTAGGTTTATCTGCAGTGACTGCAGGTCAGATATCATCTTTAGATGCCTTTAGGTAAAAGAGCAAAGGAATCTCCTTCCCAACCAGTGTGTAAGCCAAGACCACTTCCAGGCAACTGAGGGATAAATAGCATGGAGCAAGATAGCCTGCTCAGTCACATCTCCTCATTGATTCCCAGCTCAAAGCTAGGATGGAAACCAGCTTCTTTTATCTTCTGAAGTGTGCAATTTGTCTCCAGTGGTTCCAGACAACTTCACTCTGTGAGCTTAATCTATTTACAGTAGTTGCAATAGGCTGAAGCAATTTAGAGTCTCTTCTGAGGAAGATGGAAATACCTACTCCTCACTGCAGAGAAAGACATTTCTAAACTACACCTTAAGCTCTCTGTCCTTCTCCTCAGTGACTCCTCTCCATCTTTTCAAAGAGAGGTGCTGAAGCATATAATTTATAAGTTGTTCTAATGGGGTATCACAGTGTTTTTAAGAGGACATTTGGAGGAAGAGAAGGCATTAGGGTTGTTTTGTGAACAAAACCTGACAGCCAAACTGAACTAACTCCACAGATGGGAGGCATTTTTTCCATATTTTCCATGTTTTCTATATTTTTAGAAAGCAAAATTTTTTAAAATACTTTGCAGAGTTAAAAAAGGCTGTATAGTCTTCATCCTCTTGTTTTTGAGAGTTGAATTAAAGTGAGGTGGGAATTTCCTATGAAATCTGGCTTCTGTCAAAGCACTTCATTAACATGTCTCAGATAAAGCTCACTGCTGCTTCCTTAGAAAAGGACGTTGTAATACCAAGAGAAAATGTATTCCTACCATACTCAAAAACAGGACAATAAGATTGTCATTCTGAAACTGAATACAACAGTCTTTGCCCTGGGATTCTATTCTGCCTGATAAGCACTCACAAGAAATATTTGTTAAAAAAAAGCTACATAAAATCTCTCTGAATTAGATTCTCCTAGTAGCTTTCCCCAGATTTAATATTTCTCTCTGCTCTGAGGTGCTACATATCTTCACAGCTTTGTGCTGGAAGGAATGAGATTTTGGAATTTGCACCCTGGCCTTCTTCCAGAGATGTTGGTGCCCCCCTCTGCAGAGCACAAAGACTGGCTGAAGCTTCAGACAAAAGAATCAATCCACCTTCTCTTCATTGAGAGTACCCTGAGCAGATGTTCCCTTTGATTTTGCTATTTCTTCACAATCAGCATGAGAATTACATGTTAAGAGGGGATCACACTCTTTTGTTGACAGCTGGAATAAAAAAACTGAAAAATCAGTCACAAAGGCATTTCTTAATTTCGGGTTTTCCCTGAATCTCCTTTTCTCTAAAACAGATAATTCCAGAAACCTGAAAACAGCAGGAGTGGATAATGCTTCCAGAAGTCTTTTCTTTGCACTAGGATGCATCAGTTTCAAGAGGTATAAGTTTTACTCCAAAGAAAAGTTAAGATATACCCACAACAAAGACAAAAACCTGTTAACACATCATGAATGAATGCAATAGAAACTTTTCTCAAAAAAAAAAAAAAATTGAAAAATATCCTCTTAAACAGAAATGTTTTCTAAGGTCTCATATATATGGCACAAAGAGAAATAATGTCATGCAGCACATTTTAGATCTCAGATCTCTCAAGAAATCTGCGGGGAGATCTGTGTGGTATACAGAAATAACTAAAACTGATCATTATAGGATCAGATTCCCAAAACTTCATGCTCGCCTGGATATGTGTGTGATAGATACTCCAATTTCTACTACAGTAAAAAACATTTAAATTCAGGGTGGGCTTTGTTTCATGCAAACTTTTCCCTTCAAGCATGTCATTTGGCTTTCTCAACAACTTATGTAGGACCCGTCATTCACTGATTGCACCTTTGGAAACCTAGTTTTGAATAAACTGGTGTTTGTTAATGGTCTATCAACATTTCAGTACCCGGAAGACAGACAATATTAGAAAAATGAGGCATAAGAACAAGTTTCCCAACACAAAAGCTCAAGAGGTGCACTCAGGAGCTAAGCCAGATCCCTGGCGCAATTAAATGATGTATCAAATTTGAAGTTAACATACTCATGGCTGTTGATGTGGTGTTTGATAAAAGAGTTTCATGCATTAAGATGTAGTCTTTAATATTCTTTTCAAGGATGTGCAGTAAATAATTTAGTTTGTCTTTGGTTCCTGTACTCCTAAACGTGCAGCAATGCTCATTGGTAGTCAGAGAACACCAGGTTAAATTCTACTTTCTCCAGGTCTGCTCTGGTACAATGCTTTCAACTCTAGAGACACTATAAAGTAAGGAACTCCTGTCATATGCCCCTCTTCAAAACAATTTTAAGCTCATTGTTGAAAAAGAACAGTATAATTTAGAGATGTTTTAATGGCTCTTGAGCAGCTTTGCCATACAGCATATTCGGGATGGAGGAGGGCAGACCGCCCACTATCGACCTGGGGATCAGGAGGCTCCCTTTGTAGACACTCTAGACTAGTAATGACTAGCTCCCCTGGAAGCCAGATACTTTATGTAACCCTACTTAGGTTATCCCTGTGCTAGGTAAATACTCCCAGGCAAGAAACGTCACTGTCTATAGCAGTAAGTCTCCGTGCCTTTGGTCTGTGCTAACAAGCACTCTCCCATTCAATTCCCTGGCACAATTTGGCTGACAAATTCCAGAAACTTTTCCCAATTCACATGCAAACACAAAGGAAAGCCTTGATGCAGCCTGTACTGTGCTGGCTGGTCCCACTGCCCAGTTACATACAGATGCTGTTTCAATGTCCTGACAGCTGAACCCTTAGAAAGGACCTGACATTCTCAGAACCTCTTGTCTCCCACATATTAAGTCAGGGATCCAGGAGTTTGGGGAAAACCAGATTCCAGGCAGACATCTGCTGAACAGTCAGGAGTGCTAGCTGGAGGTACCAACCTCCTTAATCCATTAGGAGAGCATGTCCTGTGGGGATGACTGCTGCAGTGCCCAGCTCCAGAGGGACAGATGTACATCTAGGCAGTGCCTGCAAGCAAGCACCCACTCTAATTCATTTAGACAGTGTCCTGTCTCTCCACAAAAAAAAATTTCTCAAAATGTTGTTTCTTTAGGAAATTTCCACAGTTGAAATCAGAAGAGCTAAAACATTCCTGTGACATGCCTGTCAGTGTTTAAGAGGCATTTGGGCAATGCCCTTAACAACATGTTTTAACTGTTGGTCAGCCCTGAAGTGGTCAGGCAGTTGGACTAGATGATCATTATAGGTCCCTTCCAACTGAACTATTTATTCTATTCTACATCAGAGTTTTAAGAAAAACTAAATGGTCTTGCTATTCTTACACCAGAAGAATACTTCCATTGAGCAAATACATATATTTTAATCAGAAATTAGGTTTTTCATTGAAGAAAATAATTTATTTCCCAAACATTAGTCAAAACCCAGCCTTGTTTCAGAAATTAATTTAGCATCAGCTGTCCACAAGTAAGGAGGATGGGGATACCTGAGAGATCCAAAAGAGCTAAACAGGCATGAGACAGTCAATGACCAGCATGGCTGGCAGAGCAAACAAGGCAGGTAGACCCCAGCTGACTTTAGCAGAGCCATTCAATTGTCTCCCACTCTAGCCATGTCTGTCAGCTCAGGCACAGCACCAGACCCACACTGGCTCTGTACATTAGTTCCATTCTGCCTCTTAGCAATAACCCCTTGGACCAAGAGCAGTGCTGGGAAACATCACAAAGACATGGAGAAAGAAAGCTCTACGAACTACCACGCAATGCCCATCAAACTCTAACTCCTCTCCAAGCCAGCTGTGCCAGACTTGGACTAGCTCCATGCAGAGCCATTTGTTTGACTCTGCACGGTGCAGGGAGACCAAATGGTATTTGGTTAGGCTCTGTAAAGCATCTGAACCGCTTCTGAGCCAACTCGACCCTGGAAACTATAGAGTCACCTTCTCACAGCACTGTATATTAGCATACAAGCCATACCAGACCAGACCTAGCTCTACAAGGAGCCAGCCCAGTATCCCTGCATCTGCAGTTCAACTAACACACAACATGTAAACCACCCACAAAAAAATGAGAGTTGACAGGGTAGAATTCATTTCATCCATGCAAATTCTCATTAATCTGCAATTTCTAAGCAGGAAACTGGGGGAAGGGAGGGAGGGTAAAGGACATTTTACTGAAGTGAATCCAAGTGAAACATTAAGAAAGTCATTACATTAAATTGCAGGAATAATACATGAAGCAGGATGGGTTTGGAAATTAGAAAAGCCTCTGTTCTCATAGGCTGTGGTATGAATTATATCCGGTCATTTTCTGTGTGGCTTCTTTGGTTGAGATAATAGTTACTATGAGGGAAGATAGTTACTACGAGGACTGGAACAAAGTGGATTCCTTATCACAACTGCCAAACCAAAAATAATCTGGCCAAATGCTGCCACTCATTTAACAACAGAAGTTCTGAAAATAGTTCTTGAATATATTATTGAACAGCCTTCTCTGCTCAACAGAGCTGCTTTACACAATCACTCAGTTATGTCATTTTTGCATGTATATGAAAATAACCATTTGGTCTTCAGTGGTCTTATTACTCATTCACGACACTGTATGTAAGAACTTTGCAATGTCTTTCATCTTAGAATAAGGAACATATATACTTTTCACAGTACCCACTGGCAAGACCTACTCGGTGTGGCATAACTAGCCAACTGATTTTTAAGAGGTGGTGGTTGGAAAACTGTTCTCAAAACCACTCAATAAATGGCAGTGTAATTCCTGTTTCCATGGGGATATGGCACCAAAGTAAAAACATTATATTATATGTGTCAGGCAACAGACCTCAAAGGGAAAGGAAGAGAACTTCTGGGATGTTAAGCTGTAGAAAAGGATTGACTGGAAAGGCAAAGCTGCTAATTATAAATAAGAAAAAAACAATGCTTAGCTTTGGTGATCCTTTATGAGAAATAGCTCAGTTGTTAAGAACATATCTGACATTTCGTAGGGGCTTGGTCTGTTTATTCAGCATAAAATGGAGCAAATATGTTATTTATACTCTAAATCATTTAAATGGCAGCACCTTCGAGCCCTAAAGAAATTCTGGACAAAGCTAAAGAGAACAAATATATTCCTTTTCTTATTTTGCCATGCTCGTTAAAAATGTCTGTCCTGAAAAGAAGTGATAAAGTTGCAACAAGTATTCAATTGCATTAAATTCCTGGACAGTATCCATTTTAACAAGAAGCTACTGTTTTCAGGGCGGGAAAGGAGCTGGGTGTATTCTTATGAGGGCAAGGTGTTGTCCTATAAAGGTGCCAATAAAAAGGAAAAAAAAAACCTAAGCAAAGCTTTGCCAGTACATATGGTGTAACTTTGAAAGTCAGCCTCCAAAGTTTATTTTAGAGGTATCTGCAGGACACAGATTGCTTGTGCTAAAGTAAATCAAATCCGTAAGAGGTCACCTAAAAATAAATTACTGTTTTTTGTTCCAATATTTCTATTCCTAATGAAGTCAATAGTCAGATTTGTTCATTGGCAGCAGATAATATAAGCATATCTATGGAGAAAAAGTAGGTATTGTAGAAATAGCTACAGAACTAGAGATACCTGTCTTGGTACCTTTGAAGGGAAGAAATGTCCTGCTGTGGATTATTTGTGGGACACTCATTTTCCTCTCTTTCCCGAAGGAAGTCTGCTGACATAGGGCTTGAGTGCTAATGAGTTCCTGCAATTCCCATAACTGTGTAACAGATGCAAAACTCCATCCAAATCAAACATTTGGCTACAGGATGAGCCGGAAGAAGCATCTGTTTTTTGGCAAATGAAGCACTGCTCAGCATTTCAGTGCAGGAGGGGAAAAAAACACAGTGAAACCGTAGCCTAGGGTACACTTTCATATCCAGTATTAATGTATAAAAGATGTAGTTCTTTTAAAGCAATAATGAACAAGCAAAGCTATATCTTTTAAGAAATACAACTCAAAGCAACTGTGAAAATCCTCTTTCTCATGACTGCTGACACTAAAAGCAAAAATTTGGGATTCCGTGTACAAGACAGCAGCATGTTGCAGCTTTGTGTTTAAACAATGCTGCTACTGGCTGGGAACATTTCTGTGAAAACATACAAAATTAGACGAAGAGAATCAGAAAAAGTCATTTTGACTTATCAGACAATTATTTTTCAGTTTGAATATGACAACCAGGAAAGGACCATTTTTTAACCTAGCAGTTCCTTCAGCAAATGTGTTATGACTTTCATAGGAGCTCTGGGAAATTTATCATTTGTGTATAGCTCTTAGCACTTTTTCATTCACTGGCAGTACTGTTACTAGTATCCTGGTGATCTGGAAGAATAAAACACCATGCAACCCTGAATTACTATAAATTAAATTCTGACTAGTTGCTTTACTAACTTATGACACTTTACAACGTGATCCTTGACAGTGTAGAGTTTTCCTTGATCAGAAAAATTGTCAGTGCTTGAAAGGAGGCATATGAAGTAAGGCAAGTGTCTTAAAGAGCTCTTTCATTTGCATTAGGAGAAAGAATTTGAAAAAGAAAGTCATAGTTGTAGCCATAATATTTGACTTGTAAGAACTTCTGCCTACTTCTTGAATAGTTTTCCTAAACCCTTATTGAGTTTAGTTGCTGTTATTTTTTCCAAATTCCTTTGGGCTCTTGAATTCCTGCTGCTTCAAATAGAAACCTGAATTATTCTCAGTTCAAACTGGATATTAATTTTGCCATTTACTATCAATTTCTAAAGATGTTGCTTTTAATAGGTTGTCCTTTGTAATTTATTTTCTAAAGGAAGCGATTTAATTTAATCTTCTGTGAATTCTTGATACTGGCTTAAATTGAACAGAAACTGTAATAGAAGGCAGTAGAAATGGGATAGGGGGAACAGGGCACAGGGGATGGGACACATGCAGGGGATGTATTTTCTTCTTTGGTTCTAAACCATCCTCTCATCTTTTTAAATTAGCTTCTGTTTCAGTTTAATTTTCATCTTTTTTTTTTTTTTTTTTTTTTTTGGTATTTGCATTTGCCTGTGCATCATGACCATTATTCTGGAATATTTTTCTCAGGCCTTCTACAGGGATGTCATCCCAGCATCAGTTGATGCTCCAGCTCCAGCTCCCAGCATGACAGAGGCCTGGTCTCACATCCTATCTTCACAGGACAGAAAAAACTATGTATTTTTAAATATGGTCTAAAATTATGTGGAGATGAGAGGAAAGTTTAGAGGGGTCCCACCTTTTCTAAACACGGCATAATTAGCTGCCTCTCCACCATCTCAACAGTTTGCCCAAAGTCCACCTGACAGCTCCACAGCCCTTGTTCTTTCCAGCACCTCAAACCAGGACCCCACATGCACACTCTTTCTTCATTTTTCCGCACCTCCAGACCAGAAAACCAACCTTGCTTCCGTTTTCCCCTCTGCTTCCACCTCCATTTCCTCCCTGTACTCCAAATCAAATTCCCACGCTCCCCAGCATTGCACTTGTCACCAAGAGAGGCAGGGTCGCTTCCCAATCCCAGAGCTGCCAGCCCCTGGACAGTCACCAATAACTGCCATCTGCAGGTTCTGCTCATCACACTGTCACTGCAAATACAGTTACCAGCCCCAGAAACAGTGGTTCTTGAGCAGGTCCTTTTACTTCCCGGACAAGATTTGCTCCACCTCCTGTAACTCTAGGTATCTCCTGCGCAGACAGCAGTGCTATTTCCCTGTGCTGCCTTTATGTTCATGGAACAGAAAGATACACTTCAGTGGAGTCATGCATCATATCCTAACATTGCATCTAAAACAGATGAGCTGGTGGTCCTGTGCAACCAGGACACCTTTAGTAATCTTCACAGCATGTACATTCCTACGTAATGGGGGTCACTGGCTCTAGCATAGGACTGTTCTGCTCTGCCTACGGCGCCTAATCACCTTAGAGCTGTAACTGTTCAAACTGCTTCTTATGAGCTAAAAGGAGAGGGGAAATGATGCACACAGACATCTACCACTATTTGGCATCTTTATTCTACTCTTCTGAAAGGGGCAGTTACAAGGTTCAGTTGTCTTAATGAAGGCTAAATCCCTTTGGTTTGATTTATTTGCTGGCGCTATTATCTGCCCTAGCAAACCCATGCCTAACTGCCCTAATTTTCACGTCAGAATACACAGCGGAAAGCAAGAGTTGCAATGAACCAGTCTACCATATAGAATAATGATAAGACTATATCTATACCTGCTATCTTGGCCGTAGTTTTGATGATACTGCAAAAAATGTTTCCTGCTCATGAATTACATATATTATTTATATATATTTATATATAAAAATGTTGCTTTTGCAGCATTTTTGCAGCCCTATTCTGACAATCTGTTATAATTTGGAATTGTCCATAACATATATAATAGAAAGTATATGTTCATGTATCTCATTCATTTTTTTTTCCAACAGTAAAGACTTGTGAGTGAGTACAGGCAGCAGTTCAAGGGCACACAGTATTACAATGCAGAAGGAGGGAATTGAGAAATGACATTTCATTAGTTAATTAATTCAGTCAGTGATTTTATGCTTACAATGTCTGTAATTTCTTTGAGGCTGTTCCAGATACACAGCTAAGCCACAATTCCTCATTCTTTCCTGTTCTTTCACTTGCAATGAAGTTTTCTATGAAATAAAGATCAAATATAGCTATAGCAGTCAGGATGGTTTAAAACTGAGCTGGGGACATCAGGAACAGAGAGCATATCTGCCCATAACCTGAGCTGTTAACTATCTCTAGCTACTGGTTGTCAGTTAAGCATGATTGAGCACCAACAACGCCCATTGCTCAGTAGATTATTTTAGCAAAATGATCAAAAAAGACTGTAGCCCCTCTTGTCCTCAGATTTATTTAAAAAAAAATCTTGGAGTTTTGCCTCTTTTTACTTTAAAGTGTAGAACTGCAAAATCTAAACTTATTATCATGATGAATCAAACTAAGTAATTTACTAAACTATACGAAGGAAATAATTAACAGGTTGTTTCTCGCTAGGTAGTGTATATAAATGCTTCCTCTCCTTCTATCTTGTGTTGATTGCTACCTATTAAATGAAGGACTGCAGAGTATTGTTGCTAACAGGAATGTTACTGCTTTTTCACCACATATAATCACAGAATCATTAGGTTGGAAAAGACCTCTAAGATCATCAAGACCAACCGTCAACCCAACACCACTGTGCCCACTAAACCGTGTCCCAAAGTGCCTCATCTACCCATTTTTTTAACACCTCCAGGGATGGTCATGTCCCTGGGCAGTCTATTCCAATGTTTGACCACCTTTTCAGTAAAGAAATTGTTCATAATATCCAATCTGAGCTTCCCCTGATGCAATTTGAGGCCATTTCCTCTCATCCCGTCACTAGTGACTTCAGAGAAGAGACTGACCCCTATCTCACTACAAACTCCTCTCAGGTAGTTGTAGAGAGTGATAAGGTCTCCCCTCAGCCTCCTCTTTTCCAGACTAAACAACCCCAGTTCCTTCAGCCGCTCCTCACAAGACCTGTTCTCCAGGCCCTTCACTAGCTTCATTGCCCTTCTCTGGACATTCTCCAGCATTTCTGTCAATTGACAAGAGGAGTTACCTAGTTTAATTGGTTAGCTCAGCTCTAAACATCTACACCACAGATGCCTGAAGTTAGGTGAGATGGATTCCATCTAAGATTTTGGGTAATGTTTAGAATCACATGTCTTGGGAAAATACGTATTCTGTGGACACTTCTAAGCCTCTACTGCTTAGTTTTCTGTAACTGCCAAGGTGATTCATTCTCAGTTCAGGACGTCTTTCATCAGAGACCATAGCAAATCATGTCCAAGAGCAATTTGCTGAAAAATTCTATTTCCCATTCTCTCCCCTCAGGCATAAGAACTGTTGCATGTCTTAGGAAAAGGTCTTGATTTAGAGTGCTGAAGACTGAACACATTACTGAAGAAGAGAGTTAGAGATTTTTATTTTTTTTATTTAAAGGAAAAATATCCTGTGCTTTGCATTCTAGGCTTCTGATGAAGCTTTTCAGCAGGAATTTAGGAAAGGACTCTGCTTTTGACCCACTTTACTGGTTATGTCTGCTATCTGTTGTAAAAGTAAGATGCCCAGGTATGGATTTCCTGGTCATCATGCATGTAGTTGTGAGACACCTTAGAGAATCTTAATGTGGCAGAGAAAGGCTTAGAAACTGGCTGTCTCCGAAAATGATAATGTCACTGGCTTGTCTTTGATCATATCATCAGATACATCCACTGTTTTTCCCACTATCAGCCTTAGATGCTATTTCTGTAAATGTGAATACAAGTAAACCCCTGAATGCAGGTAAGTTTGGAGTGTAGCTCAAGGTCTTGCTGTCTTTTGGGGAGGTGGAAAGATAGATCACCTGCATGTTCATCTTAGCTTTGCTTCCTTTTTAGAAGATATCATTATATTCCTCTGCTGTTTCTTTGATTTTTCCATGCTGCCAGGACTGAAGCTGTGCAAATTCAAATGGAGAAATAAATGAAATTTTCCTCATTTCAGATATCCTTACATAACTGAAATTGAACCCAGATAAATCAAAACAAATAAATCTCCCTTCTCAGTAAGGATTTACGTTGAAAATCATATGGAGAGCAACAGTATGGGCGCAAAAAGAAATAAAACTTGTTCTTTTCACTCAGCTCAATATTAAAAGATACATTTGTGGGATGCCTCTCTTCAGGAATGCAGAATGAAAGAAAACAACTGTCTAACTTACTGGAAAATGAACCCACTGAGTGTTAGAAAGCTCTAATAGTCATCCCTCTTCCTTTCAACTGCTTACCAATTTTATGTTTTTACCAGGACACATGTACATGGCAGAAAAGAAACATCTCATTTAGAATTTTCAATGCTAAATAAATTTGCATTTACTTCACTTCTTAACTTTTTGTCTCACTTCAATTTTCTCTCTGTTGTGACAGTAACAGCAGTAACATTAATACATAATTAGATGGGTAGGAATGTGCTCAGAGTCAATAGCTTGTAATAGCTCCTTTGGAGCCATAGTAAAGTATCTCCTATAGCAAATACAGCGTTATGGACTTGTTAAAACAGACATTAGTTACCCAGCAGTCCATTATGGCTCCTTATAGTCTACCATTTGAGTAGATCTATATTTAGAGTCTTATTGATCAGTAATTAAGAGATAGCATGGTGGCAAAATGGAAATACATCATAAACAATCTTAAAGAAATAATTTATAGAAATGGTAAAAACATCAGGAACTGGCAAATGTCTCTTGCGCTATTTTTGCTTTCATGTAGAAACCAATAAACTCAATAAAATTATAACTGATATTATGAGATTCCCTTGTCTAGCTGAGAAGCTTACTTCATCCAGAATTAATTTTTAAAATAGAGCTATTAAAACTAGGAAGGAGTCAGGCAAGTGACCACCATGTATGCAGTCTTCATCTACTCATTGTAAAAATTAACTTTATCAGTGGTGAAAGTAAGCACCAGTAAAGGGAATTCAGCCACTTTTAATTTGAGCCGTCTGGAGCTTTCCCATCTCTCATTAATCTGTAAGACCATACAGGTGAGTGTATCCACTTTTCTATTTTACAACTATATTCACTGAAATACAACTATAATAATCAATTAATTATAAATAGTTAAAAGTCTCTATTAGAGTATGCCTAGAAAAGATGCTCAAGCACGATAATCTTTTAGACTGTTCGAAGTGCCACAGCAGTACTAATCCCTTACGATTTTCACATGGTACTCAAGATATTGGAACAAGATTAAATGTAAACCCAGCTGTTCCTCAGTTGGTTTACTTTTCCCTCCACAAGGGGACTGCGATATTATTACTTCTGTTGTGTGTAATGGAATTGTTTAATTCACAATAGCTCTTGCAAACGTAAAGTTTTGGTTACCATGCTTGCACTGACTGAGTAAAAGAGGGATGTTCTGCTCTGAGCCTATTCTTCTGATTGTTCCAATCTCTGTATTAACATTAACTAGTAAATTTGTCTTTCAGTCTCTCCCACACGGGGCATGTTGAGTCAGGGTTGGGTCAGTAGGGAATTTAATTAATTTATCAGCAAATTGGATTTTTCATTAGGTCTCCTTGCTTTGTTTTTTCTTTTTTTTTAGCAGAAATTTTTGATGGTTTGTATAATTATAGGATTTTTTCATCTACAATTCTCTAACGCAGAGGCTGTTAATGGAATGATATTGAACAGAAATACCTCATTTATAAAGGGTATCAGAAGAGAGGTTCCATCTGTCTCACTGGTCATTTGCAAGCAGGTACTTTTGTTAGTGGGAACTTTTTCCTGTGTATGCTTGCAGTCTAGTGGGAGTATTACTTTACAGTAAACCTGCCAATAGCTGGATGTATAAATGCCTGATATTTATGGCTTAAGTACAAAGGGTATCAGTGTGTGAGAATTCAATTCAACCAGGCTAATCTCAAATGCAATTAATGTTCACATTCTTTATGTGCCCCTATGGTAATCTGTTTGCCCAAGGAATTTATTGGAAGTGATACATTTAATTAAACTTCTTGAAACACTTGGGCAATGATATCATTTAGGCGATAAGGCATCACTTTTGGAAAGTAGAAAGAGGAACAGAACGACTGTTGTATTCATTATATACTGCTTTACATTTAATGAAGGGTACATGTGGTTTCATTGAGGGTATGTGTCAATTGTTGCTCAGAAAAAGTGATTTCCTCAAGTTCTACCAAGCTGCTAAATAAAAGTCAGAAATGTTTTGATCTTGTGTCAATTTTGATTTGCCTTCTGTGAAGTAGCTTCTATACATACTGTGTGAACAAAGGTGAACAAGCAAGGAAGTTTGCTAAACTATCGTAGGAAAAAAATGTGGCTTGCTACATTTCATTGGGTATTACTACTTGGTTAATAGAAATAATTATTTCTGCCTGTTTAGCATCCATTCTTTATAACTTGTTAACCATAAGAGGTTACAACCATAAAATAACCGATGCCAGGGAAAGTTATGGAGCAGATCATCTGGAGAGCCATCACATAGCACATGCAGGACAACCAGGTGATCAGGCCCAGTCAGCATGGTTTTATGAAAGGCAGGTCCTGCTTGACTAACCTGATCTCCTCCTGTGACAAGGTGACCCTCTTAGTGGATGAGGGAAAGGCTGTGGATTCTGTTTGCCTGGACTTTAGTAAAGCCTTTGACATCATTTCCCACGGCATTCTCCTGGAGAAACTGGCTGCTTGTGGCTTGGACAAGCATGTTCTTTGCTGGGTAAAAAACTGCCTGGATGACTGGGCCCAAATATTTGTGGTGAATGGAGTTAAATCCAGTTGGTGGCCAGTCACAAGTGGCGTTCTCTAGGGCTCAGTATTGGGGACATCTGTTTAATATCTTTATCAATGATCTGGAAGGGGGATTGGATGCTCCCTCAGTAAGTTTGCAGACAACACCAAGTTGGGTGGGAGTGTTGATCTGCGCAAGCGTAGGAAGGTTCTATAGAGGGATCTGGACAGGCTGGACTGATGGGCTGAGGCCAACTGTGTGAGGTTCAAGGTGGCCAAGTGCCGGGTCCTGCACTTGGGTCACAACAACCCCATGCAGCGCTACAGGCTTGGGATGAGTGGCTGGAAAGCTGCCCAGAGGAAACAGACCTGGGGTTGCTGGTTGACAGCCTGCTGAACATGAGCCAGCAGTGTGCCCAGATGGCCAAGAAGGCCAACAGCATCCCAGACTGTATCACAAACAGTGTGGCCAGCAGGAGCAGGGAAGTGATCGTGCCCCTGTACCTGGCACTGGTGAGGCCACACCTTGAGTACTGTATTCAGTTTTGGGGCCCTCAGTGCAAGAAGGACATTGAGCTGCTGGAGTGTGTCCAGAGAAGGGCAACAAAGCTGGTGAGGGGTCTAGAGCACAGGTCTTAACAAGGAGTGTCTGAGGGAACTGGGGTTGTTTAGCCTGGAGAAGAGGAGGCTGAGGGGAGACCTTATCACTCTCTACAACTACATGAAAGGAGGTTGCAGAGAGGTGAGTATTGATCTCTTCTCCCAAGTTACTAGTGATGGGACGAGAGGAAATGGCCTCAAGTTGCACCAGGGGAGGTTTAGATTGGACGTTAGGAATTTTTTTTTACTGAAAGGTTTATCAAGCGGTGGAACAGGCTGCCCAGGGAAATGGTTGAATCACTATCCCTGATGGTATTTAAAAGACATGTACATGTGGCACTTAGAGACATGGTTTAGTGGTGGACTTGGCAGTGTTACATTTAGATTTGAACTTGGTGATCTTAAAGGTCTTTTCCAATCTAAATTATTCTATGATTCTATACAACTTTAATTAAAGAGAGATCCCCTTCCTCGCTACCAAGGCATCTTCCATTTGGTGTTAAAATGTGTGTTGTTACAGAAATGACAATATGAATTCTCACAGAAATTTTACTTTTACATTTTTCTTCTACTTTTCTTGGTAAAGACAGCTGTGCTACCCTCACTCAGTGCTTATTCTACTCAAGACTGATATTCTAATATAACTTATACAATGCATGAAATTATTGTCAATGTTTATTTTTAACAGCCTTCTTCTCACAGTGTTTTTCAAACAGCTCAGCACTACAAGTGAAATCAGTGAAAGCTGTCTGGGTGGGTAAAAATTTCCTTTGTATACTGTACGTCTAAGTGGGAATTCAAGAGAGTTTAAATCCCCGTAGCCTGAGTTTGGGCTCCCACTGTTTAGAAATTACTCTCTGCAGAAGCAAGTGAAGATAAAAATATATGTATAGGTGGGTCTGAGCAGGGCAAGAAAGGCAAGAGGAATTTTGGTTAATTGCTTGCATGAACCTTACAGATTCTGAATTATTTCAGAAATTTTCTACTACTACCCAAATATACGAGAAATATCTGGTGAGACGACTAAGAAAGTTTGCTCTGAGTCTGTAGCCCCTAATATAAATTCAGCTGGTATTTTGAGATTTTCTTTACAATGAAAATTCCTCCTGAAGTCTCTTAAAAGAAAAAGAAAACAACACAAAAAAAACAAACACCCCCCCCAAAAAAGCCCCAAAATATTAATGATGAGATTCATGAGCACAGTTCTGATACAAGCAGTAAATTCTGCAGTGACACCAGTGTCCCAGATGTGTTCTTTCAGAGAACAGTAGCATAAGAATTGTGATATGTTGGTTCCATTTTTGTTACAGAAACATTTAGATTAGGCTTTTAAAGCACAGATAAAGATACGGTCCCAAAATATTAACCATTAGATGTGCTTCAATCATGAAAAAGCTTAATCTCCTGAGTAAATGTAATCATTCACCACCATCTTGTGTATATATGTTTCCTCCTTCAAAGAAATATAAAAAAAATTAAATATAAGCAAAGAAAAAATCTGCTGGTTTATATATATATATATATATATATATATATGCACATATATTTCAGGAAAAATCAAAGTGAGGATTTTGCTAGGGTGCTTTAGAGTGAAATTTTATAATAAGCATGGGAATCCCTTCAAATGGCAAAGGGGATGAACAAACAATACCTAAGTAGTGCTGAACATGCCGTGCTTTCATGTCACTTCAAATCTGTGCAGGCTCAGTTGGAGGAGAAGGTAGATGCTTCTTGAATAATGTGAATGCTTTCTCTTCTTTTGCTTGTGTACTGACACTGTTCCCATGATGCAGAATGCCATGGAAGCCTCATTTGTGTTTTATAAATGCCATATTTCTCCTGAATTTAAACACAGACTGCTGTTGGAGGCTTATTTCATCTGTAGAGAAATAAACATAGAAAAAACTTTCATCTTTGAGAAAGACTTCTAATACTTGATTAAAAAAAAAATGAGAGGGTTAAAAAAGACAAAAACGAATTAAGCTGTATGTGCTAATTGCATCCCAGCATGAGTCCATGCATCTTACCAGGTGTGAATGTGGCAGTTTTCAATCAATCCACAGAGCTTCACTGACAGTAAGGTTATAAGGTATCCTTCAGTCTCATTAGTTAGACTGTCTGTTCATCACACGGAGATGCTGAATGTTGAATTTGAATGGATTTCAGACACCCCAGTAGGTATCTGCTGAAATTACTTTGACAGCATTTTGGTCTTAAGTACTATTTTCATCTATGTAAAATCCTGAAAAATTGCAAAACATAACATGCAGTCTGTCAGATTTACCATTCCTTCTGTTTCAAGGAGACAGAGCACAGGCTGTACCTGTGCTCAAACCACTCTTGGATCTTCTTAGCTGCACTTCTATCCCAAGTGCAATTCAGAACTATTTAAGACACCTAAATATTTCACAAATTCTGTGTGATTTTTGCAAGAAAAATTATCTCTCACTGACTTGATGAGGACTTTTCATTTAATATAGGGTCTTTGGAAGGACAAGGATAATAACATTATCTTCTACTACAGTACACTGGGAGAGCTGTTTAAAGCCACTTATTCAACCTGCATAGTCACTGGAAAGGTAAAAGAGGGTTATATTACACAAAAGAGCCAAGTCTGAAAAGTTTTATTGTTCTTTCTTTTTTCTTAAATAAATACAGATACATCTCACTGCCTCTTAGAAAGTAATGAAAAAAAAAAAAATCACTTACTGCAGACTGGTAATGAAGCTTAACATTTGCTTCTATGGTGAAATGTAGAAGCATAATTATACTGCCGTTGTAGGAAGCGCATAACTCACCAAGTGGGAGAAATTCAGATATTACTCAGAAATAAGAGCATCCATGCAAAGAAATGTATTGGTAAAATTATCCTAGTAAATATCATCAGAATGACAAATCATCCTGTCATGGAGTCAGGAATCTCAGTTTCAGGAGAGTAACTTGATAATTTGGAGATAAGTTTGAGTCAAGCCCTAGGATTCAAGTACTCATGAACACAGTCCAGCTGAGACCAGTATCTGAATATTGCACTTCGTGATGGCCTATATTTGAAGGGCAGAACATCATATATAAAATATCATGTTCTTTAAAAGGGAGTGAGAAACAGCTATTAGGAGAGTTAAATTATACTGGTAGATAAACCAGAGGAATATGAGTTTATAGCCTGATTTTTCTGTAGCTTTATGTTAAGAACAAGTAGATAAATGCTCGATTTAAGTAAATAAATATGGTAATGTGAAGCATTTGAATCTGAGTAACTTGGGTGGTAAATCAGTCTCAGTTAATCATAATTGTGTCTGATACCATTGAGCATCATTTAATGGTATTTTAAGGTTCATTTTACATGAATAATAAATAGGATAGAAAGATGCATATACATATTGAAAAAATTTCACTCTAAAAATTCAATGCCACTTTTTTATTATATGACATTTTTTGAGTAAAATCTCTAATCCAGACCTCCTTTTTTTTTTTTTTTTTTTAAACAGGTATGAGTATCAAACCTACTCATCATTGCTATTATTAGTCTAACACCAGTTATAGAAATGTTAGTAAAAAAAGTGGCTACCTGCTTCTTCAATCAGTCAGTTCAAAGCCTGGGACATCAGTCACCTCTGCTGTGGCACACATCTCCCAGTTCCTTCTCCCTGTGCAAGCAAGCTGACCCTCTTCTGTGCTTTAATCATTCCCACACTCCCCAGTGCTCTCAGATCAGCTGAAAGAACTAGGGACATATCCTGAGTGCTGACACCACTCACTGGTGCATAAATCGAGGGTCTTTCAGTCTAAATGGTCTAGCTGTTCTCACAGCTATCTAGTATAGCCCCAAGGAAACAGAGGGCATACAAGGTGTTGATGGGCATACATGGCATTGAAACATGTATAAATCAAAATCCTGTAACTGTTGAAAAAGTGGTGTAATACTCACCTGGTGAATTACACACCTGTAGAATGGAAGACTATCTAAATTTATGTGGAAGAGGTGAACCTACATATGTTATTTTTATTAGACCAGGATAGTTTTGTGTTCTGTTCTTCTGCAGCGCAGTCTGAAATTGAGGTGTTGCAGGTGGGATGACACAAGCTTTCTGGACCAAAGAAAGCTTAAGGTGAAACATAAAGTAGCATATCACTTGCAAAATAATCGCTCAGCATCCCATTGGAGAAAACAGGGTTGTCATGCGCCATGAGAAGTCTGTATTCTTGCTGTCTCTCGAGTAGTACAGTCACTGAGATCTTTTAAAGCATTCAGGCTAACTGCCCCTAGATTTAAACATCAGACAGCATCAAATATAGTTGTGTTTTTATCATACTGATTACCCTTTCATATTAAAGGATGACCCTAAAAAATGAGATTTGTGTTTTCCAGTGTCACATGAGAGCTTTTCTGAAAATATGTGAGTAATGGTAATACGTTTCCCAAACAAGTTTGTCATCTCCCTCTTATGAAATCAGGTAACAGAACATCTTTTCAGAGTATAAACAGCCAGTGCTTCCACAGAGGATAAATTCTTTTGGATAATATGTTCCAATATATAAAACATCAACAGTGTAAAAGATGGACCCACACTTCAGGTGTGATGTGTTCTATGAAACTTATAATTTGCCACAGAGGCAGGAAAAAGCTTGAGATGCAAAATGCAGCTACTTGCATAAATTGGCTCTAGGGTCTTCAATGCTACCAAAATATGAAAAATAGTTGCACTATGTTTCTACACACTCTATGCTAAAGCAAATACTTCTTCAGAAGCCTGTATGTTATCACTCAGCTCTACATCTAAACTGTAATATTAGCTGATGTCAAATACTTTATAGAGCTTTGGCTTCCCCATCTTGAAAAAGCTTGAGTAAAACTAAATGTGATACAGAATGGAGCAAAGAGGATGAACTAAGAAACAGAAATTCTTCCTACACTGGGAATGACTCTGTGGTCTCTTTAGCTTAGAATAAAGACACCTCTAAGAAGACATAGCAGTGATCTGTAAAACCCTGAGAAGCAAGGGAAATGTGCAGAGAGAATTTATTTCCTGTCTCTTGTAGTACAAGAGGTGAGAAATATCTGATTAAATCAACAGATAGATAGCAAATTGCAAATCAGCAGAAGGAAGTACTTTTCCACATGTGGCACAGTTAAGCCTCCAAACTTAGTGCCAGATGGTGTCGTGGTTGCCAGAGATGTTTACAAGGGTTTAGAAAAGGAGTTAAGTGAACAAATGAAAGAAAAATCAGGTAAGGCCTTTCAAATACAAAGATGCTCCTCTGGCAATAGAGTGCTTCAGGGGTATTTCAGTATGTCTGATCTGCTCTTCCATGCTTTCCTAGGCGTCTGCTACTAACTACTGTCAAAGATTAGTGAATTATGTAAACCTTGGTCTGACCTGATACAGCCATTTACAGCTCCTAAAACTACCTTAAGAATCCACAAAAATTAAACCACCTACTTATTTATTTAATGCTATAAATCAGTGTAGCAATTGTATATGTGTTGTATATAGTGATAAACAATATTTCTGGATCAGCTTTCACTTGTGTGAAACTTAGTAACTCTCTTCCATTATATCTCACCTTGTTTTCTGTTTCTATATTATTCGAATAGATGTGGCTGCTTCCATTAACAGCAGTGGGAAATAATGATGTAAATCCTTATGCACATGTGCAGAAAAATAGGCCCCCACAGCCTATTATTGTGAAGAACAATATGGCATTACCAAACTGTGAAGTAAACCTATAAAATATTAATTACAAATTGATTTGGCCTGGTTTGAATTCAGCATTAATGGTTTCATTTAGTGTTATCTAGTTTTTCAAAATTGTGTCAGAAGGAGAGGGTAGGTCACAAATGAAGCTGTGCAATGTGCTTTAACTCGTCACCTCTAGAAACCCGGGTTGAAATTCCTATTGTCCCATGCAGAATGACTTAGCAACCTGTGCACTAGTGAATGTTAGTGTGGATCATAAAACTACTACACAAGTGTAGAAATGAAGAGTGTGAAGGCCAGAGCGAAGTTTGCTGCAGGTCAAGAGCACAGTGCACCGAGGAGAGCTTGTAAACTCTCTATTTTAACAGTGATTCTCAAATGAGTCTGAAAACTCAGAGCATTCAAAGTGACAAAAATGAGGTGAAACACAGCCAACTTCATCAGCATCCTGTGTTGGTATACTGGAGAATTACCAAAGGATGTACGCAATGCAGAACTTCATATACTTCTGTTTCTTATTTCTTGCTGGCCTTTGTGCCATGAAACGGACAGCCATGTTAACATTACAACATGGTAGTTCTGTTAGCAACCATTGAAATAAATTAGACCCTCAAGGCCTATTTTCTAGGTATTTGGCTGAAATACCTTTTGTAAAATAGCTGTTCTACCTTGTTCTCTCTAAGGATATTCTTGGTAGTTTCAGTGGCACATAGACAACAGGCAGCTGCACAGGAGCTTCACGTTGTGGAACAGCCTTTGAACAAGTCCATACCATACCAGTGCAAGCAGATGTCTCACATCTTTTGTCATCCAGATTGGGAACCTGTGAGAATGCACCATGGCTCTCCTTTGACCACAGCTTTGATTTCCTTTCCGTTTAAACCAGGGAACAGAGGAGAGTCAAATGCAAGTCTGAGGCTTGTCCTGGTATACACCCATGGGACGGAGTCTCAAAATTACAGAAGCAAGATACAAAACCTGAGAAACATTTTGGTTTCAGGCCAGGCTTACTTTTCAAACATAAGAATTAGAGATATTTTTTTAAATGGTAGCTATGTCTCTGGAAAGGACCCAGGAGGCATAAGCATACACTTCAGTGAGGGAGCAGTGTACAACACAATGGCAAAATGCTTTGGCTGAGCAAAGCCTATGCAACAAGAGGCCACCTACCCTGACGGATGCAAACTGACTGGAGTGCTTGCCCATCCAGGAGCTGCATGCCTGTGTTAACATGACACTGCATGAAGCCGGTGTACCCTGTCTTCATTTTGTATTTCTGGCAGAGGGAGCTTGGGTCTGCCCACATCAGACCTGTGAGGCTGCCCTAGATCTTCCTCTAAGCAAAACTACACGACTTTCATTTTCATAGGCACCAGGAATGAAAGACTTTTTATTTTTTCATATTCCTATGTAAGATAAACAGGACTTTTTTTCTATTTTTGCTTATTAGGCAATGTCTTTATACACATGTAAAGACCATACTGATTGTCAGCATAAATTTAAACACATTAGACAGGATCTGGGCTGAGAAGTGAGGAAAGACACTAAATAAAGAGTTATAAATCTTGCATTATGAAATTCATATGTCAGTTCCTTTTGCAGATCTTGGTTTTTGTTATTTTAGCTCATCCTATTTACTATATATCTAAAGCTCTTGATTTTCTCTCTAATACTATAACATTCTTTCTTTCTTTTCTTCTTTCTTTTTTTTTTTTGGTACAGAAGTAAAATGCTCCAAGAAAACATGTCTGATTTACAGCCAATGGAAGAAAGATTAGTTCCTTTGTCCATTCCCCAGCTGAAGTAAATGTATTGTTTTTAAAGCCTTACCAAGGTCAAAAAGACAGGCTTTACAACAAAGTTAAAGTATTTACATAGAAGGAAAACCTGATGAGGAGTTTGTGGGTCCAAATCTTCTCAAGTGTTCCTGTAGGAAAGCAAGCTGTGTAACAAAGAGCAAAGAGTCTGAGAACATTTTTTATTTCATCTGCCATTTAACATGACATCTGCAAGGAAAAATTGAAAGAAGAGGTATCTGAGGTAGTCGAGCACATTGCTGTTAGAATGTGAGTTATTTCCTCAAAGAAAATATACCTTTACCTTACATAAAGGTTTAGTTTAGCCAGTCTATCTATGACATTAACTGGACATTTAACTTTCAATTACCTAGATACTATTAAAATCAAATTTCTTGTCTTCTCTTCTCCTCTAATTAGCATCAGTTCTCCTCTGAATGTAAGAGCTATCTTCCAGCCAAATATGAAGCAGCTAATCATTTAGGCAGGTAGCTTCAACAGGAATTGAGTGGGTAGATTTAGAGTTTCAAAAAGTGTATGTTTTACTTGATAATTTAAGAGATGGGGAGAAAAGATTTTCAATAAACAATTTTTAAAAGTGGTAAAGTAGAAATTCTTTGTTTCATTTTTGCCATTAAGAAAGAATGTTTTCAAAAAGCTTCCAAGTCCGCATCTGGAAAGCAATATATAAAGGTATTATTTTAATATATATGAGTCTATAAAGTGTTCATCCTTTCTCCTAAAATGTTTGTTGGATTTTTTTAAAATCATAGAAAAAATAGTGTGAAAGGAAATTATATTAGCAATACATTTTAGACATAATAGATGCAATACATCTTTTAATCTTACATTTTGATTTGTTTTTATTATGAACTTTCTATAAAAAGAAACAAAGGACAGCTTAAAAGACATTTGCTAATTAAAAAGCTGTACTCAGTGTCACTATTTATCTTTGGGTTTTGCTTATCTTGCTCTTATAAAATACATAATGTTAAATTAATTAACGTTTGTAGTGAAAGGATTTTTAAATGTCTTGTGATAACTAAACTGCAAGATAAACAAAATATATTATTTCATTATTTTAACTGGTTGGTTTTAATCTCATAAAACAAACAGAGGCTACAGGATAAAGAACGTTTTTGGTTTGTTTGGTTTTTGGTTTTTTTGTATTTTGAAAGTTGTCTTAGATTGTCTGACATACAACTTGGCTTCACAAAGTAAATAAAAATAATCCTATGTGGTTGTGATATATGGATAACAATCTCTTATTACACATGTATATCATCCAGAATTGAAACACTGGCTTTCTTGAAATCAACAGGATTTTAGCTATTTGTTTCAGCAGAGGCAGATTTCATTCTGGGAGTATATCTGCAGTTGTAGCTGCTGTTTTGTGATGTAAATATACAGCAGGTTAGAGCTCTCACCCCCAAAAGCTGTTTTTCTGTTCTTGCTTTACTACTTCTCACAGTCAAAAGTAACTCCCACCAAATCTCTTTTCAGAGTTGTTTTGCTTGCTTTCAGACCTTAGCAAATCCCATCCAAGCTATGTGAACTGCTCACTTGCTCCACACCCAGTATTAATAATCTCTTTTCGTACAGTCTTCCCAGAACTGTTACAAGAACTTTCTCTTTTTTCCTCTCCAGCCGTGCAAAACAACCCTTTTGCTTCACCTCTTTTATAGCTTGTTTCTGTTCAAAATTTGTCTCTTCTGCTACGTACTTGACGTTCTCCCATTATGCTACTTGTCATTCTGACACTTTATAAGAAATCCTCTATGCCAAACAAAGTGACAGTATTTACTATCATTAATTCACTGTGACTTTTTCAAATAAAGTTGGCCTGTCCTTTTCATAAAGTGCTGGTTCTAATAAGAAGTCCTTGTTAGCTCCTTTTCATTAAAAAGGACCTTAAAAAGCATTCTCCAAAGTAAAAGAGTCAAAACCACTTGCATGCAAATATTTCATTAGAAAAACATGACTGCAAGCTTATACAAATTACTATTTTTGCTTATGAGTGAGCACAGAGCAAGGAAGTAGAGCCAAGCAGTTCAAATAAGCGTATGCAGAAGAGCTTCAAACAGCATCATTTTAAAGACAGAAATATATCTCTAGTGCAGGCAGATTCCTTTGGTTGGATAGAACAGCTTTTTTTCAAATTAGCCTCTTTTTTATAGAGGACTGACTACTCCATTCATCCTTCAAAATCATCTTTCAAAATAATGTTTAGTTTAGACCTCAATTTAAATTATAACAGAAACCAGCAGATTTCTCCCTCTTTATTTTCTTGCATTCCAACTAAAATAAAGTAAGTTTCCAACCCCAGTGCTGTACATGCACATACACGTCACCAATTCCCATCACATCATCCGATATATATCAGCATTTACAATCTTCCTCCCAGAAGTCAGTGTTGTGAATCTCTAAAGACGTTGGCATTGACACTAAGATTAACAATAGGACTTTTTTTTCCAGCAGTAGTGTCCTGAGTGAACTTATAAAGCATTTTTTAACGACACAAAATCCATATTTTGCAGAGAAATTGCCCTGTCTTTTAAAGTTTTATGCACTCCTGGCTTGTAAAAGTCTGAGGAAAACTAGTGCAAAGCATTCAAATAATCAGCATGAAGTGAATCATAGATTTAAAACATTGCAAGAACTACATTTTTTTGGCATCCAAAAAGCATATTTAAAGTGCTTGCAGGTTACTTTTTTACCAGAAAGACTTTGTTTTAATTATGAAATAATATATAACCACCTATTTTAAAGGTTAGATTCTTAAGTTAGAAAAATTATTCTGTCTAAGACTGTAAAAGATAACTTGCAGCCAGATTAAACTGTGATCTCAACTGTTTAGTGTATGTATGGCCAGTAGTGTTGTAAATTGTCAACAGCATGTCTGAATCAAAATCTAAAATAATTTCAAAATCTGAACTGGATCTTGGTATATATTGAACAAACAATCAAAGAGTATTGGCAATGTACACTCTGACAGCTCAATAGATAGCTCAGAAAACATACATATAACATTAGTTCCCTGATTTTAGGAGTTAGAACAGTAGCATCCCATACATTTTTCCCCATCAAAAGAGAAAACCAACTTCAGTATGAAAAGCCTACAGGAGTTAAAAAAACTTGTTTCACCCAAAAGTTTAAAAGGATAAAAAAGGAGTTTGTTCAGCTTCTAATGTCATACTGAAATCGCCAAAATACACCGTTTGAAAAGGCTGTTTCCATTTGTCTCTGTGCTGAAATAAGGATATGGTGAGAAGCTTTTTTGTTTAAAAGAACAATGTTCATCCTTTCCCTGAATCAGCTCATGTTTCCGATGGACTTCTGCAAAGTCAGTAGACGGAAAATTCAAATTTAAGTAATATTTAAGATGACTGTGGAATAAATATTGACTTAATTTATTACAGTTATGAATTCTTGGTATACGCCCTACTTTCAGAGGCATCTCTCTCACATTGAATTGTCAAACTTCTCCAGGTCTTTAGGGGAACTAGTTGGTACTGCATAGGGAAAAGAGAGAAAGAATTACCCTCAGGGTAACTCCTCAGATTAGAACCAACAAAGAGATACACTTACTGTTTATACAGAAAAGAAACAGGTGTTTGATCATTTATTGCCTTAGACCATTTTTTATTGAAATTCCAGGAGCATAGAAGTTGGCTTGCAAGCCCCCATCATTCTCATAGAAGTAGGAGCAACACAGATCTGCACTCCAAAGATTCACCAACTTGAAAGACCTTTAATATGCAGAATGAAAGGTCACTATCTCTTGATGAACAGGCTGAGGAAGGGAAAGATAATGTTCCTTTCAATGGATATTTATTCTCTTTAATCATGTGCAAACGCTATTTGGCTGCACACTGTTATCTTCTTGCAAGGCTTCCCTGGCTAACTACAGTTATCATCCCAGAACAATAATTATGTTTTGGGCTGCGTGTAGGTAACTCACTTCAAAACACAGAGGTAAGTCTTATAGCTTTGAATGCCCACTTTGATGTTAATAGAATTACTTTATGAGCATAAGCTAGGGAATAATATGATCCATTCTGTTTCATCTTCTGCCTTTTTAGTGGATACCAACTTTACCAAACCATCTGTTTTCTATAAAATATTTATGTGTACATATAAAAAAGAGAGACCTAGAGGGAGAGAAGTAGGACACTACAGAAATAGAAAGAGAGTATCTAAGGACAACTTTAAAAATGCAACGTATTTAAAACTTTTTGGATAAAACATAACTATAAATCAAAAGTCAGATCTCAAATACTTTCAAAGGGTTTTGGTTTATGGCCATTGATACACGCTAAAGGAAGTTCTGGTTCTTGACTTTTCCCTTTAGAAAGGAGAAGAATCTTGGTAGTAATACTGACCTGTTGTACACATAAAATAAAAGTTAGGAGGCAAATCAAAATATTAATATTCTTAAGAAAATGATCAATCTACATGTCTGCTCAAAATAATTAAATGATTAAAGAGAGTTCAAAAGCAGGGCTGTCAGCACTCTGTCAATGAGGAAGCTGAACTCTAATTCATTACAACTTGCACCCAGATTTTAGGTATTGATTTAGCTCCTGGCGTAAACAACTATATTCCTCATCTAAACCGTGAAGAAGGTGGCTTTGAAAACCTCCCAGGAGAAATCTTGCCGACATTATGGTGCCTGGGCTTAGGCAGACAGGGATCTCCTTCTAGAGGTCTCTGCTGACACCTCTCCCCATTGACTAAAGAAGAAATTATGTGTACATTAGCCAGAAGTGTGACCCATAGAGGAAGAATGCAAAGCAAAACTGTTGGTGCTGAGGACCTGACATCCACAGTGTATGTATTTCAAAGCTTTCACCTCATCCTGAGTACTATGCCCAGTGACACTGGGAATGCAACGGATGTGATCCTGAAGTACATCTTCTCATTCAGCTTCCACTCAAAGGGATCCAGCTTGTGTGCCCTGAACCAGAGCACACTGAGTGAGGACAGGCAAGGAATACACTTAAAAAGAGTAATCTTGATCTGAACTAAGGTGCTAATATAAATGCACCCACTGTAGTTGAACTGTTTCATTAAACAGCCAAACTTTCTATACAAGTTGGATACCTAACTTCGGATGGCATTTCATTTATGTGTTCAAAATTAAATCATTGTAATTGAAATTTCAAATCTTAAAAAGTGCTAAAGAGATTGGGCTTCTTCTTCTCCTTAATATTTTTTTTCCTAGAATAGAATCTTCTATCTTTTGTAGCATTTTTCAGATGCCTTTATTTCATTGTCTAAGGAAAGGAGTATCAAATTGCATATACTGCCTGATCAAACAAAATTACCTTCAGTCAGCAATGGAACAATTTCTGTGCCCATTTTACAGCAACTAAATTGAGTAATAAAGCTTGCTGTTGTACAGATGCATATTCTAGAGCTCTGGTTTTGGGTACCTTGAATAAAGCCCTCACAGTCTTGACTATCTCTCTCCTCTGTATTTCAGCATGGAGTAAATTTAAGACTCTTCAAAGGCTACTGAGTGGTTTTATGTATTTTTTTGGAAACTATCTCTAGTTTCCAAAACTTCATTTTGCAGTACACCCATTTTGAAAGGAAGCATCCTTGTACTATATTGTCCTAAGTTTCTTTTCATTTCTTCTAGTCAAAGCCTCTGCTCCTTATATCCTTCTTCAGAAACAATCATTCTAATAACATGCCAAAGAAAGGCCAGTTTTACTTTTTTAAAGATAATCATATATGATGGTGATCCTCTTGCTGAGGACCAAAAAAAGCCAGAAGCTTTATCTCTTTCAAAGAGTTTCAGGAGACAGCTGAATCCACAGCTGAAAAGTGAGGTGGTATGTGACAAATTAGTTTGCAACACTGTCCTTCTTCATTCTCTACTTAGCCTCTGTTTAATTAACAGAACACAGGAGGAGAGAAAAAGGAAGGACAGTTAAACCTGAAATTATTAGAAACCCAGAGGCGGCAGCTCTTTCCACAGAAGATGTTTCTTCTAAAAAAAAAAACAAAAAAATTTTTTTTTTGAAAAGAGAACTAACCTGATGAAAGAAGGAGGGCATGTATTATTTTCAAACTGGGGTCTCATTTGACAATTTGCAGAACAGATTAGGCTATGAGTAAAGATGTAATTTAACAGGAAAAATCAAGGCAGCAGCTGACTTTCTGCTTGCCACTGCCTTGCTGAGCAGCCCATTCTCACAGCATTCTCACTGCACTTCTCTCTAGCTAACTTAGCTCAAATAGGCATAGTACTTGGTTTATTTGTACAGTCAGACATGAGTGCTAAATGATGACCACTAAAATAAAAGGAAAATAGCTCCATGCAGTCATTGGTGCCAGTGATTTTCTAATGCACACGCTGATTTAGTCCAGCTTCAAACCCGGGTACTTCAGTTCAGAGCCTAAGTTTAAGCAGGATAAATCAAAGCAGAAGAGAAAGCTGGAGATGAGACAGGGAGGAGGAGGAGGAAGAGATATAACTGGTTTGGACTCGGCAGGTATTTGTGGGGAGGCACCACATCTCAGCTGTCACGTATGAGATTTGCAGAGGGTCCTGCTGACCTCTCCACACAGTGGGTGGTGTACCACCCCAGGGCTACTGTGAAGGCACAGTGCTGCCAAGCCCCATATCACAGCCTTGCACAGGGAAGGGCCACTCCAGTGACGTGCAGAGGTGTGCTCCAGCTGCTGTGGCCCAGGAGGGTCAGGAGCTGAGCGGGAGAAAGGCCGAGCGTTCCTGTGCACCCGTCAGGGAAGGGTCAGGGTCTCGCTGTGCCCAGCCCTCCGGGAGAGCCACAGTGGCCGGGCACCACTCACAGCCCCAAAACATGTGGCAAGGCCACTGAGGGAGAGGAGGGCATGAAGTAATGCCCAGCATTATGCATATTGCCTATTGGCAGCAGGAAGACACTTGCTTTTCAGGTCAGTGGGCAACATTGGTAGTCAGAGGTAGGTAAGGCCCAGAGCTCCTGGCTTTTTGGATGCTCCTCTGGAACTTGACTCCTAAGGTGATGCATCAGAGAAACATTCAGCAGCTGCTTGTGCTGGCCCAAGACAGGAATTCTAATTTCATTACTGAAGGAATCTACTTACTGAGTGCCTACACCATCATAGCACTGGAAGAAATACTAATTTATTTAATATTAGTCACTTTAAGCGCAAATAGAAGAAATCCCATATTACCAACAAATCAGTTTGACATTTGTGTTAATGACACTGATCTTCTTTTGACTTCATAGAATCATTTAGGTTGAAAAAGATCCTTAAGATCATCAAGTCCAACTCTTCCTTCCCATTTTATATGAGCCACAATTTCAGCTCATGCTCACGTTGTCTTTTGCCTGCAGTAGAAAAAGTGTTGCAGAGTGGTCATTTAATTAATTTTGATCAAAGTCTGCACCTTGTGTCTTCGATCAGAGTGAAAGTACTTATTCAGATGCAGTGTTCAGTAATCAGTACGGATAATGCACAAGCAATCCATCAGTGCTTGAAGCTATTCTATATGATCTCTTTCAAGGCCCTAAATTGCTTATTGTAGGCAGAATTGATGCATTACATTTTGTCCCTAGCTTTTCTAAAAAATTATGGAGTCATTTCTGGAATTATTCCGATATACTAGACCTGTAACTAGTTTTGAATCAAAGTTGTATTGTATAGCTAGGGTTCTGATATTTTGTTATCACATAAAACAGATACTGCAGCCTTGGTTGGAGACAAATACATGCCCGTCTGTCCAAGGTTCTGCACGCACTGGTATGCACTAGAGCTCAGCCGCAAGTGCTGTCATTGCTCAACTAACTGCTTACATTACAATATCTTTTTCACTGAAAACCCACTGAAGGGGAAAAAATGCAGAACTCTACATCCTGAAAACCTGTGAGCAGAGGTTAGGTGAGGAATTCTCACATCCCAGCCAGCGTGTCTACTGATTAACATCTGTAAGAACTAAACAAGTGGCTTAATTTGGATATGGTCTTTCAAAAACTATGCATTGGGCAGCAGTGTTGATCTGCTTCCAACTAGACTGAGTCATGGAAGTGCTGACAAAAAGGGCTTCTATGGAAAATACATTTCATCTCCATCTTAAAGTTTTACCCATCTGAATGTAGACACACATGTATTTCATTCTGTGGGGCTCTGCTTTGTGTGTGCAGGACATATATGCACACATATACACGTGCACATTTGTCAGCCTGCACGCAAATCTCATATGGCTTCTTCAGCTCAGTCCTGCCATGCAGACTATCCACATGGAGATCCCCATGCTCCTGCAGCTCCTGCTCTGTACTCAGGACAAGGCACCTCAGGATCTCCCAGCTCTAAGCAGGTGGTTGACAAGATATTATGGCTTCTCCATCATGAGGCAGGGGATGTTCTGCCACCCAGCTGGAGAGATTTCCCACTGCCCCATCTTGTAACGTGTGGAGTCCCCAGGAACTGGAGCAGATAATTGCTCCATTTTACAAATTATGAAGCTGAAACTATTAAATAATTTATCTCATTATTTTCTGTAGTGTTTTCCCCTTTCTGCGGTAGTAGTTGTAAATCATAATTATGCACAAGTAAAAAATTAATCGCAAAATGCTTGAATTTTCCAGGGATGGAAATTCTGTCTTTTGCCCAGCTCTCTTCCCAATTTGTTTGCTGGACTCATGTTCATGTGCTGGTCAGTTTTAAGCAGCGTAAATAATCAGGCCCTGTAAATGAACAGAATATGACAATAACATTTTATGTGGATAAAACTGTCTTGTCCTGTCCTTCATCCCCCAAGCCATTCAGCCTCTATCATAAATTTAGCAAAAGAATGGCAGAATAAATTTCATTAGATTTCGGTTTTTAAATGGATCCAAGCCAAACTGTGAACAACAACAAAAAGTCACCAAGTGGCTTTTTGGGCCTGTATTTTTACAGGGCTGGGAGTTTCTTCTAAAATTCATAAATGTACTGTAGCTTTTGAGTTTATTTGCCATAAATTGGTACTAGCAACTAACAAACAGACACTGGTGTTTGCAGCCAGATACACATCTGTGTGTCTAAAATGTTTGTTTACTTGCACTTTCAATTATGAAATTTGTATGTATGCTGACGGATGTATGTGTATATATACACGCATGTGTATATACAGTCATGTACATGTAAAGCACAGCCCTACAAAATAAAAGTGCGTCTACATCCAAATGGGTAAAACTCCAATCCTCTCTATAGGAATAGTATAAATAGCCAAATCCTCAGTAATCTAAACAATGAAAATAGGTCTCACCAAAGTCAATATAGAGAAGGAATTATTTTATCACTCTTTGCTGCACATTTCAATATTAAGTAATAAATGAATCAGATCAGACTTTGCCATTAAAATTCTTTGATCTTTTTCTTTAAAACAAATGACAGCTGGAGGAAGGATCTCATGACATGTGCTGTTAATAGTGCATTGAGGACAGCATGAAATGAAATACAAAAAGCATTCAAAAAAAGGCATTAAGTTTTTTAAAACTGTTACAAGAAGACAGATGGATCGTTACTTGGGTGAAGCCTTTTGCTCTGCAGCTCTGTGCTCCTGGATTCATCAGCTCTGGCTAGAGAGAAGCCTTACTTAACAGCTGCAAGACATTTATTGCCATAACTTAGCCCTATTCCATGTTCTCATTCCTATGTATGAGGTCTGCTCCATTTTCCAGCAGAGTCCTGGCTCCTCTGCTAGTAATGCTAACAACAGTAAAATGACTCTTTCCCAGGAGATGAAGCTGATGTGAGGCACTTTGTGTGGCCATCCCTCTCTTGGAAGTACTTTTTTCCTGGTTTAGCTGCAATAGAGAAAGATTTGTCATCCACATGAGCAGCACTGTAGAGAGGTCTTTTATAGAAAGCTTGAGGGGTGGAAGACACCTGTCTCTTCTGACAATCTGATGTGAAAACAAACGCATTAACCTAGAAATTCAACAGCTTTGGATATGCGGTCTCTTATACTTCTCCACTATCTGGAATAAAAGAAGTGTCTATTTACGCTCTTGCTCTTCAAACTCAGTTAACCTCTCGGTAAATAAAAAGTCTTTCTGGTGACTGCATACAATTTGCGCATGATATTTGGGGGAAAATGGAACATGAAGGAAATTACGGTTGATCTTCTAACAAAATTAAATGCATTGTAAAATCCCAGTGATATCTAGAAATCTTTTTTTTTTCAATACATGACCCAAGAGGAAAAAATGCAAGTGCCACCAGAGACTTTTTTTGTTTCCCCTAAACTACATTTGCACAATCTGCTGCTTACCTCAGGAGACCAGTAGGAATAGACAAGGTGCTGTACATTTCAGATTGAGGTGTCATTATTTTATTTCCCATTCCATCAAGCAGTGTTTTGGGTAAGATTGGGTTGGAGGTATCCATACACAATACTCTCCACTTTTAAGGGAAAGGAAAGAAATGCAAAGCATGCAAAGACACACTTTTTTTATTAATGACCCATCTAAGAGTTCAGGGAGAATGTGAGCAAGTGATTGATATAAACTGGCTAGCTAAGTGTGAAATAACGAAGCTGAATGTGAACAAGGGTATTTCATCTGATTGTCAAGAATGTGCATAACACAGTGCAATCTCTTTTGTAAGTAAATCCGTAAAACTACTAATCAAAGTGGATGTCCTAACAGTAAAGGGATAAATAACTGCATAATGACAGTATTTATCTGAGAAATTGGACTCTTTCAAACAACATGAAGCTCTACAAAGCACCACACTTCAGAAACCCTTAGACATTTTGTAAATGACAATAAAAATAAAAATCGATCTTTAAATGAACAAAAAAAAGTTCAGAATAAATATGTCTTATTGGCCCCTGTCCCCATGAATAATTGTTTTGTTCTTCAGTGTGAAAGGATTGAGATGCCCCCATTCTTCCCCTATATTGCAGATTTATTTTTTTTTTCTAATCATCCAGAAGAACCCATCAGTCTGCTATCACAACCTGCTCACCATTTTCTCAGGCACACAAAGTCAGGGAGCTGGAATGAACACAAGCTGGTACATAACGTGCTACACCCTTCCTGATCAGAATTTATTGTTACACCTTCCTGTTTCTCCACAAAATAAAAAGGACTAAACTATTTACTGTTTAAAACAAGACTGATCTATGAGCACCTTTTTATTTTAGGAACGATTAATTTTTTATATGAGGCATTCACTGAAAGGCACATATGTCTTGGCATATCAGAATGTCATTTTACTGTTCATGTTTTCTTCTTAATTTATTCTGTGGGTGCATTCAAAACTTCCTAAGCACTTTCCAAGCACATAGTGGTTACTGTAGAATAACAAAGGTCTAAGAAAACAGCAGATGCAGGAAAAGTGTCCAACTGAGAAGCAGAAATTGGGCAGAACTTTGTTATTGGCACTGTTTTCACAGTGCCCTGCTGCCATTCTGCCAACCCTTTGCTGTGGCCCATCTTTTGCTGCTGATTCACATCACTGTAACTGTTTTGGCTTTGGCTACAATTTCCAGCACCATGGCAGTCCTCTATTTCAACTTCAGCAAAGCACCCTCTCTCTGGTATGCTGTTCCCACTCCATCCTTCTGGAAATATTTTTCCTTGCAGTATGCACATCCCCTTCTGGAGCTGCTCTTGCTGCTACAGAGGAGGTCTGGTACCTCCTCCTCAAGGTCACAACCTTCCAACCCAAACAGCACACACCTCTGGGTGCACCCATCATCTAGCCCTGCAGTCACCTCTTCCTGCAAACTCCTGGGATGGTGGGCACCACTTGACAATCTGAAACAGATGGCAGTACTAGTATGAGTACTAGTAGGGAAAAGCTGCCCTAATGCAGGCTGCCTTTTGAAAGGCAACCTCCTTTCCATTCCCATCATCTTTTTGGCTGCTCTGCAGTAGGTCACAACCTGCTGAAAATGAACACACATGAAAAAGGGATTCTCTTTCCAACCAGCTCCATCTCTCCGAGCAGCTGCCCCTCTACTCCCTGAGCACCAGCGCTGGCACGGAACAGGATGAAATTTTGTCCTCAGTGGTGTCACTTTTTCAGTTGGCTTAAACAGGTTGTGTGACTGCATCCTGAGTTAGGCGGGCAGAGTTGGCCAGTCTACCACTGCTTTCTCATTTCTAGACTGTCTCTTGGAAGTTATCTCCTGCATGCATAACATCCAAGTGCTCTTTTTCACTACTCCATGTAGATTTCCAGGCTGTATCATGCATCCAGGATAGCAGAAGGACAAGAGAAAGTGCCTGAGGAGACACATGAACATTGTTGTGTCCCTTGTTGTTCCTTCAGGCAGCTATCCAGAAGCATACAATCGTGCCATGACTGCAGTCATTATTCACTGTATTTCAAAGTACGGATTTAGAAACGTAAGTGGATTTTCAGTGCTACTGTACCATTTATATTAAAGGAAACCACGAGTATGAATTGTAGCCAGTCTGGCATGTGGTTTTTTGTAACTGGCCACTGAGTCCACAGTAAATGGATTTTCAGTCCTTGATTAGATATTCTAGCCCTCCCATAGGAAAGAAGGAAGGAAAAGTTTTGGAGAAAGAGGCCTAATAGAGGTATGGAAATATTTCATATTCTTACCTTGCCAGAGCCTCTTTAATTTTAAATTAGAGAGATACCTTCTTAACAAAGAAAAGGGAAATATGAGAACTGTCTTTTCACGTATTGTTTTTTTTACATCTAAGTGACTTTTCTGTGTCATATTTCTGTCAAGTACTTATGGGCTAGGACATCTGATAAGGCTGAACAAACTCATCTGAAATACAGACACAATAATTTGTTCATGAATAAATTCCTCCATAGATATCTGTGTAACCTCACACCAAGCATACATATATTTGCAGAAAAATAAACAAATAAAAAATGTTAAGCAATACTCTCTCTGCAAGGGGTGAGTTGAATTTAACGGTTATGTTTCCATATATATAGTGAGAGAAATGTTTGAAATAGTCAAAATAAATATTTCTATTCCGTGGTTTGAGTGAGCATCACCAAAGGGACGAACTTGTTCCAGTTTCATTTGTGCAACTTCCCTTTAAAAAAGCAGGTTGTCTAACTTGCTTTTCTAAAATAAAATATAGACGGTACCTGTCTGCTTTAGGAGAAAAGATGTTGCTAGGCTGCTATAAGTTTTAGCAAAGCCTTTTGGTACTCTTTTCTGGTTGGGAGAGGACATATTATTACCAAGCTAATGATCATTATTTATATTATTCACTGTTATCTTTCTGTATAGAGCTTGTGGCAAACAGTGAGGACCAAAAAAAAAGTGTCTTAAATTTTCCTTTTACAGAAGTGGAACCTAGTTGACATGTCTTTGGAGGCCTTTTTTAGTTACTGAATGTTGCCAATGCTAAGCACCTGCGAAAAGGTTTCCCCTCCTAGCAGGTAGCATCCAGTATCCAGTGCAGAACATCAATATCAGATTATGTAATTTTTGCTATTTTTTCCCTTGAAAAATTATATGACATCTGTAAGGAGCATTTTAAGAATAGTATTTGCTGTTCTTTTTTCTGTCTCCTCACTTTCAAGCTCTTTTGAAAACGTGAAAAATGATTTCTCCCATAGATGCTGTGTTTGATGAACATTGATTTTTCTCTCCCATGTTTTGAGTGGAGACAAAACTGGCATGGCTTATTGTTTTTAATAGGAACGAAAATATCAACTTAACTACCATCTAGTCCTGTCATGCCAAAACATGTTTATTTCTGTATAGCACTGTCCACAGATATCAGTACAGCACCAGCAATAATAGCTGTTCATTTGCTGCCATGCACTCAGCCAAGGGGAAACAAAATTGGATCTTTTCTGCAAAACCTGAGAATAGGAATGAACAGCCTCCTCCAAACCAAATTGTTGAAAAGATGCTTTGTGACTTTATTAGGCCTTGGTTCACGTCCCATTTGCTTGTCAGATACAAGTATTAATAATAATCTTAATGTCTTCATTAAAAGTTATGATGTTTAAAGATTATGTCTTTGGTTTTACACATTTGCATTCAAAAAATCTGAAATTAGTTTTATTTTTGATAGCAATAAACCATGGGTACAACAGTGTAGGGCAGGGCCTAACATTTCTTCTTCCCTGTTCTTACTTATGCGTGTATGGATCTGGAAGAGCTGTAATGAAATCAGTGTTAGCACCCCACAGCTATAGCCAGGTTACTCATAGCATAATTTCACCATTTGTTATTCTGGTAAACAGAGGATCTGTATTAAGTGAATGTGCATAAAGCTTAGGAATTGCATGAAAACTGGCCTCGAGCACAGGTCAGTGGCAGAGGAGGAGCTCAGGTGGGTAAGGAGGGTGGGACAGAGCTTGCAGAGGCTTGAATGCGGAGGCATGAACCTGATGCTCTTCAGGTGGCCACTAAAGAGAGAATCCAATTTTAATAAATTCACAACGAACTTAATCTCTAAATAAAATGAGGGGATAGGATCTCCTTCCAGAGGTCTCTTGAGCTGACTATAGCTCCTCATTTAGCATATAGGGAATCAGGGAGGACTGTTCCACTAAGTGCTTAGAACTGTAGGAACAGGTTAAAACTTAAAGTTACTGAGAATTGATCCCAAACCGCCATACCTCCCTAGATTCCCTAGTCTGTTTTTCTGACATTCAGCAATCTTACAGGGAAATATAGCTGATTCATATTCATAAACATCTCTCGAATGAAACTGGAGCTGATGGGATGAAATATTTTCTTCTGGAAAATGCTCATTTTAGAAAAAAATTTGACGGAGAATTAAGATGATGGTTCCCTGGCCACTGGCCTGGAAGCCTCACCAATGTGCAGCTAGCCAGCAGTCTTTCTGTGAAAAATGTTCCATTTTTAAAATTTTCACCCTCAGTTAAAACTATTTTTTCCTGCTGTGAATGTTTTAGTGGGAACATCTTTTATTTTCTGGCCAAAACTATCTGTGTGTTGTTAGTAATATTTATGATGATTACAATGTATCAGGCAAGTGGCCTTGTGTGATGAACATTAGCTTTTTATATTACTTTGACCTTCTCTAGACTGGATGAACATTTTTACTCTTGATCTCCCAATCATTCAAAAGATCAGGACACAGATAATTTAGAAGAATTAAGAAGCTCAAGTGTAGGATTTTACAACATTGCCCCTATCCTACTGATTAGTTCTGTTTCATCCCCATAATATAGTTAGTGAAGCTAGACAAACATACAGAATATCAAAACAATAAATAGATTAGTCACACCAGCTGTATTGATTTGTGACAACCTTGATGTACACAATCATTTGGGATTCAAACACTTATCCGGGGGAAAAAAATACACATTTTTATTTGCTGCATTGGGGCTCACTGGGAGAAAATGCTGTTAAGCATCTCAAAATTCTCTGCATAGTGGCAGGCTTTTAAATGCAATGAGATATCTGCAGTACTTTTCCATATTAATCAATAAGATGAAAGACAAAAATCAATTTCATCTGTGCAACTGTGTGTGACACCTCCCTAGGAGCCATACCATTGGGATGGATTCATGCCAGCAAAGCTGGCCATAGGTTGATTGTTTATTTATGGCAAGGAAAGGCATAAAGTCAACTTAGTGACAAAGTAGCAGGAAAGATGTTACTCATAGAATGTCTATTGAAAAATCTGGCACTGGTATCTGGGAAATATGTATTTCAGATCTTAATAGCAATTATGGTTTCCCGCATAAAACAGGGGCAATGTTCTTCAATTCAGAAGAAAAAAAGGCTGAATTTACCAAAGGAACTTAGGAGCATCCAAACATTCTCTGATAGTCATGGCAACATTAAGGAATTTACCACATAATCCTGGGATTAGCAAGGTATCATTATCGTAACATTAAGAAATTAATAAAATGTGATCCTCTAGTTTTATATTCTACATCCCCCTTCCTGTACTGGAATAAACAATGAACCTTAACATATCCCCATGTGACCTGCAGTTTGGCTGGCCTCTATTACATCCTCCAGTAATTCTTCTAATTCAAGATCGTGGAATGTTAGATTGCCACTTCTGTCACATTTAAAAGCTTACATTTGTAACTTCTTCTGTATTGTGGTAACCAAGATGTAGATTTATTCATAAAAATAAACTTGTTTTCTTTGGTGTTCTGTTCATTCCCTAGTTACTCCCAATATTCAGTGTGGAGTTTTTTGATGATTGCTAAACTGATGTTGTGATAGTATGAACTGAAAAGCTTGGTTTTGAGTGGCAATAGTAATCTCAGAGCCCTTCTTTGCCTAAAAAATGTTAGAAGTTATTTCTTCTTTCTTATACTCATCACTTGATTCCATTTTACTGCTCGGTCATTTCCTATCATAAGGTTCTTAGATTTTCAGAGAATCACAGAATGTTAGGGGTTAGAAAGGACCCTGAAAGACCATCTAGTCCACCCCCCTGCCAGAGAAGGACCACCTAGAGTAGATCACACAGGAATGCGTCCAGGAGGGTTTTGAATGTCTCCAGAGAAGGAGACTCCACAACCTCTCTGGGCAGCCTGTTCCAGTGCTCTGTCACCTTCACGATGAAAAACTCCTTCCTTATGTTAATGTGGAACCTCCTATGCTCCAGCTTGCACCCGTTGCCCCTTGTCTTATCATTGGAAATCACCAAGAAGAGCCCAGCTCCATCCTCCTGACACTCCCTTTACGTATTTATAAACATTAATGAGGTCACTCCTCAGTCTCCTCCAAGCTAAAGACACCCAGCTCCGTCAGCCTTTCCTCAGAAGGGAGGTGTTCCACGCCCTTAATCATCTTTGTGGCTCTGCACTGGACTCTTTCAAGCAGTTCCCTGTCCTTCTTGAACCGAGGGGCCCAGAACTGGACACAATATTCCAGATGTGGTCTCACCAGGGCAGAGTAGAGGGGGAAGAGAACCTCTCTCGACCTGCTGACCACACCCCTTTTAATACACCCCAGGATGCCATTGGTCTTCTTGGCCATGGGGGCACATTGCTGGCTCATGGTCGTCCTGCTGTCCACCAGGACCCCCAGGTCCCTTTCCCTTAGGCTACTCTCTAACAGCTCAGTCCCCAACCTGTACTGGTACATGGGGTTGTTCTTTCCCAGATACAAGACTCTACACTTGCCCTTGTTGTGTGTCATTAAATTTCTCCCCACCCAGCTCTCCAGCCTGTCCAGGTCTTGCTGAATGGCAGCACAGCCTTCTGGTGTGTCAGCCACTCCTCCCAGTTTTGTGTCATCAGCAAACTTGCTGACAGTGCACTCTGTTCCCTCATCCAGGTCATTGATGAATATATTGAATAGTACTGGTCCCCGTACTGACCCCTGAGGGTCTCCACTAGATACAGGCCTCCAACTGGACTCTGTCTCATTGACCACAACTCTCTGACTTCTTTCCTTCAACCAATTCACACCCCACCTCACTACCCAATCGTCCAGACCACACTTCCTCGGTTTAGCTGCGAGGATGCTGTGGGAGACGGTGTCAAATGCTTTACTGAAATCAAGATAAACCACATCCACTGCACTGCCATCATCTATCCACCTGGTTATGTCTTCATAAAAGGCTATCAGGTTGGTCAAGCATGACTTCCCTTTGGTGAAGCCATGTTGACTGCTACTAATGACCCTCTTATCCTTGATATGCCTAGAGACAGCACCGAGGATAAGTTGCTCCATCACTTTTCCAGGAATGGAGGTGAGGCTGACAGTCTGTGACAGTCTTCATCTTTCTGGGACAGTCTTCATCTTTACTCTCCTGAATAATAACACCAGTGTGCTCTTTCGCCTCATTGTTTACCCCCATTCCCAGATCATTTATGAAAAGCTTACAACAGCAAAGTCTCAAGCATAGAGTCCTGTGGAGTTGGTTAAAAATGTCTTTGAATCCAAAGTTTTCCCAACCTAAGCTTTCTACAACTAACTCAGATTGTAAGCCTAACTTCCAGATGGGTGGAACGGAATCAAAGCACAACACAGGAAAAGTCTGGGTTAAGTAAGGGAACTGTGGAGGGACTCTAGTGTCCAACCTTAAGTTGAAGGCAGGGCTTTCGATTAGATTTTTCAGGACTCTGCCAAGCCAAGTCCTAACATTTTCAGCGAGAGAGATTCCACCACATCCCTGGCCAACCTACTCCAGGGTCTTTTACCAGTCCCCAGTGGTCAGGCAGCATGTCCACATGGATAGCCTCTTTCATGTGCCCTCTTCTCACCATTTTGCCATGCTTGTTCCCCAGCTCACCTTAATCCATTTCTTTCTTCACCCTTGTTTTCTCTCATATAAAAAACCCACCCTAGGTGCTTTTTCCCCACTGCTGCCTGTTTTGCTAACCTTCTGTGAAAACCCGCCGTTCTTCACAGTGCTAACTTTTGACTTTTTTTCAGCTGCCTACTCTGTCACTTGTTACCTCCAGGAAAATGTCACACCACATACAGCAGTTTCTCATGTTTTGCTTACTTACCTAAACTTCAGGCGAGGACTATTCATTGCCTGCATACCTTAACAGATAAGTTTAACTGGATATTGATAACTAAATATCCAAATAAGGAATATTGAGATCCCTTTTACACAGGTGCAAACACAAGTTTTAAGAAAAGTGCCTTCCGCCCCAAAAAAGAGCAGGATGTAGAGAATTATAATGTTATTATGCCAATACATATGTGGAGCTTAATGATAGTCAAGAGAGGAAATCTGTCGATTAAGCCTCATCAGAATAGAGCTGCACAGTCTTCTCATATGAATAATAATGTGAAAAGGGGATTGTGAACTCTAAGAAAAACAGTGGTTTTGGCATCATTGCCATGCGTTACTCTGATTTCCTGAGAAAAGAGTTCTTAACACCTCATTAAATGTGAGGTGGAATTTTACTTTCCTCTTCTTGAATTTTTTTAGTAAATTATAATATAGCAGTAAAAGTTTTGGCAGAGTATTACAGGGATGTATTTCCACTGTTATTATATTTCTTAAAAGTCAATATGTAGCCATATTTCACTTTTCAATTTTTACTTTTTATTTTGTTTCATTAATTTACCATCTAATGCTCTAAACATTTTATGACCACTATTTATATTTAGTGTCATGACAGAAAACTCAGAGATTTGCCTACATGATGTAGTAAATACAACTCAAACTCCTGCCTCCCTTTGCCCTTGGTTAGAAGGTTGGGAAGCTACCAAACAAGCACAGCTTTGCAGCCCAGCATATTAACAGTTATATGCTTTTCCAGAACAGTCATTGCTACTCTCAAGGTCATAGTCAACTACAACAAGGTGCTCAGTCTGTTTACAACTGATTCATCTCTCATCTTCTGTGATTCAGACTTGTCCATAGACTAAACCTTTGAAGCTTCCCAAATAAAAATTTGTCCTTCACAAACAACTATGTGAACAAGCACTTCACAGTTCTTCATAAATGTTAGACCACACATACAAGACTACAGAAAATAGCAACTGCCTGATCGGAAATTTAAGATAAGATCTTCCTCCCTTTTTTCCCAAAATGAAATACACCTTAAGATTTTGTGAAGGACATGTAATGTAGTGTTTTACCATTCTTTGTCTCTCTGAAGAAACAAAAGTTTTAGAGACTTCATCCATGTATGCTTTTTCTGGATTTCCCTGGGGAAATCTCAACCACTCCTGCAAACTCACTGATAATTTAAAAGCAGAAGAACAACAAAATGTACATGAAAAGAAAAACTCATGTCACATATAAAACTTTAAAAAAAATAATCTATTAAGTAAACCAAATATTTCTGCAGGATCTTTTTCTTATACACTGTTTAAAATGAAACAATGTCCAAGAGCCTCTGTCAAATACCTACAGTGTTTCCTGGTGTGGAAAGGGAATACAAAGCAGTTAAGCAGAGCTACTGTGCTCAGCCAGCAGAGGCATTTTGGGGCCCCTGGGACTACACCCTGGGACTCCATTAGACTTGGGTTTTTTACTGCATCATGAAGGTCCCCACTCCTGTTCTGAGCAACACATACCTAGCAGGAGAGGTCGAGAGCGGTGGCACTGACAGTGAAGGTAGTGTGCCATACGCTCTGCACTTTCTTAGGACTGTTTTGCAAGCCCATGTTCTCAAGTGAGCAATCAGTCATGTTTCTGAGTTGCTAACAAACCCGCAATGCAAGAATGACTAAACTGAGTTCGTGAGCTACTCACCCAGCAGCTAGATGCCAGCTTTTTACCAAGTGCTATAGCATACAGAGGGGGAAGACATGTATTTAGCCTAGGCAAAGCATCGAAAAATGCAAAAGAGATAAAAGTAAGAAACATGTAATTGAACAATACAGTCCAAGTCTATTAACAGCATAAAAACACATAGTCAATTAATCGATTAGTTTTCAGATTTTTATAGCAGAAACAATAATTAAGCTCCCAGTATACTATTTGAACTGACTGAGCTCAAACCCACATAGAGTCCCACTAAACTGAGTTAGGCTTTCTTTTAGTTCAAGAGCCTGTTCTTGAAAATGCTAAGGTCTCAAGAATGAGGCATATAGATTTTCCTGACTTTATTTTGAAATCTTTCCAGCTTTTCCTGTAATAATATTCATAACATTTTTAGGAAAAAAAAACAAAAAAACAAAAACAAAAAGAGACACAAAAAGTGAGACAACACTGTTTTGTTTGTTGTTACATGATTATATATTTGAAGAGCTACAGTCTGGGAAAGGCCATTACACCATTTTGACTGTCCTGTCATAAATCTCAGATCATCAAATTTCAAGTGATTTTTCACTATATTCAACCTAACAGCTTTTATTTCATTCAATTGCATAGGATACCTGGTGTGTGTATATATTGTGTGTGTTCATATAGAATTGTGCAGGTGAATAATAAGGTTTAACACTGGAATGAGGGTTAGGGTTGGCAAATAAGAGATGCACCCTAATGAGTTGAGGAAATATTTTCCAAGGGAGGAATTCACCTTAAGAAAACACACAGGGGGGCGTGTCTAGGGTTCAATGTTAAGGATAGGCAATTCAGTCTGAGTTTTAATCTGAGGGCTCACTCAAACACAAAAAAAAAAATCTCAAAAAAATCAGTAGATAGAAGCCGGTTAGCTACAGTAGTGATTATGTTCCCAAGGGGCCTGCACACTCGCAGTAATATGACTGTCTTGCTCTTCAAGGCTTCCGTCAGTCTAGGGCTGTCAGATACCATCTGGATAGGTTTGGCTCAATATTATGAACAATATGATGGTTAGAGAAAGAGTAGAAGGAAGAGCTCAGACAGGAAGAGGCTAAGAAAATAATTTTGGAGTTCATAGAAGTGGCAATCGCTTACTCTTTTTTGTTCAACTGAGCTTTCAGTACTCCTACCAGAAGGAGACAGGAGTAACCCAGCAGTCCAGTCACTGCTAAATCAGCCATGGCCTTACACACGTGCTGAAACTGAAGAACATAGAATGTGTCCTCAAACAACATTACTTTTCCATTTGTGCAAGAGCTCATCTGAACTGTGCAATTGCCCAAGATTTCTAGTCTAAACTAAGCCCTAAAAAGAGCTTTAACTGGAAGCTCAGCTTGTGTCAGCCTCAGAAATAGCTGAAACGGAAGGAACATGTTTCAGCTTAGTCCTTCAAGCATCTCTCATCCCAGCATTTAATCCATTTCTCAGGCTCTGCCTCTTCAAATATGTCCCCATATAGGCCTCTAGTTTAACCCTAGTCTTGTCCCACATTCTAGCTCCAAAACAAAAATACAGACTGTTGATATAAAGTTGTAACTGTCATCAATAAAGGTGTGGATATTTCAAATTAAACTTTTCCCTCAACTCATCCGTCCCTAGCTGTATTCCTATAGTGCTAACTAAAAGGATTGTAGGGCTCCAATGTCAAGTGATACTGTTAGCTCACAGCCTCACAACTTCAGGCTAGCTTCTCCACAGATTTGTGTTGTGAATACCTGTCTGGAATGGCCCAGAGTCATTCCAAGCCACAGAAGGAAATAGCAATTAAAGAATATGGAGAACCTGGGCTCTACTGCTTCATTTTGCTCCCTGTTCTTCTCTTCTTTTCTCTTTCTTTTTTCTTTTCTCTTTTCTTTTTTTCTCTTCCCCTTTTTTTAGCATAAAGCTATAGCTCATGTGATTGAAGCATAAACTGGACTCTGACTTTAACTCAAACCCAAGCTTTTGAACCCACCATCAAACAAGGAAGCTCAACATAGCGAAAAGCTCACAGAGATATTTAGCAGCCAGAAATTACCCACATTTCTCATTCTCTGCCCACTTCCAGTACAAAGACTGAGGAAAGACTGTCTATGGATAGGGTTAAGATTCAGAAAGTAGAAGCTGATGATCTAAAGGATGTTTTTTCTAAAGATACAAAAACAGGAACAGATCTTTAGTTTGCATCTCCTAGAACTATTAATTTTGAAGTTGAAGACACTTCGCTTGAACAAAGGCTGTTCTTAAAATTAAAGCTGTTGTTCAGTTAATGATGATGCACTTTGCCACACAGCTAAGATTCAAGGTTTAATTCCAAACTAGTGCCCCATACCATCAGAAGAAACAGCAAGTAGACTCCAGCCACCATCCATTCTCATGAAGGGTCTCCAGCAATTACCTATATACTGAGCACTACTTCAATGCAGTCCCTTACCCGAAACACGTACTTGAGCTTAGCACTCGACTTGTCCAACCTGCTAGTTCCTAAACTAGTGTGCTCATACAAAGAAGCACTTGTCCTTAACTTAAGCTGTGGGCTACTCCCACCAAAAAAAAAAAAATATATATAAAACCTCCTGTTTCTTGCATTAACGCTAATCTTAACCCTAATCCTGAACAAAAGCACCAAAATCTAGCCACTGAGACCTGTGCCCTAACAATATCTAGTATTGGTTGTGGCAGCTAGGATTTAGGTTGATCATATTGCTCACAAAGTGCTACAGCATAAATGTTTTATATACGTCATTACGAACATGTGAGGAAAAAAAATCCTTTATACTAGTCCACACTTACAAATTTTCTTTGCATGTGGAAAAATTGCTAACTTATTGCAGGAATTTTTAAGTGTATGCATGTGTATACGTATCTTTGTGTGTACGAAAATTGTTTTGTTTCCTCTATCAGAGCTAGGTGCTGTTTTCATCGAGTTTCCCACTGGAAAACATTTAAACTAAAGAATTATAAAATAATGTACAGACAAAATAACACCTGTTTGAAACTAAATTCCTGTCATTTCACCATTTCTCACAGTTAGGAACAAGTGCTATACACCCCACTCCAAATAACTGGCATTACACTCTTTCAAGCCTAAAAGTAATGTGAAATATTAGACCCGAATTTGCAAAAGTGCTTAGGTACTACATGCCAAGTAACTTCCATTTCAGTGGGATTTTTAGGCATGCATTGACTGCATATAAACAACATATTGCAGCCCTCAAGTTAGGCTGTGCATGGGCGTCTGTCTCAACTGCTAGGGTGAGACACCAGCCTCTTCTTCCCATATATCCGCGCATGTGTGCTTCTGTGGGGAGGGAGAAGACGGCCATGTAGGCTGGAAAGAAGCCCCAGAACTCCACAGTCAAGTGCAGAGCTAACAAACACTGCCGTCAGGGCTACAGGGTGCTCTATGCCTTCTCCCCATAGCTGCCACAGGACTGGTGCTTAGAACAGCAAGGCAGGCATGACATCTGTTTTGGAAGCACGTGAAAATTTTTGTTTGTCATGTTGAAATTGCAAGTGGCATCTGTTTAAAGCTAAAGAGATGCTGAAAATTTTAAAAATTAACACATAAGACAAGGATCAAATATGATGTTCAAAGGTATAGTATAAATCCAGTTTATTGCATGGCTGTTGCCACAACAATTGTGATGAATTTGTCTGTGCATAGGCAAACATATGTGATGTATGGCAAAACATTTTTTACTATTATTAATCCCTGTTCAATTGCTTGGTTTTACTTGTTAATGAACACAAGAGGGTCTTTAATGTGAATTGTTTTTAAAATCCAAAACATACAAAGAATATATGTTTCTGCATACAACTTGCAACCATGTTTTGAAAATGTAGCATGGCAAACATGGTTTGTATCTATATGCTATGGCAGAAATCCAATATTCATCTGCTGTTCATATTGCAAGAAAATGAGATCATTAAGGTCAGAAAGAACAGCTGTTTTAATTATAATACCCTGATATATCATATCAAAGTTTTCATCATCTCATACAAACTCTAAGAACATACCCAAGGGATTCATTTCTATCATCCTGCTTTTCTTGGGAAGGAGACTACATAAACACACTCCAGAGCAGTGGCTGCTTCGAGTGGTGCAATGCTGTGTAAAATAATTTTGCCCCCAGCTCAATAATGCTATGACAAGTATTATTAATCTAACTTTTACAGTCTTTATTCCTCTTTCTGTGGCGGCAGTGGTAGCGGAAGTTATTTTTGACAGTTGGGAAGCTGTCCTGCAGGCTTCATGGTCCCACTGCCACACATCCCCACAGGCTTCTGCTCAGGACCGCTTGGTACTCATGCCTCCAACTGGTGACACTGGTCTGCCTGAGGCACCCAGAGGTATCCTTTCTTTAAGGGAATGGCTGCTTTGTGTTTTAACAGATGCTATGCTTCTGGTAGCAGAGAGATTAGAGGGACCATTCAACATTGAATCAGTCATGGATCCTATTGATGTCAAGATTTCTGAAGCCATCATGAACATGCAAGAAAACAGCATGCAGGTGTCAGCAAAGGTACTGTGTGAATTGCGCCTTCTCTGTTGCTGAATGTCAAAAGCAGGGGGAAAAACATCTCCACCATTTTCCTGTCCAGACTTTAAGAAAGATTGTCCAGACCACTAGAAATTACTTTTGCTTATTTAACAGTTCACCAGACTGCCTTTCAGCCAATCCTTCATCTAGTTAAACAAGCTCGAAGTTTTCAAGACAGAGTGGCAGGGAGAAAGGTACCATTTAGTAAACTCCAAATTATTAGCTGTAAGAGATTTAAGGAAAACACAGTGCTGAAAATTAGTGGTAACTCTGTAAGCAATGGAGTACACTAGGTAGCTTCTATTTGTGTCTCATCTGTGAATCTCCGTATTAACTTCCAAACACATTTTGATCCATCTAGGTCAGACTGAAGTACAACACGTTTGAGCTGAATACACAAAATGTTCCATTTAACCTCCTTTAATAGCCACTCAAGGGAAATATCATTACATTGGACAGTCCCTGATTACCAGACCTCAGTTTGATAGAGTATTGTCTGGATTCTGACACAAAGATAAACAGAGTTAATGATACCAGCTTCCTCCTTTCCATTTTTAGTGTTTATGTGTACACAGATTACCACCACCTCTGAACCTCATGTTAATAAGATCCTTCGAATTCAGTAGCAGATGTTGAGCCAATAGTCAACAATTAATGGCTTTTCCTTAATATTCATCAGCACAATGCGGCTCAAAATCTAAAGTCAAGTTTGCCAGGTTCTCTGCACTGCAAGTTTCTATCCCAGTGGTCAGTTAGGTGCTTGCTAGACTGCCATTCAGGCCAGTGAATTTCCATTGCTTGGAAGGAAGCTGACATATCTGGGAAAAATGTGGGGACAAAAGGCAGGATTCTGAGGTTAATACTCTTCCTGCCAACCTAAAATTAGATGCTTTTTATGGTCCCAGTGCTGCAGGCTGCTAAGGATTTCCTTCAAGGTATTTCATCCTTTCAACCGACATGAAATTACTCAGATTTTAAAAGCAGTCTACATCCTGCATGAGGTGACTGTTCTGGCAGCAGTGATCAAGGCATTTAACAGCCAAATTATCTCAAATATTTTGGGAATTAAAGGATAGCTTCAGCAAACTCAGTGCTTACCTCAAAAAAAGAAACAAATATTTTCACTTAAAACTCACCCAAGGCTCAGGTGTATTTCACTTTCCTTTTTACTTGCTCAGTTCTCACGGTTTTCCCATTAGTCAGGAAGCTGCATCCCCTGCCAGAGTCCAATGATATCTTGGCACAAGCTCATCTCTCTACTTGTTTGTAGCAGAGCAGTCTGGTTCTTCTGTCCCTCATTTTGTTTGCTGTAAAGATTAATAAGTCACAGCCATTCCATTTGCAATGTAAAGTTTTTCTTCTCAGAGAAACCTTAGCCAATATTTTTTAAAATCTTGAGAAACAGAAACCAAATTATATCAGTGAAATTTATTTTATTATATCTTCATAGATAACAGAGCTGTCTGTCCTTGACAGGCCTTTGTATATTTCTGTGTAGACCATTATTCTCCTGAAGTGTGATTTCCTTGTTTTCCTAGATTATATTCATCTTTTTTCAGATTCTAACACATGGAAATGCTTTATTCTTAAAGTAAAGCAAAAGCCTTTGGGTTTAGTGCTGTGTTGTCATATGCCACATAGATAGATCTGATAACATATGAGCAAACTTCAAATCAGTCATCTGTCATCTAGTTTTTCCCCTTTATACGTGCTGACCACTTGGAGCTTCAGTGAAAATAACAGATACCTTGCCGGATGTAATGGAGTGCATGGAATGCAATTGCAGACCCAATGTAGGGGAAAAGCCACACTTGTCAGTTATTCTGAGACACTGCTCAGAAAGCTTCAGGCAGGGTGTTGAAATCATGCTATTTTCTCTTTCTTTAAACAATCTTGTATCTTGACTGTACCCACTGAACATGTGGTGACTGGGAATCACAGCTATTTTTCCACAAGTTTTTCAGTCAGTGCACTTTTACAATGGAAAAACAATGATGCATTAATAATGTTATGCCTGCAACGCCCACATACACAAAGATTATTCTTCACCACTGACATGCAGCTTTTTCTACCTAAAAATCTGATTGGAATCTAGGAGGAGGGTCTATGCTGTATTCAGTAGAATTTTGAGCCATTTTGTATAATGTTGCTTCTCTTTTAAAAGGAATAGAACAAATGAAAACAAACAGTTTCCTCCTCATTCACATTAAATTGCACTATCAATTTGTCTTTGTATTACAAAACGATGTTTTTTATTATAGCAGCTGCAATTATATATTGAAATTTATTTGAGAAAAATAGAAGTACATTTGTGTCTACATTTAACCTGTACCCAGGGCTAAACTAAAACAGTCACTCTATCATCCAACAACCCCTCACCAGACAGGGAGGGGAATCAGGGGAAAAAGGAGAGCAGACCTGTGAGTAGAATTGAAACAGATTTAGCAATACACCACCAATACCAACAGAGACACACAGTTATACTTAGCAAAATGAATATCCAGTCATCACAACTGACTGGAGAGCACTCCTCAGGGGAACCACAGGAGGAACCACACAGGAGCCCTCTCCTCAGTAAACTTTCCCACTTAAAAATGACCATGACATTATGGTATGGGCCACACCTGTAGCTAACTCAGGTCAGCTGCCCTGGCTGACTTGAAACTGCTAATGGCCTGCCTAGCATGGCTGTCCTATAATTCTAATCCAGCCAAACCAGGACAGTTTTATATAACACATTGACTGTACCTTACTGTGCATTTGGAGGCAAAATTAAGTGAGCAACAATGTACACTTTCCAACATAGTAAGTGTATAAAAATGAGTAAGAATGCATGCTCTTATGTGAATGATAAAATCTTCAATTTTAGACATCAGCAGAAAAATACGTCATGAACTTCCTTAGTCTCCATTTTTATGGTTTGTCCCTCCATTCTTCAGTTGCTGTATTATGGAAGGTTTTGTCCAATACCTTTTTCCTGTAAATATGTACCTCCTATTCAGCACTATTCTTCTGAGAAATAGTCTTCATGGTTACAGTTACACTAATAAATAAAAGGGGGACAAGGACCTGTTCCTGATCTTGAGGCCACGGTGTCACAGCCTGATTCATTTCTATACTGCTGAGAGCTACATTGTCTGGAGCTGTTCCATTCTGCCAAGAGCAAGTTGGAGAAGTCCAAGAAAAAGCTAATGAGTTAACAATTAATCAGTGCAGACAGTCAGAGCTTATTGCTTGAGTTCACGCCTTGTCTTTCATTTCCTTAGAAGACACAAACCCTCTGTCTTCCACTCTTGATGGGTGCACATCAATATCAAGACAGAGAATTATAGAGGTGCCACATGCACTTCCTCTGTCTTTGTACTTCTAACCAAGGACATACAGACTTAGTCACATCCCAGTACCTGTTACTGCATAAAATGTAGCATCTCTGTTCCTAGACCATTAAGTTTTCTTGTTTGTGGCTGATTGTTGTTGATTCTTTTAGCAAGTTCACGTTAACCAGGTACTAGTATTATGTTAAGGTCCTTCAGTTCATTGTGAGTCTGGAATCTTTCTCTGTTTTCTTGATGTTTCTCTGCAGTCTATATACAGCACTGGCTGTCTAGAAAGTCTGACCACAAATCTCTAGGCTTCATAGGCTGCTCACTTTGTGTGGCTGTCACGGACCTCAGTGACAGCCACACGAGGTCCTTATTTTGCCTCAGGGAAAGTCCCATTCCTGACAGACGCAGTATCTGGTGATGCTTTTCAGAAAGGAGCAACTGTCTAGAAAGTCAGACCCCAAGGTCTTTCTGCTAGAGGAATCTACATGCACTGAATCAAACCTGAGTTTCCCTTCTCCGAAAAAAAGGCAAGGACTCAAGATCATCAAAACCAGTTTCCATAGCTTCATCATCTAACATCTGCATCCATTTCGACAGAGTATCTCCTGCAAACCAAACCACACAGAATGCAAAAACAATCAGTCTGTCCTGCCTGAGATGGCTCCCAAGACATTGGCATCAAGACTTTTTAAGAGTAGCCTTTGTAATCTGGGTCTACCCAGACTTCGGTGGTGTTCCCTGAAGGTTGCCTCCGGTAGAAGTGAGGTTGCAATAGATTTATCATGGATTTCTACTGATAACGTCTGAGACACGTTATCTTCATTATTGAATTCTCTTTGTTATTTGCCAGTGAAACCTCTTTGGTATTTGAACATTATAGTGTCAAACTCAGTGCTCAGCAACAGCTTGGTTATTTTGCAGGTAAAAGTTTCACATTCTGTATACTGTTTCCCATGGCTTAGTTCATATCCAAGACTTAGTCATAGCATACATTTATCTTATTCTTATTCTCCTTCTCCCTGAGATAATTCAAGGAGTCATAATCAGAAAGCCTTAACACGTAAATGCTCATTTCAATCTTGGCCAAAACAAAAGTGTTTTGGGGGCCTTAACAATCTTCCCATAAGGCCGTCAGTACCATTACCTTTGATTCCTGCTTCAAGTTAAAGAGTAAATTCTACATCTGTTTCATTTTAACAATATGAATGTTTACTAGTTGATATCTGCAGAGATTGCTCATTCACAGGAAGTAGAGGAAAACTCAAAAAAACAGCAGAAAAGATGTTATAACATCCATTTTTCTTCAAAATGGAGAAAATTCCTAATCTGGTTGCATCGGCATAATTGTCTTCATTACTACTCAAAACACAACATACTGGACTATTTTCTGCATTTTGAACAGTCTGGGTCTATACAGATATGTTTGGATGCTGAAAGTGTCATTTGGTTGCCATGCCAAGATTTTTCCACCTTCATAAAGGCTATCCCAAAACTGAGTCCCCCCTTGGTAACTATTAAATCTACTTTTATCTGAGCTGATGAATATACCAGTTTAAGCTATAGGTATATGTTTGTATTCAGCAATTACTTCATCTAAAAGGATGAATGAGCTCCACAACATAGCAGACTACATATGCACTATTTATAAGGAGGAAATCTTCATAAAACTACCAAGGTTCTTCTTAAAATAGCCCTCGAGTTTCATATTAACAAAACCTCTTCATTTATGTGTGTCCTTTCCAGAGCTCTGTGCAGGAAAAATATAATGGCCTTTCAGGAAAAAAAAATCAATGCTATTCTATCTGAAGATGACAGAGTCAATGGAGCAGAGTCATGTAGAGACGCTTAGTAAGAAATACTGAGCAGCAGTACATGTCTAAATAACATTATGACTCAAGGCTTCATAGAGAACAAATTCTGTCTGCTGGGATTCAAAACTTTGAGTTCTCTGGGAAAAGGACTCTTTTTTTACAGTATCTACATCCTAGTCCTGAGGTAGATGCCTCCATTTAGTCAGCTTGATAGATGGGTGGTTCTGTTGATCTCACAGCTTGGTTCATATCCCTGATCATAAAGGTCTGGTGCTCTTTGTGACACCCTGGGATATCCCATTTGAGCTTTAGGTGCAGTTCAATGGGGAATAATGGTCTTATGTTAAGACAATCCTAACAGATATCCCAGGACATCACAAACTAGTACAGATGCTGATGTGAGAGCAACTGAAGAGAGATTTTGATCTCCACTGTCTAAAATGGAAGCTTTAGATGTCTAGCTTAAATATAGATACTTACATGTACACACCTAAATGCTTAATTTTAAATGGAATCCGTTCTCTAAATTCAGATGAAATGGACTTCACCAATTATATATGAAATGCAAATTTTTAAAGACAGTGAATTTATGCTGCCAATTCACAGCATGTGTATGAAACACCTGAATATTTTTCTAGAAAATGCTCAGTATCTCTGAGTAGCATTGTGAAGAAAGTATTTCATGTGCTGCTTCTTAAGAAGCATTTGTTAATTTCACATATCACATATTTTCTGTTCTGTCAGTTAATAACTGGACGCAAATTAGAAAATGTCTCTTTTACACTCAAAATTTAGTTAGTGAATGTTGTATACTTACTGCATTTCTGCCACATCTTTTAAAAAGGAAATTATTTCTTCCTCTTTGATGTAAAATTTGCTATCTAATTTTCAATTTCTGTTATTATCCAGCTGTATGTAAATTTGTTCATATAAGACTACTTGCCACAACTATTTGTATGAAGCTAAATGCCAAATAGCTAAATGCTATGTTGGCTTATGCAAAGCTAAAGTCTATGTTGGGATTTTTTTGGTACGTCATAAGAAAGATGAAATATAAATTATGTAGACTTGCAGCTACTGCACATGGTCATACAAGGAGCCTAACAGTCACACACTGTGGAATTCAAGAAGATTCACTGCCCTCACTTTCCTTTCCCTTGAGAGTCGAGTTGCATGTTTTGGATAATTGACACTTGTTTTTGTAACCAAATGCATACTTATTTTTTGTAAGGAAATAATTGCTTAATCACTAGACGGAATTTCAGAGATATCTAAACAAACAGTTGTGCTTTGTGTGCATAAGTTGTCTCCAATCAGAGGAAATACAAAACTTTTGTAAGTATAACTGATGCCCGCCCACAACATATATATTTGGCCCTTTAAAATGTACAGTGTCATACGCAATCATGTATAAATCCTGAATATTGGTCTTAGTTGAATTTTCTTCACAGAGGAAAAATAAGATTCTATCCTGCTGAAAAATTTAGAACTTTACAAGCTAAAATCATCTCTCCTGGTTGATTAAATGAATTTATTGTCCAATAGTTCTCATTACTAGGGAGGCTAGAAACTCTTAAAAAAATCTTATAGATATTTTCAAAGCAGACCAAGCATTATTCCACTCATAAATTAAAAATCCCAATGGCCATAAAACAGCTGATTTGCTGGACTTTGAGCCAAAACAGACCTGATGATTGGACATAAATTTAGTATGAATCAGTTTCTTTCAGCAAATTTTGAATCATTTGGGGCCTCTAAATTAACATCAGGAAACCTAACTAAGAGCCAATGGTAATGTATCCTGAAAGCAACAAAAGTCCACCATCCATGGCTACTTCAGGACAGAACCACTCAAGGCAGAAAATCTAAAATTCTAAAATTGAAACATGAGTCTTTTTGATCACTGGTCTACAACATAGCTTGTGAGCTTGCTATCTTATTTGCCATGCAAAAAAGAATCATAATATATATTTTACAAAACCCGAAGGCCAGACACAAACTTCCTGCCACCTCTACAAAGCTCATTCAGACAGATAATTTGTGTCTGGCCTTCGGGTTTTGAAAAATATGTCTTACAAGAAATTCTGACATTTAATTATTTTTTTCTTCTGAATGGAGGCAAAATGTTGAAACACCCAAAATACAATGGTCACAAAAAAAGAAAGATTATTCCAAAACTGAAAAAGTGGGTAGGAAGGGAAATACTAGGATCCTACTTCACGAGAGCACTTGAAAAATTTAACTCTGCGAACATTCTACCTCCTTTCAGCTGAGTAACTTCTGTGAGAGTTCCTTTGGATATATACTTGATATCCAGTAGTCAAAAGTGTCCTCTGTGTCCTTTAGTATGCACCAGATACATGCTACTGAAACTCTTTTCCATATGGAGGTATACAAAAAAAATTATAAATCTGAACATTATTTTTTGTACCTGGAAAACAAACACACTAGCAGAAAATAATTCTCATTATTGCCCACTCAATATGCCTTATCCCTCTTCTGGGGAGAGATTAAGAGGGAATAAGAAAGTTATCCAGTTATAAGACTATTTCATCATTGACTTTTTCTCTGAGACTACAAGCAAAATTACAAGGTAGGAAGAGCTGTAGGTGAGGATTGTGAATGAGCTGTGATTCTGGGTACACACCACATTTCAGCAAAAACTAAGACAATTATCAACTAAGTCCTGCCACAAAGGACTTCCTCTTACTCATTTCTCTTCCTGGAAAGACAGCAATTAAAACACTTTCAGGTGTTAACTTCTTACAATAATCACCTTTCTAAATGAGGGCGGGTTTAAGATCCCTATATGTTTTTATACCTTCACCGAGTAATTAATTATGCTTAATTATTTACCTGAGTTTTAATGCAGGGCAAGTGCTCAATTCACTTTTATCAAAATGTCAGTCAAAGCTGGTTTCAAATATATGAAAGAGAGAATAAAGAGGCTATAAAATATCAGCTTCCATTTTTAATGATTTTAATATAACCTACAATGTCTTTTTCAGGTTTTCCAAGGATGTGGCCAACCTAAACCAGCACCTGCCCTGAGATCTTCCCGTTCTGTCCCTGAAAACTTCAATACACGGTTCAGACCATATAACCCAGAGGAGCGACCTACAACTGCTGCTGGCACAAGTTTGGATAGGCTGGTAAGGCAAAATGTATTCCATTTTCAAATGGCTTGAGAATATAGTAGAAGAGTTGTAATATCCTGACAATGTTTGTTTAATTCCATGATCACTCTATATAGTTTCAATGCCAGCTGTTCCAGCATCCAATAAATCGTTTTTTCTCCATTGGAAATGGCACAGAATTTCATCGTAGGAGAACAATATGACTCAGTTTTTATGTATTAGAAATATTAGAAGAGAATAAGCTCTTTACTGGAAGCCAAAAGCAGATGAACCGCAGCAGGTATATTGCAGTATAAATTCTCTTTGAAAAGTGATCTACAGCAATATTTTACATTTTTTTATTTTATTAAAAATATTTTTATGTATTGAAGCAATTTTTAGCAGCTGGTTCTTTAACATATACACTTGCAAAAGCTCATCGATTTGTTCCACTTCTTTACTTAATTATAAAATTACCACTGCTTTATTTCCATCCGTCTCAAAAATTGACTTTTATCAGCTGAAACTTTAGTGATCATTAATCTTACTTTATTTATTCAATCATTTTGAAAATGAGACTTTAGCATAAGATTATGTTCTTTACTACCAGTCATTGGATTCACATTTCAGACTTCGATGTTGCTGCTATTTATACATCTGCAGATTTATAGTGGGCTAATTATTACAGCTGTTAATACTGTCTCAGCAATCATCTCGAGGTAAAGCCAATGAGCAAAATTAAAGAGTTTTAAAGCATCTGAATCAAAACTGACTGTATCGCACACCCTCCGTTTGCCAAGCTTATTGCTGAACACTTGCACAGCATTGATCTGTTTTGCCAAAGAGAGTCGTGCTCAGGGCTGTATCAAGAGTGAGAGGAGAAACTGAGGGCTGGAAACTGTTAGTTGCGGGTATGAGGTTTTGGTGAGCTGCACTCCCACTGAGTGGCAGGCAGGTATTGGCTGCACTAGGGCACCAAAATATCTCTCTATGGTTGTGATCACAAGCCAAAAATGTCTAGAAGTTTCTCTGATATGCGGCTTAAATTGCTGAGCAGGAAGACAAATATACTAATTCAGATAAGGACCTCGGTATCTTCTTGACACCGTCATTCAGCAAATCCATTTGATGATCACAGTAGTCTTCCACAGTGCCAAGTCTTTCCAATTGCCTCTATCTATGCTGTATTCTATCCATCTACTGTATTCTGTCAATCTTCATGGCAACTGAACTGGAAAATAATATGGCATTTCTAGTCAAGACATGTGACTACCCTGCAGCAAAAAGCAATGTTTGTTAGTTCTCTGCTCTTCTGGAAATAGCGTAGCCAGGTTATCCTAGAAGAAGAAGCAGAAAAGATGTTTATCTCCATTGTAGACTTAGGTCTTTCTACCACAGCAGGTTCATAACTGAGTGTAGCGTCTCAGGCTAAAAATCTGGCTGGCAATACTCAATTCATATTTGACAGGGTCTTAATTTTAACCTTTCACTTTAGATTCAGAGAACCAGCCCTTGTGTATTGCTCTGTGCAGAGGCCTGGATCTTAATCTAGAATTGGTCAAGGTGAAGTAAAAGGTCACCAAAGCCTGTAGGTTTCAATCGCACTCCATCAAAGCTAAAGGTTGCAAACAGAGGAAATGGGAGGAAGACCATAAAAAGGAAGCCTGGTATCACAGTTCAGCTTGGATTACTCTTATGTTGCAATAACAGTTCGAGCATTTTTGCAATGAAAATGACAGGTTTAAGAGATATTCCATATTGACATAAGGAGACTACTTCTAAACACATTAATATCATTTCTAAATACAGCCCTCCAAAATAGTGAGCAGCATCCTGAATAGAGATGTGCCATATTCTGCCAGCCTTTAAAGGCTGTAACTAATGAAAAATGCCATGCAGATAATACTTTAAAACTCCTAATAGCTTGTAGACTTTCAAAGGGGAACTTGTCTCCATATGACTTAACTAGGTTTATTCATGCATTATTTCAGAAAAAAACAAAGAGCTTAGCACTGCTGCTGTTACTTTAAAAAGTGTTCAAGCCAAATACCTATTTGTTTTTCTTGCTGGTGATACTTAAAATAATAAGTGTTTATGGTCTATTAGATGAATGGTGGTATCAAACTGATCTCCAAATAGCAGTGCTGCATGTGTTATCTCCTTTTGGGCTGAGACCAACAATGCCCCAAATCAGAGATGGCCACCGACCTCAGCTACAGCAAGGAAAGGCTGTTTATGTGGATTAGAGCAGCAGACCTTGTTTCAGAGCTGTAATCCCTTAGCAGCACTTGGGAAAGGCCACTGCCTGCATCTCACACCAACTTCAGTAGTTTTATCCAGAAGGATATAAATGCTGCACTCCTGCCTCACAGGAACACCATTCAACCTGCCCACATTAGATCCTTAGCGTTTAACATGCTGAATCATTCCCTGAATCATGTATCTCTCTTCATTAACTATAGACAGAGCCTGGGCAACGAGCTTCATTTAGATTCTCCCAACCTTTGCATTGCTAACAGGACATAAGGAGAATCCCACTCACATCAGTTTTCCAGTCTGCGCTGATCATTTTCTATTGCTTACTTAATACAAACATGCAGCAATATTAGTATTTTGATAGTAGTGTCAAACAGTTAAAGCTCCTTTTGATTATTATAGATATAAGAAACAAATCTTCCCTTGCGAGTCAGCTGACTGTTCAGTGTTACTTTAATGCTTTTAGAAGTCTAGTCTGCAGTTTGTATTCATAAAACACTGTCAGACCACTTAACTTTAAACTGTCATCGCAAAGTCCAAACATGAAGCTGTGTAAACCTCAAAAGAAGTGATAAACAATTCTGCTTTCCTCTGTCTTTGACAGCACGTCCTCAGAAGAGACCAAGTTTAGAAAATAGTTCCTCTGCATCTCAATCTTACACAAATATGTAGCATATCTGAAACAAATTTTTTTACTCCTGCTCATATGCCCATTTATAAGCTTAATTCAGCTGAGCATATTTATCAGGTAGGTTGCATAAAGCAGCCCTTATAAGAAGCCTACAATGAAATCACTGGGTACTGAACCCATCTGAGAAAGTGCTCCTTCATCCTTGCTTGAACTTGTGATTAATCCAGCTATTCCATTCCAAGAGGAGGGACAGTGATTTCCCTGTGTTATTTTCATAGCTGTAATGAGTAAGGCTTAAAAAATAAGAAATAAATCAAAATAAACTGTGAGAAATGTGAAAAAAACTTAAATATCCCCCAAAAGCTGCGATGTAACTGTTTTAAAATGCATCAGATGTGTTTAGGAAGTTATGTAGAGCTTGAGAGCTGTCTAAGCATGGATGTGAAGCACCACCTCAGCCATCCCAGAGTATCTGAAACGTGTGACCATCAGATATGGCACAGGACTAGAGGAGACTAATATACTTCTGCAGCAGCAATGGGGAGCTGGGTAGAATACACTGCAGCATCTCAAGCAATTTGATACTTATGCTCAGGCAATTCAACCACATCTTCACAGAACAGTGCCTAAAATCAGGCTTAATGGAGAGAGACACACATCTTCGGAGAGTGATTCACCCCATCTGTCACAGACACCTCTCACAGATTGGGAAATGAAAGTCTCAACTGAGATATCCACATGTAGATATACAACACTGAGATGCCTCAGAGTATCTAAGACATCTAATTGAGCTGGCAGATAGGACACTAATTTGGGAAATTCATGTCCTCCTGAACTGGCAGTCGAAGGCTGGGTATAATACTCTAGAGGACGCCTACTAAGTGGCATCCAAGTGGGAGAACAAAACTGAGCCCCAGCTGTTCTCTGCAGGTTCCTCTGGGTAGAACTCAGCTACATAAACAGTCTCCTATCACTATTTGAGATGCCTGTGGTCTTCAAGATGTCCAAATGTGCAATTAAAGTTACAGGAGACATGGCTGGAAGTAAGATGGAAATCCTCAGAGCTGCTAAATTCACTTGCTGTGCCTGTATTTAGGTAACTGGATTCCACCCTATTTCTCTAGTGACTGTAACAGAAGCAAAAATGAGGACTTTTCTGATTCAATATAGAGAGCCATAGTGCAGATAACTATAACCAGCTATCTAGATTTGAAGTCTACATGACTGCAGTTTTTACTGTTAACAGAGAGAAATAAAAGTCTTTGTTCAGTTGTCTAGACAGATTTAGGCAACTGAATTGAGATCAAGTATTTCTAAAGCACAATTCTCATCCTAAAGTATATATTTAAACAGCTTAGAGAAATCATTCCATATCCCTCTACTATGAAGCGGCTAAAGTGACAACCTTAGTCTAGGCATCTAGCAATTACAGCTGAAGTTCAATAAGACAAATACTGTCAGAAATTAAGTCATTTTAACCACTGAGATCAGCTGCTTCTGTAGAGCATGATCTAAAATTTCTAATTTAAAATCAACTGCTTATAAAGACTCGTTATCTTCTCTGTAGTTGCCTGTTTCGTATAACCTGTGGTTTATTTTGTTTTGTTTTGTTTTGTTTTTCTGTTCCCTGAATCTGTTTCCCTTTTGCTTCCCAGAGGACTATCTGGAGGACAATGCAACATGGTGTAAGCTTTGGTATTCTTATTCTTCACCTTCATTCCCATTTGTCTTTGTACAATGCCGGGCAAAACACTTCTTTAATTTTCATCTTCACCATCTTTACTTTGTGTGTGTCTTGTAGGCTAAAATGCTAGCAGTTCTTTCTGTAATTTTACATTCTGGCTGATTTAGTTCTTTCCAGTGCCCAGAGCATCTCGTTCCTTCCAGTATTTTTCTGCTGCTTCAGAGATGATGCCTCACCCCCAGAAAGGAGTGTATGTATTCCCTCAGTGAGCTAAAAGCTCATGTAAGCTTGCCCATAGTCTCAGACCCCAGCAATGCAGACACTGCAGTGGCATTCAGCTCTGAGTCCTGTGCCTTGAGATACCACAGGAGCAATGGAAACAAGCTCCCAGGCCTTCCTGGGTGCTCTCCCTAGAATTGCCCCTGTCTTTGCTGTCTGATCTTGGGCAAACCACTGAGCTTCTCTGTGTGAGCTTGATAAAGTAGATTCCCTCATGTTTTCCAGCTTCCTAAGTTTTTATGAACGTTAGAGGTCTCAGGTTTGAGACAGAAGACCTCCTCGGCAGGGTTCAGCACAGGCCCAGAGGAAGGCAGGAACACAGCACCACGCAGATGCTCACTTGTGAAGTACCTCAAAGCATTTAGCTTAAACTATTATATTCTACTTCTTAGCAGGACTAATTAGTCTACAGAGAGCACCATGCTGATATAGCCATACTACCTCCTGCATCTAGGCTGCCTCAAGTACCTCTGTATCCACTGCACCACTATACAGCACAGTGCTGCCTTAATTCAGCTGGAATTTCTCCCAACAACACACTGCAGCCTGACCTGGCTGGACATGTATAAAATAATTCCACATTTTCTTTCAGGAGGACATGGAAGTTTTCTTGATTTTCCGCAAGGGAGCTGACGCGCTGTTAACCGTATAATACATAATGCACATGCATACTATGGAGATAGGCAGCTGAGAAATTGGCTGTGGCATTTTGCAAGAGATTTACATTCAAGTACAGTATAGTGGCTGCATAGATAAGTAGATGAGCATGCACCCAGTCTGAAAAAGAAAACCTTTCATGCTCTTTACCCTGGGGAGGTGAATATACCGTGCCACACTTTGTAGGAAAATATTATATTCCCTCTTACTTTCCTTAAAAAAAAAAGTAAATAAAGTCTCAATTTCCACAAGCAAAAGACCCTGAAACATATTTTTTAGAAATTAAATGGGACGTATTTTAAGTGAAAATTCAGTAATATTTTTAATTTTTTTTTATTCCACTGTGTAATGATTTTTGTTATAATAAAAAATGCAGTAGTAACCTAACAAATCTCTTGTGAACAATTCCTTCCCAGTGCTTCAAAACTACATAGAAAATAAGATTAAAAATAAAATACTAATCTGCTTTGCATTTCTGTATAAAAGACTAAAATTAACAGGACAGTATACTATGAAGACAATGATCTGAATTGCCCTGGGAATCCTCTGGGCCACTCCTAAAACTGGAGCTCATGTTTCAGCTTTTTTAGAATCCAGTTAGTCCAGTCTAGAATTGTTAAATATATGCAGTGACAGCACAATTTTCCTGAGATAGGATGTTTATTCTCAACATTATTTCTCAAGAGGCCATAGAATAAAATCCAGTAGGTATGAACCTTAAACGGTTTAAAATACAGAGATTAATTTTTCAAACACCTTCTGCATACAAAGGCCATGGGGGAAGATACAAACAATGAGCCTATAAAAGACTTCATAGCTCAGGAGTTTTTGGTCACACATCTTAAGAGTGAAGATAACAGGCTCATGCAGGTGTTTTAGAAGCCCACTGACTTCCCACAGGCTACTTTCCCTGCATCCCTTAGATGCTGTGCTGTTGGACGTGGCGTTTCACCCTGTGTGATGCTAATCAAGAGATAACGCCTGTAAAATATAAGGCGTACAGCTCCTCCAGTTTTAGGTTTTGTGCGTTTAAAAAAAGTCCTGTTTCTCATTAGCTGTCTAGATACTATAGGCACAATGAATAGATATGTTTCATCACATTTGTTGTGGTCATTTGGTGTCAGATTTAGGATTTGCTTGGTTCTCCAAAAATAGGTGTTTGCGTAGCATCAAGTTTTGTTTATTCTCAGTTTCTGTGTCACAGCAGTATCTAAGTAACTTTAAGTCTGTGCGATCACTTTTTCCCTCATGGTTAATACCAGTTTCAGATGGCAAAGGCAGATGAATGATGGTGGCTGTCAGAACCCTCCTGGGAGACCTGCCAGAGTCCTGTTTTTAAAAACAGCAATACTATTCCATCCCCCAGATGAACTGTTCTGCATGGTGCTGTATCTGATGCATTGCATTCCTAACGCACGTGAGGCGGTTACTAAGAGCTTTATTACAGTGGTTTCCTCTGTTTTCAGGTTGAATGGGTCTGCATGCTGTTCGGACCCTGCTTAGTATGAGCAAGGAAACACCATCTTCCAACAGTAACAGGAAAGACAGATCTCTACCTTAATTAGTTGTTTAAAAAAATGCACAATCTTGATTACAGTGCAGTGTCTGCCTTGCCCGAAGCGTGGTGTTGCCTGTCCCATTGAACACAGTGCCTGCTTGAACATCTTCTAAAAATGCACGTGTTAGTACTAGTTGAACTTCCTTTACCTGATGGGTGTGAAGACCCACTGAGAGTCATAATCTCATTTCCAGGAAAGTCTGAGGGGTATGAATGGTATTATGTATCTCTGTTACAGAGATAGGGAATACAAAACCTGAAGGCAGAATCCACTTCTGATTACTAGACTTGTCTGCACACAGTGAGATGAAGAAATGGCATAGTCACGGGTCTTCAGTTGTTGTACATTGAGAAATCATGTGATTCCTGAGCTTGGCTATTAGAGTAAAGAAAAGCAAGATATATAGGCTAAAGTTTGCACATCTGTGCCATATCAAACCAGACTAACACGACATGGGATTTATATGCCCTAGCTTTTCATGTTCCTAATATCGCTATGAAAGTCTGAGCTATCACCTCATTCTTTTACTAATCGATGGAGAGAATTAGGCACCTCCAGACCTTGCTTAAGATATTCATTTGGAAATGTCAAGAATCTGAATTACTCTCTGAATTATCCATTTCTCCCCACTGAGTATGAAGAGAATCTGGAGGATTAGCTCAGACATCAAATTTGTAAATGTCTAAATGTAACTTTAATGCTGGGCTTTGGAGTTGGGCTCTACAAATCAAATGCGCACAAAGGAGATTTTGGTCTATAAACTATATTGACAGATTGTTCCAATCATACTTCTAACCATACTCGTTATCATGGTATCATCAGGTACCTAGAAGGATGACTAGCCTTCAACGAATATAGTTCATTCAGAGGTTGCACAAGTTTTATTCAATGGCAATTCCCCCTTGTAAATCTGGATTAAAATCTAATTCCTTCCATTTGATGTTTTAGCCTCTGCTCAATAAAGTCTAGGGTTTGGGGTTTTTTCCAATTTACAGAAAGTTTGTATTATCAGCCTCTGGAAGATTAATCTAAGCAGGAAATACATCACCACTGCTCTTTCAGCTGAAAGATAGATCACATTTCATTTCACATGTCTGTGCATGAATCTGTGCAGAAGGAAAAGTGAATTCTTAATGTTCTTGTTAATGCTAAAGAAAAATGGTGACTATATAAACATCCTCTGCACTTTAGCATTTTGACGTGATATTAGAAGAAAAATTATGATTTAAAAATTGGTAGCAGGCTTGTGTCCCCACTTTCAGTGCATAAACCATGCTCATTTAGAAGCTTCCAAGCAATGTGACAGTTACAACGACGACTGACTACCTGCCTGGAATGTGTTACACTGTGATGAATTCTTGCGTTGTTAATATGAGTACAAGCAACAAGTTTTAAGTTTCCATAAAAAATGGATTTCGTAATATATCACCAGTTCATTTACCACTAGAGAATTAGAAGGGCTACAGATCATAAGATGTCCTTTCAGCAACAAAGTTGTGCACAAGTGTGGATATCAACAGAGAAATTAAAGCTTTGGTCATTTCTGATTTAATTGCAAATAGCAATTCTCACTCTCCAAAGAAAAATATGTGTTATACATACAGACAGCAATTAGTTTTCTCCAGCCTTTTGCAGCTATTTTTATTTCGCTAGACTGTAGCACACAGATATATTGTGAACTCATAACAGGAGTGTGCAATATCAGACTCCACTTATAACAAATAGTAGGTTACAGCAGACTGAAAACTGATTTCCCAAGACAAACATCGCACACAATTTTCTTTGGTTTTAATAGACAGAAATTGACACTTTATGGACTTTTATGTGTATAACTAGTCATTAGAGGGGAGGTAAAATACAAGGATTAAAAAGGTTTACCTTCATACAAATAATGACTTTTCGTGAACTTTCTTTATTTAAAAAAAAAAAAAAAATATTAGGCAAGACTTCCTGTATTTTCCTCCTGCTTTTACTCCCATCCCCCAATCATATCAACGTATCAGTTTAGGTTGTTCGGATAGCAATACAGGATGGTTCTATAATGCACGCGCCGGTAAAAAGCAAAGCTTGAGTGCTAGTTGCGTTTATTCACTGATGGGAAAGCCAAGACATTTAACAATACTGGAGAAGGGGGAAGGAAAAGATTCATCGTATGTAATTTTATCCATCAGCAACTAAGGTCAAGTCTAAGGCTGTGCATCTTTTAGCAAACCCAGTAGCAATTTTTGGATCCTAGGTTTGGGTGTAGGCCCTAGCAGCATCACAGCTGCACATTAGGTCAAAATACATAGCTCCCATACTACCCCTCCAGATACTTAGTCACTGTGGAAAATAGAATACCTGCAAGATGCTTCAGCATATCCCACTCTGAACACTGATGTGTATTGAAGTACATATTAATAAAGAACTCCAGTTAGAGGATTAGGACTCAGTAGTATAGACTCCCTCCACAGCTGGTTAAGAAAAGCAGCATTTTGAAAGTGTAATTCACAGTCTAATGTAGGTATCGGCCAGAGATTGCGTGACTAGCTCCCTGGAAGTGCACTGTTTCTCTGTCAACTATGAAGAACTTTAGGCTTGACAAGATATTTATCTTAAAGAGGGCTAGAACTGAGTTAGATTAACCCCTGCTGAGCAGTCAATACCCGACTCCTCCACAAATAGCCCTACCAAAGTGAATGTGACGAAGGCTATTACAATTTAGGACTTAGATGTACTTACTGAGGATGGAGTAGATGTTTACAAGTTCACAATGGAATCATAGAATAGTTTGAGTTAGAAGGGACATTTAAAGGTCATCTAGTCCAACCCCCCTGCAGTGAGCAGGGACACCTTTAGCTAGATCAGGTTGCTCAGTCCAACCTGACCTTCAATGTTTCCAGGGATGGGGCTTCTACCACCTCTCTGGGCAGCCTGTTCCAGTGTTTCACCACCCTCATTGTAAAAAATTTCTCCTCTATATCCAGTCTAAATCTACCCTCCTTTAGTTTAAAACCATTATTCCTTGTCCTATAGCAACAGGCCCTGCTACAAAGATTGCCCCCATCTTTCCTGTAGGCCTCCTTTAAATACTGGAAGGCTGCAGTAAGGTCTCCCTGAAGCCGCCTTTTCTCCAGGCTGAACAACCCCAGCTCTCTCAGCCCGTCCTCATAGGAGAGGTGCTCCAGCCCCCTGATCATCTTCATGGCCCTCCTCTGGACTCGCTCCAACAGGGCTATGTCTTTCTTGTGCTTGCTGGGGGCCCCAAAGCTGGACGCAGCACTCCAGGCGGGATCTCACGAGAGCAGAGTAGATGGGGACAATCACCTCCCTTGACCTGCTGGTCACACTTCTTTTGATACAGCCCAGGAGGCAATTGGCTTTCTGGGCTGCGAGCGCACATGGCCGGCTCATGTCCAGCTTTTCATCCACCAGTATCCCCAAGTCCTTCTCAGCCGGACTGCACTCAATAGCTTCATCCTCCAGCCTGTATAGATACGGGGGATTGCCCTGACCCGGGTGCAGGACCTTGCACTTGGCCTTGTTGAAACTCATGAGGTTCACACAGGCCCATTTCCCAAGCTTGTCCAGGTCCCTCTGGATGGCATCCTGTCTCTCAGGCATGTCAACCACACCACTCAGCTTGGTGTCAATGTTCTGGCGGCTTTGCGATCTAGTGGCAGTAATCGTAAATGACCATCATGTATATGTCTGTTAGTTTTCTTGGGTTTTGCTGATTCTTCACTGAATGTATATTCTGTACATGTCATTTCTGGTACATATCAAAAGGAATTTACTGTGTCTTATTCAATATCTATAATACAGGTTCTCTGTGGAGCTGGGTTTATTAATCTCCCATGGTAGCAACAGAGAGCTAGTCAAGGTGGCTGTCCATAACAAGCAGTATTCACTTGCTGAAACACAAGTGCCTTATGCTAAATGAGATGCCCTGAATGATCTAGGCATCTGCAAGGAGGTAACAAAAGTGGTAAGGGCCTTACAGAAGTTCTTCGGTATTATTGATTCTGCAGAGGAACAAAAATGGCACTAGATTAATCTATTTCTATATGAGGGATTTAGGAGATACTCATAAGATCCTAAATCAGATCAAAATGAGGCAGCTGACCCCCTAAATAACTCCCTAGACTCCACTAAGAAGTCATAGCTGTCCAGAGAGAGGCATCTAGGGCCTTCACATGAGGGTCTCAGGTATGGTGCAGGACCTGTACTGGCATGTGGAAGAGAGGGTAGGCCTCCAAAGGCAGTGGATACCTGTGTAGGCAACTGAATCCCACTCCAGGTCTCCACTATCTCTGGTAGGGTTCTTTGACACCTAGCTTACATGTCAACACCCACGCAAAGAGCTTTTAAATTCGCATAAGACTAACTCACTGCCAGAGCCTGATGGACAACTGACATACTACTGTTCATTTGTATGGGAGTAAACTGCATTGCTGATACACAAACAGCTCTTAGAAGTCCCTAGGATAATTGCCTTTGCTTTAAAGTGCTGGGAATTTTGCTTTCCTGTTATATATTTAGACAGAATAACTACTATATAGGAACTCAAATGAAAACAGACTGGAATTAAAATTGGTTTTCTCCTTAAACATTCAAGCCCATAAAAATTTCCAGTACATAATAATGTGTTACCTAAGTAACTGGCATAGTGACTAAAGTAAAAAGCTAATTGCTTGAAGTGCATTGCCTTTTTTAATATAACATACCTACAGTGCTCATATATTAAAGTATGATATATATGCAGAAATAGCAGGAATTTGAGAAATTTATTTCTTCTGCTGGAAAAAACAACAATAACTTAGAGAAAAAAATTCACTACATAATAAATGAACCTGAAAGAAACTTCCTTTTCCATGATCTCACAATAAATGTTAATGGGCTCAAAAATCAGAGAACATTTATAATCTTAGAAATAAGATGTACATAAAAATCCTTTCAACTGTTATTCATTCATTCAGATGAAATCCAGTTGACCAAACGGAGGTATCTAACCCTAGAGCTAGCCAAATAATCTATCCTTTACTGTCAGCTGAGAGAAATAGGCACTTTCAGGGCACAGTTGATCTGAACTACTCTAAAAATCTCTATTGGATTACGATGTGTTTGCACCCTTCAGTTCCTGTTTCTCACCATTGACTGCAGAAGAAGAGTTCGTAGCTCAGACATGGACGTTGATGTCCTGTAAGATGAATTTCATTGTCAGACTGTCTTATGGAGCTCATGGTCTACAAACCTGGATAGACTGTGAAATTACTATCATACACCTTGACGGTATTTCTGCTTCATTTGTTTTGGCAACAAGGGGTCACCCTGTGCTAGGCATTTAAAAATATGTTCCTGTCTTGAACACCTTAATGCGATCTTTCTTTCAGGTGTTCTTTTCTTCTGAAATGGAAGATACAGGGTTCCCAATCATTGCTCATTGTCTCTGTATGATTTTCTAACCATCCATTTGCACTATGGGAATGGAGTGATCCAGAAAAATTAATCATCTGTTTCTGTAAAGCGTGATCTTCATAATATCCAAGTTAATAAAGTCTGAACTGGTACCGTGTTTGTCCCACCAGGGAAAGAGGAGAATATTGACACAGGCTTCGCCTTGTCACTTATGCTCAGGTAATTCAGTTCAGATTACACCTCTAAGTGCAGAATAGTAGAGAAGCAATCCTGTCCAGGGTACAGGACACCCAGAGACTGTGAATACCCTCCTATTCATGAAGTACAGAGCACTTGCACAAGTAGTGATGGGACTGGAAAACCATGGCTGATTTTTATCTGCAACCCGTCTCTCCCAGATTATAATTCCCACATTGTTGGGAAAGAAAAGAGGACAGCTCCTGTCTCAATCCCACCCAGCTCCTTAATCTTGGGCCAGCTGGAGTTCACCCAGGTAAAGACCTTTGTCATTAGATGAAAAATGGTCAACTCAGCTCCTCTCTGCCTGAAGAGAGAGACCCAGCTTCATCACACTTTTCACCAGGTCACCCCTTGCATGATAAAAATCAGTGTAGCAAAACTGAGTGCCTTAAAAATCTCTTTTAGGAGAAGGATTGCTCGGAGAAAAAATACTGCCTGTGAAATGTGCAGCAGTTTACTAAGGAATATGACCAGCTGCAAAATGACTTGGTAATGTCCTGGGACAAAACCCCTGGAATTCTCAAGCTAGTTGTGGAAGCACTTTTTAAAAATCCTATTTCCCACAGGTTGTAATGTTGATTTTATTCTGTGCTAAAATGTGAAATAACACTGTTTCAAAAATCTAGAAAATACTTAATGATATATCGGGACATATTCTTTAATGTTGTTTGTTCCTTAATGTCTCCCCATGGCAAAGGCACTATAATCACTTCAAGGCCACTCATCCCCATGCTAAAACACTCTATTGCCTCTCTCAGCCATTCACTTTATCAGAGAGAAAACAGAGAGTAGAAGGGCATCATTGTAAGATGTGGCCAAGAAATTTCCATGTCTTATAACCACCTAAAGATTTAACTCTGGCCTCCTGGACCAAATGACCAAGGCTGTCCTCTCACTCCACGATATAATCCATACTCCGCTGGTACTCAGTGGATGCTACGGACAAAAGCAAGCTGCTGAACATTGCACCCTGACAGGTGCCCACATGCGCTCTGGAAGCTCTCCAGCAAATCCAAGTGAATTTACCGGACCCTTCAGGAAGGGCTCAGCTGCTGCTTGTTGACTGCACAGCTGAGTTTAGACCCACACTTCCATATTTTTTCCCCATTTGAAGCACTAGAGTGTCTGATGCTTAGAAAATCCAGCTTTGCTTTGCACTTGTTCAGGTAGCCATGCCCTAAACCAGCCAGGCATGTTTTGTCATTTTTCAGTATTAATAGTGACAAGTAACAAGATTAACAACACTAAGGTTCTCGTTAGGATTTATAGCACTTCTGAATGCAATGTTATTTGGGTTTGAGACCTCACTCCCTTAATTGTTGGCTTGCTGAAGTGTTTTCTAACAAAGAAAGCAATACCCACACTATAATCCAGGCTAACGACAAACTTCCAGCAAGAAGTCCAAGACTCAGCCTTCATTTACACAATTCACCATTTAATTTTAATGGGTTAAAGTGCATAGTCAGGGGAAATGTGCACTGATAACAACATACCTGTGAATGCTTCATTCTCGCTGCACTGGTGTAAGTTTCCATAGTAAGTTATCAGGATAAGTTAATCGAGATTTGTCTGTTATCAGAAACCAGACGGAGCAAATCCCAACTATGGATCTTTAGGCAGCTGTTAAAAGTCAGATTGAAGTGCAGCTAGAGGTAAATAGGGAAGTGGTCTGTCAGACAAAAATCACAGGCATAATACGTTCCTGTTAAAGAATTACAGAGGAAAATGGGGAGATGAGACGGAGCAAGGAGTGTTTTAAATTTTTATTGATAATATTTAAATGTTTTTCTGTTTTAGAAAGTATGTTTATTTAAATAAGATTCTGATATTCCATATGGTTTGCTCCGTTCCTTCTGTGATTACCATACCATATTTGCTTACCCAAAACAATTTTTCTTCTCTACTCAGTCTTACGGGGGTCAGCCCAGGATAGGAAAATCAAATTTCCCTAATTCTCAATATGCCATCATTTACAACCTCCAGGAACCTACACTCACTTTCTTTTACAGTGCCTGTCTATGGCTGGGTGGTGATTTGTGAAGGAGAAAGGCAACATGATTTTCATGGGCTGATGTGTGGATCAATGCTAGACTAGCAAGAAACTTGTTTCCTGGAGAATGACAGCCACCAAGGAAGTGATGCAGAGAAAGGTACTGGATTTTCCACCAAGTGTGCCCTGGAGCACAGGGAGGAGGGGAACAGTACTGAGAGGCCTGAATAGGTTTTCCCCTGTTGTGAATATGCAGGCAGGGAGGTTTGAGGTGGCCAGGAATTTCTGTTCTGGGAACTCTGTGTATGCTTATGTGGAGGTTCAGGGAATATTAAAGCTCTTAAGGCCTTTCCTTGGAAACACAAAGTGTGTTCTTCTCTCCTTCACCCCCAGCAGCCAAAGAGGGCAAGCAGTAAAGTTTTTACTTTTTCTAGTATGTACAGTTTTTAATTTCTCTGTAGGCTTTTGGTGTGAAAGGCCATGACAATATGGCCAGGGTGAGAAAGCATCTAGTGCCCTACACGTACTGACCCATATGATAAGGGATGGCAGCATAGCACGGCATCCTGGTAAAGATATCCTACAGCTTTGAGTCCAGAGCATGCCATGCTGGCTGCCACCATGGGAGTAAGCTGTTACTCTGCAATGCAAATTCAGGGGAGGGAGGCCAAAATCACAAGCCTTGGGTAGCCCGCTTCTGCATATAGAAGGAAAGCCAAGAGGTGCTTTTCACCAACACAATCACCAGCTTTAACCTTTGGGGTGCATCATACAAGACAGCTTGAGCTAACTTTGCTCTTCATCAGAAGAGGTACTAATCCTGAAAGTATCCATAGGCATCAAATGAATTTGAATTTCAACAAGGTAATCAGAAAGCCCAAGGTTACCCTGGCTTGGGAAGGTACTAAGCATTCATCTAGTTTCCATGAAGAGCACTCATCTGCACATTTTTCTTTTGATATTTTGCCAAGTTTTCCTAAGTAGGAAAATAAAATGAGATAAAATTGCTAAAACCACCTTGAAAGGAAGTATAAACATCACAGAGATTTGGCTTGCATAGTATATTTCTTAAAGAGCTGGAAGCCATCTGTGGGATAATGTGAGGCAAGTTACATGTTCTGAAAATAATTGAACCCAAGAAGCATGTCAACATAAAAGGGGGATGGATAAGCCACGTCAAACAAAATAAGAAGTGACTCTACCTTTTCTCCCACACCTGATCGAATTCAAACATTTTGTCCCTTGAAAAAATCATGTGACTTTTTTCTTATTTATTTTTATGGATACAATCCCTTTTAGGGTTCCTGACAAGATGAAGGATCTGTTAACCTAAGAACTTTGCAAACACATAGCTTCTACACCAAGAACTTGAGTCAGAAATTAATTCAGATCCTGGCCACCCCAGCCCTTGGCCATCAAATAATATTTCCTTTGAAAAGCAGGCAGAGGATATGAATAAGGCAGATAATTCTTGTATATTTCTTCTTTACCTGGTTTGAAACAGAAATATTCAAATAAATGAAGTACAGTAAGCTTCTGACATAGTCTGCTATCTCAGGTAGAAGTAGAATTACAGATGTATTTTACAGATTTCAATGGTTCCGGAAAATGAAGTAGTGCAGTTTTGGGATGGTTCTGAACTGCATTCTGAAAAGCAGGGTGTTTTTTTTTAAAAAAAAAAAAAAAAAAACATATCTGAGTATCACCTTTCTTTGATGCATAACACTGCAGAAGCTGGAACACATCTGTAGGTCTGCATAGTCCAGGCAGGATTCCTGGAGAATGTCACTCCCAGTTAGAGACATACTTGCAGAAGGATTGCTTGGAGAGCAGTCTACTGATTGCTGTGGTGCTTTGCACCTTTCCAGTTCTTCTCTATTTCTGCTGTTTGACTAACAGTATTTGGCTCATCTGCTTGCATATTGTAAGCCAAATCTTACGAAGTTACAGTCACAATGGTAAAGTTCTCCTGGATTTTAATGATGTAACTTGTGATTTTTTTTTTTTCCTCTTTGTAAGTCTTTTGACACAGCTTTGCCTTGCTTTTGAACCTGCAGTGGAGTTCTAACCCTTTGCTTTTTCCTTTACAGGCTGTAGCTATGCATATGGCAGCTGAGTTATAAATTCAGCTTCATAAACAGTTGTACCGCAGAATAAAATAAGACAGGAAAGCATCTATAAGAAACAAAACTTGTTCAGATGTAAGTGCCTCTGATCAGCAAATGTGGCAAGGGTACGGGGAAAATATATAGGCTTATCTTAAAATAGGACATAGTTTAAAGTCATTCCCAGTGCGAAAGTATTCTCTTTGCACAGCTGAAACATAAATGATGTAGGATCAATGTTAGATATCGGCTAGGCTGTTGTAAAAAGGATCCTGTACAAACTGTGCTAACTGATCACCATCAATGAGTTTACTTGCTGTATGCCTCAAGACAGAGAAATTGAAAGAGCATGTAAAACTAGGAGCAAGCTGATGAAGAAATTAAACTACAAAATGACAGGAAGACGACAGGAAATGTAATGACCAGCATAGGCTGGTTCAACTGGTTGTTTGAATTAAAATTATTATGTATGCAGCCTCAGGAAACAAAAGGTCCCATTCCCTTCAACACAGTTTATAAAGTTTTTCTCCAGTAATGAAAAATGGAAATAAGCCTCTCTTATGAATTATAGCAATTATCTCTCTGCTGGGGCAAGGCAACTCTGAATCTTGTTGTATTCCCCCAAGAAAAGCCCTGTGTGCTGTTATTCACCACATACCTCAAGAAATTCAACAACATTTTCTGACTATTGTTCCTCTGAAGCATGAGAGTGCCCAGCTGCCAGCCCGTGGCACTTCTAGATTTCACACTGTGAATAGCCTTCAGCTTCACTGGAGTGTGTTTGCACAGGGAGCTCTCTGTGTATGAGCAGAAGGCTGACACAAAATTAGATTGGTTTCTTACACTGTTACAAGGCACTAATTTATTCATGCATTATCAATCTGGTTAAAATAAAATTCAAGTTGTTTGTCACTTATGGACCTTAGCTCATTTGTGCAAAAAAGAAACTGCTGCAAATCATATTTTAAAAGAAAACATTTCTTTTCTATGTCACCTGTTACGGAATGTAAGAAAAGTGGGCCTGTGTGAACCTCATGAGTTTCAACAAGGCCAAGTGCAAGGTCCTGCACCTGGTAGGGGCAATCCCCATTATCAATACAGGCTGGGGGATGAAGCGACTGAGTGCAGTCTGGCTGAGAAGGACTTGGGGATACTGGTGGATGAAAAGCTGGACATGAGCCGGCCATGTGCGCTCGCAGCCCAGAAAGCCAATTGCCTCCTGGGCTGTATCAAAAGAAGTGTGACCAGCAGGTCAAGGGAGGTGATTGTCCCCATCTACTCTGCTCTCGTGAGATCCCGCCTGGAGTGCTGCGTCCAGCTTTGGGGCCCCCAGCAAGCACAAGAAAGACATAGCCCTGTTGGAGCGAGTCCAGAGGAGGGCCATGAAGATGATCAGGGGGCTGGAGCACCTCTCCTATGAGGACGGGCTGAGAGAGCTGGGGTTGTTCAGCCTGGAGAAAAGGTGGCTTCAGGGAGACCTTACTGCAGCCTGCCAGTATTTAAAGGAGGCCTACAGGAAAGATGGGGGCAATCTTTGTAGCAGGGCCTGTTGCTATAGGACAAGGAATAATGGTTTTAAACTAAAGGAGGGTAGATTTAGACTGGATATAGAGGAGAAATTTTTTACAATGAGGGTGGTGAAACACTGGAACAGGCTGCCCAGAGAGGTGGTAGAAGCCCCATCCCTGGAAACATTGAAGGTCAGGTTGGACTGAGCAACCTGATCTAGCTAAAGGTGTCCCTGCTCACTGCAGGGGGGTTGGACTAGATGACCTTTAAAGGTCCCTTCCAACCCGAACCATTCTGTGATTCTATGAAAAGTAATGCTAGTGTTTCCTTGTTAGTAGGATTTTAGCTGGATTTCCTGGTTGTTATAGAGATAGTTTAAATCATGTGTCAAGGTGAAAGGAGCAGTACTAGGATTAAATGCCTCTATACTCATTCGTCTGAGGATAGGAAAACTGTGAGTACTTCATTTTACCATACATGTATATTTTCTCACACACAAAAGATTTACATTCAAACTGGCTCCAATGCATTTTCACTCAAAACTGTTATCTAAAAATTGAGGAATTTTTCCATTAAATTACACTTGAAATGAGCAAAAAATGAACTAATATGGGTAAATATAATTCACTGCAGGTCAGAAAAGTCTTTTATCTCTTGGGCATTTTTCCAAAGAAAATGCGTATTTAATATGTCCTCTCCTGCAAAATTAAGTTGATATCTACCTATATTCATAAAAACTGAAATATGTTTTCTGGAAGACAACTGTCGAGGGGTTAATACAAGCTCTTAATTTGTGATACACCACAGCTATGCTAGAGCATTATTTTTATGCAAGATGTCATGTTAAACCAAAATCATTTGGAGAATCTGGAATGTCTTTATCTGAATATTTTCATGTGATAAAAGTATAGATTTATTTGTATATTTGTATCTTATAATATATCGTAGATATATATAGCTGAGTTTTTTGGACTTGTGGACTGAAAACTTCACAGTCTAAACAGAGATGTTTTGAGCACCCAAGAAAGGAAATTTTGAACATCCCATGTCTGTACCTCTGCTCAACAGAGAAAAACCTCTACAATTAACTGTTTAAAATGAACAGAGACTGTTTTCTCTCTGTCTTTTGACAGTGATAAACTCTGCATCATGAACAGCCCTAGCCATAGATCTCACTTAAGGCCAAAGCTGTGCATCATCTCATTGTCACTATCCATCTACACAAACCTGCACTTGCATTCTCCGAGCTCGAATCCCAGGATTCATAATCACTCACTAAAACCGCATCAGGAGCTTTTGTCTCAACACACCAGGATGACCCTGATTTCTGAAGGCAAGGCAGGCATCATCCTTCAGGGTGCGTGTTCCCAAATAGTGGCTGGGGGAGCAGCGCTCTGGGAACCGTGGTGCACCTGTGGCCACCAGCTAACCAAGAGGCTTCTAACTGGCAGGGAGCAAAAAACAACAAGCAGAAAAGTTGTCTGCCTCAGGAGTTTGCACAGTTCATTGTACTGTAAAACAGGGAGAGCTGAGAAGAAAGAATGAGACTGGCTAATTTCCAGTTCATTTCCATGACACCTTATTGAAATGAAAATATGCCTAAAAGCTGCACAGTGTGGAAGAGGGGCAAACCCCTGAGGCTTTCATCTGAGGAAAGCAGAGTCTTTCTAGGACAAGACTTCATCCTGCAGCCATTGTTTCATCCCTGTAGGTCTACTTGTTATTATTGCCCACGAGTAACCTAGTGGCAAGTTGCCATCTCTTTCAAGTCTCTTTTTTTAACCCTCTCCTTATGCAAAGTCTTTAATGGTTTCTGATTGCTCAAGGAGATATTGCTGCTCTTTTCCCTCCAGTTTTGAACTTTACAATTAAAAATATGACATGGGTCAGCTCTGTGCTCTGCAGTAACACATACGAAAACTCAGAAGCCAGCTCTGAGTGAGCTGGTGTACCTCTGCCACCAGCACTGTGCCTCACCATGGGAAGCTGCCAGCTCAGGTCCTAGAGGCAATAAAGATATTTTAGCACTGTTCTGCACCTCTTGACCTGCCTCTCCACAGGACTAACTGGTTCAATTGACATGGTACTGCCATCCAGCCCCTGGGTCTGTAACGAGCTTGTCTGGGTTTATCTTGAGGATATCTGACTGCCATGACCTAGCTGTGCCCCTTGTCCATCCTCTTCCACATTCATTCCCCTTCAAATAGCACAGGGCTTTCTGTGTCAATTTTTTATCGTTTATAGCTTTTATCTCTCCTAGAGGGATGTATTTCATGCTGTTCAGGTTGTCTGTTTGCAGGCAGTTCTACACCCAAGCCTGTATTGTCCAGGGCTTGATTTTGATGTGTTCAGTTTGATGTGTAAATTACAAATGAACTTGCATAACTTGGGCAGCCTTAAACATAAAGATGAGCCCAAGCTGAGCACCTAGGCTCCCTGTAAAGTCAGCATGACCATCTAGACCACATACTTTCTCAGGATAGGTTGAACTAGGGGCTAGAAATGACTACAGTGAGAATCCAAACAACTAGGCTAGCCTAAATATTTACTTTTCAAGTGACTAGACTTAGGTGAGATGAATGCTGCTTGTGGTGAATAGCAATAGCATAAAACAACAAGTTCTTTAAATGCCTTAGTCCTCTAAACAGTGCCTTTAGAGGCAGCATGGCTGTGGCTGTGTTGCTACCTTAATCACAGCTGGGACTCTTCACTGGTGCTGCAGCCAGATGCCTCCACTTGCCATGGTGTGGGCATCACCAACAGGCTAGCTCTTTCCATGGTCCATAGGATCACAGAGTTGCTGGCTCAGGATAAGCCCTGTAGAAACATAATGAGCTGAGAACTTGGAGCAACCATGGTGCTAAATTTCTTATTTTCACAAGCTTGGTGGTCTTGTCAAAACTGTTTAGGGGCATGATGCCTGACCTATAATAATTCTTGAACCATGCCAGAAAATTGGTCTGGGGAGCTGGCCCATGCCAAAACTGTTCCCAGGACTGATCTGACAGTTCCGCTGTATAGACAATCAATTTCCAGTGGGTCCAGGAGCGTTCTTCACTTATTGAAGAAAAAACTAATAGGCTAGGCCACAAAATGTAGGTGCGGTCAAGTGTGCTCTTTGATCCCACATGCCTCAGTGACGATTTTTCTGTCCCGTGTTTCTTCTTAAAAAAAAAAAGACCAAACAAGCAAAAAGACCCAACAAAACAACCATCTGTAGATGAAGGCACTAGATCCAGGGATCTTAGTCCACAGATCCAGTGAAACAGGAAGAGTGCAGCATTGATCTCTCTAGTTTGAATAGTGTAGGATTCACTAGAAGAATAAAACTGCAGAGGGACAGATATCCATTGATTTTGAAAAAAAAGATTTAGCCTAGTTAAAGTACTGGAGAGCATATAATAAGTCATCAGATAAAGAACGAGAAAAGTAAACATTCTGGGATCTTGTGAAAGTACTAGAGAATTTTCTCCCAAGCTCAAGCTAAGTCAGACAACTAAGAGTTTTGACTGCTAAAATAAAAAATGAAATTAAATTATTTCTGAATACATGGATCAATTACATAAATCAAAAGAGCATTAACATGGACAAGAAACTAAAATTACCTTATTAAGCATATGAAATTAAGCAACTCAAAATGGTTATTGACAGAGGCTGATTTGACATTAAAATATATACTAGAAATTACTGCACCACTAGAAGTCACTCCAAAAGAAGCAGCACAGTAACAGTGTGATGCCATTTAAGCAACAGAGTTACTTAAATTGTCAGAATCCCTGCATAGAACTTATGGTTCAAGGACAACCTTGTAGAAAATGCAAAAATCCTGTGCAGATCACTAGAAAAAAAAAAAAAAAAAAGTAAGAATGATGCCGTGAAGGCAACAGGTTGCAGCTGACAACACAGAACATCTCTGCTTGCTATTGCTTTTTGTAGAGAAAATCAATCAGTTTTATAATATAATATAGATTAGTAACACATCCCTGTTACTTGAAGTGAAAATACACAGCATCCTTTAAAATGTTCCTCTATAAAATATGGAGAAAACTTCTATTAAAAACATTAAGATAAATTTTTTAAAGATATATAGGCACTCCCTGTCCTTTAATTTCAGCCTTACTAGCTGGCTGACTGACCTCAGCAAACAGAGGGATTCACCACCAAAACAGTATGTTTACACACAATTGTGGTCCTATATATAACTAATTGTGGTCCCTGTGGGACTCTGTGCATACACCAGTAATAGGTCTTGCAGCATTCAGTGGTTTTATTGGTAGAAGTCAGTATGAGTTTTGCAGGTAGCACAGATTGGTCACACAATAAATATTTTATAGAATAGGACAAGAAAAAGTTAGCCATCACACATACAATAATGAGGAGTACCTAAGGATTTATGTCTTTGTCTGAATATGGAACTGATGGGTCTACTTATATCACTGAGTAAGAAAAGGCCAGGGTGTGATCAAGGGCTGGACCACTGATAGTCCACACGGCTTATGTGTTGATTCATTCCCCATCACAGTTTTGGCCCACACCGATAAATACCCTCCAAGACATGGGCATAGTTTGAAGGATATCAGGAACCATTCCCAAAAGCCAGCAGTTCAGGCACAAAGTCAACCCATTTTTTGACCTCCCAATCCATCATATTCCTCCAACACTATCTTAGCATCTGCTCTCTCAGTATCACCCTCAGAATACTTTGCCTAGTTACCCAGCACACCTCAAGGTACATAACACATGGACCGTAGGAAACCCTGGGCCAAGTGCTGTGCAGAACAGATGCAGGGAGTTTCTACCACTTGCCATGAGGGCCAAACTCTTGCAATTGTTTCTATAAAAAGGCATGTATTTTTTAAATGCAGACTTTAACAAGGATAGTGAAAAGTCAGGGCAGTATGAGCCATACGTAAAGGCTACAAAATGCCTTTCAACAAAACACTTAAAACGTCTCCTCTTGGGTTATCAGAAAAGATCATTAAGTGATTTGGTGCTTATGTGTATGTGCCTCCAAACAGAAAAAGTCCTAGTACTAAAAAACTTAATCTAAACAAGAAATAATGAGTGCCTGTGGTTGAATGGTGAAGTTAGAATAATGTACCTTTGAAACAGGGCATTTTTACAGTGAGGATGGCTAACCACATAAGCAGACTCCAGCAGGGAAGAGCGTCTTCTCCCTCTGACATTTTCCAGTCATTTTCCATCTTTAGTAAAACGGAGGGGCAATGTGTAAAAGTCCTTTTGCAAGAGGTTAAGACTGTGTTCTATCTGTTTGTAACATCAACAAATCCAGGGCTGTTAATTCAGAAGATAAAGAGTTAACTGCGAATATTCTTTCCAGCAGAATGGAAAAAACTTAAAATAGATCTTGATAAAAGGTTCACTGCTTATGTATTAGCACAGCAGATCCCAAAGCAATGTGTAATGCATTCTTTGTACAGCATACAGCTTAGTAAGTGAAGCAGTGGCTATATTCCATGCTTACTTCATTTTCCAAGTGAATTCAATAGGTCACTTCAGATAGAGTGCATTACAGTAATATAGTCTTGAGCTGACAAAGGTTTGTGGCAAGGTTTTATTGGAGTGAAGAGGTTGTGTTTGCCTTTTCAGGCATAGACAGAAATGTTATTTGGGGCTATAATTACAAGCTAGGCATGCAGGACATTCTTAAGATCTTATAACACACCTGAATGGCCACCTGCCACCTCCCAGAGTACAATCACTCTCTTTCAGTTTTGATGCTGATATAATATTTGATAGCACTCATGCCTCTACTTCCCAGTTCACCCAAGCTGATTCAGGTGATCTGTAATACATCTGCAGACAGCTAATTGTCTTCTGGCTGTCTCGCTCACAGGGGTACTCAGTTAGTTGGCTTATTGCACCAGCTGGAACCAACGGGACAGGTATGCAAAGTTTCATCAACATGCTGTGTGCAGGCCTCCCCATGCCAACTGACTCCCTCAGTTCCATTTTGAGCTAGCTCAGTTGTTTCTTTATTATGCCTGTAATGCAATTCATTCAGAGCTGGAAATAATCCCCAAGCTAGAAATAAAGTGCTTGACTTTCATATTTCAAGGGAGGGCTGCTAATTAGGTAAAAATCTCACACCATTTTATTTATATAGAAAGCAAATTTGATTTTGAAACCACTGAGAAGCAATAACCACAGAACTTTATGATACCACTGTTAAAGAGATGTCTTTCAGGCTTTATTTATGACCTAATTTTATACAAACCACCTGCAGTGTTGTGGACATATAGGAATACCAACTAAGTGCAAGGAAATCAGATGTCACTTGAAGAATTTGCTCTCTGTGATCACCATGGACTGGTTCCAACAGAGGGCTCAGGTACTTGTGAGTTATGTCGCACAACACCAAACTTTCAAGCTGCTGGATCCCAGTGTTGAGTCCAAGAAATTGAGGCAAATGGATTGGCATAGGAAGCCAAAGAAGCTCAGAAGTATGATAGAAAATATGTGTGCTGAGTAGGTGGTGAAAGTGCATTGACAGGTAACAGAAAATTTAAGCACTGGAGTATATCCAAGCCTACCTTACTTTTATAGTCAAGTTGCCTTCTGAGGGCAGAAATACACATTAGGGCTCACTGTTTCTGCTCCAAATAAAAATGCCACCTTCCTATAGCAACCACACACCTCAGTATATAAAAGCATACTAACAACGGTTCAAGCACTGCCTTGCAGAGTGGGGGACATACCCATTGTGCCCACATTTATAGTTAGCTAGGTTTAGGTGTCTCCACCTTCCACAGACAGGATTTTAGGGTAGCCCTTGAGACACATCTGACTTTGCTGATTTGTGTACTGCAACGACAGCACCTCAATCCAGCTGTCTCACTCACCTTCTGGGGCCAGGCAGTTTGTAACACTACATGGGAAACAGCAATGCAGGCACACCAGTTCTCATCCGGATGTCCGTAAAATTTCCTTCTGGGGTGACTATGCCTCTTTTTAAGTAGGCTTTGAATTATTTCTGAATAGTGGTACTGAACAATAGAAGAGAGATTAGTATCTTGCTGAAGATTATATTCCCTCACAACACAACTCCAGGCCCAGGACCCACTTTCTATTCATACATTAACAGCAGAAGAGGTGTAAGTGCAGAACATACAGGTCTGCAGGCTGGTTATACCGTATCTCACAGTTTATTTTGGCTATCAGTAGCCTGCTGTCACACATACCCTATGCAAAGCCAGCCTTCCTCTGTTTAAGGTCTAAAACAGAGAACAGAGAACCTCTGGGCAATGAGGTAAATTTCTCCCAGGTACAGCATGCGGTATCACTTTGGAGCTATGCAAAGCCTTCTTTTGATTTTTAAAGACTTTACTTTTGAAGATATTTTGGTTATTTGGAGCCTGAAAGGTAGACACTGTCTCCAGACACTTGTCTTCTGGCAATGCTTAAAATCCCTTCTCCCAGGAGGTATAGCAAGACATCCCCCTCATCTCCACTCAGGCCAATGTTCAAAAGTTTTATTTATATATACATCAGCTTAAATCTCAGCTTCAAGTGGTATGACCTAGCTGCAAAACCTGCCAACTCCCAGATGTTCTTTGTCTCTTGCTGTATACTTATCTCTCAGAAGACTACCCTGGGTCAGGGGATGCCAGTGATTACCCATATTTCTTACTTTCAAAGCAATCATTTTAAAGCTGCATAGTCTTTCTCACAAGCCCTTATCTGGGTCTTGTCTAGGTCATATATTACTACTCAGTATGAAAACTGCAGTCTTGCTAGATTGACTATAAAATATCCGCAGGTTGCTGCAGGTTTTTGATTTGTTGCACAGTACTAGATGAAAATCCTTTCAGCTAAATATGAATGAAGACTCAGGGTTTATATAGTGGCCATCCAAGAAGAGAAGGTCGTCATAAGTCTACCCTCTGAAAAGAAAATGAGGGCTAAAGGAGTGTAATTAAGATTTTTTTCTGCAAGTAGTAGGACAGCATTTACTAAGCCCTGTGCTTGAACAGTTTAGGGTAGTGACGGCAACCACTGACACTTATGCCACGTTTGCTGCTGACAGGTATTTGGGCTCATCCCAGCAGTAATGAGCCCCGTTGCTTTTTAAAAATAGATTTGTCAAGAGCTGACAAAAGGGGTGCACTATTAGTGCTTTAAGAGAAAGGGAATGGCTTATAAGTCTTTATCTTTGTAAACCTGAGAGACACTCTGTGCTCGTCTTTTTGAAACACGATGTCTAATGACCATATTATGAAAAACACCAAGCAACATACGAAAGGCAAAGTTACTGCTTCCTGGTCCAGTTGACAGCATGTTTCAGAAGAGGCAGGAGGACTCCTGTCCAGCTGCAGTCTGACTGTCCCCATGCAGAGAGAGTGGAGGGTTTCTGGAGGCTGCTGCCTAAGCTGCTCCTCAGGACCAATGGCATCAAGACTTCTGCATGGGCACGCAGAATTCTTCCACCAAAGAGATTTTTTTCCAGTTCTTTACCCCCACAACATTCTTCTTACATATCCAGACAATCTCAGATACATCACAGAAAAATAAATATTGCAGATTTGGGCTAGATTTATTTTTTATAGCTGCTGCCACCAGCTGTGTTTGCTATACAATCTGCTGGCCACAACGACCACCCTGCTGAGCTATCTCTACCAGCAACACCCCCACAGGGCTTCAGTTCTCTTAGAACAGGATTTTCATATAAGCTTTGCAACAAAAGAGAAAATTCCTTTGCCCTTCTTAACAAAAATAAAATAGCTACAAACTCTGAACCCTTCTAACAATGACGGTGTCATTCTACTGATTAATGAAGGATATGGCAGATATTAAGGTGTATTTGTCTTGGTTTGACTGCCAATATGTTTCTAAACACATGGGCTGCAGCTCTGTTTCTGCCCCTAAATACCTCAATTGCCACTAAAGCATTAACACACCTTGTCTAGCCTAGTCAGAAGCCTACAGACCCATTAACTGTTCTCAGGGAGCTCTCTCCCATCCCTACTTCCAAAAAATAGCTTACATGGAAAATAGAAAAATGACAACTTTTCATGTTTATAAAGCACCTGGATGGTATAATTCTCTAGAAGGCATTATCCATGCATATGAAATTGATTTCATTCATGGATCTAGTAAAAAAATACAGAAAAAGATAGATATTTTTTTCCTTTTCAGCTTTTCTAGGGTGACAAGAGACAAGATGATGATTATTATAATTATTATCCCCACATCAAAGAAAACTAAGACATGGTATAACTCCATGTGAGCACATAAAGCCTGTACACACTCCTTCCATACCATATTTTTTATCATCACAGTGACTTACACAGAGATATAAGTATATATATAAGCTCCACTCAAATATTATAATCTTCTAGAAAGAAACTGGACTGCTTTGGAAACAAACATGACTTGTTAGTGCATTTTCAAGTTTCTATTTCAAATTATCAGTTGCTCACAGCCAAATGCAAATCCATTAAGTATGACAAATTAACAGAGTTCAGTAATAAACAGCCTTAGGATATCAGTGAACAAAATCATCACAATCACATAGAAATCTGTTGGTGAGATCTTCATGCCAAACAGCTTTGAATGTCACCTATGTAGACTACATAACAGTGACTGTATCTTCCTGGCTACAGTATTCAGACATTATCAGAAGTGTAGGCATCAATGAAGAGATGCCCTTGTCAACAGCAAATCTCTTCAGAGAGAAGTCAGACAGTTCTTATTGCATGTTAAAAACTACGCTTCATTTTTAGGAGGATGCTATGTCTATGAGAAAAATTAAGTCAGGTAGCATACGATCATGCTGGTGACGGAAAACTCTTTATTCTGTGACTTCCCTATGACTCTCATGCATTAACATGAAAATGTCAGGAAATGTAAGAGATAGATTGTCTCTAATGGTTAGCCAGCTCTTCCAACATTGCAAACTCACGTACTGGACCTCCTTTTTGTCAGAATCCCTCCAGAATTTTGTCAGAAAAATTTGTCAAAAAATTTCTAAGCTACAGCTTTCATTCCCTGTATTTTCACTTCATAGTAAGTATGCTTGCACCAAATTTTAGCAAGCAATACCAAGCACTATCTTATTCCTTTAATTTTCCTATGCCCTTTTTAGGTTTCTTACATGGAGAGTATTGTCTTTTCTCTAAAAGGATAGAACTGAGCTATATCCTTCTCATCTGTCCCCATTACCCATTCTGTCCAATTTCCTTCTCCTCAGGAAGAAAGAAGAGTGCAGGCCACTTAACATTTCAGACACTAAGTGATTTGATTCACTGTTTGAGATTCAAATTGGTCACTAACTCTTCTGCTAGGCCAGGGAGTTTGGTTTGGAGTTCTTGTCCTCAAAGGTGCAGATAAAAATGGTTTTGGAATTATTTCTGTAGACATCTGCATTTGTGCCTGCTGGTGCTTGTGGCCCACCTGCATTTCAAAAGACTTGGACTTGTTTTAGCATTTAAAAGGGCCCGTGTAAGGACCATTAGCCATCAATAAACAGACTCTTTCAAACTTTCCCTCATGGTAAATGAAAAGTGTGTAGAACTCTAAAAGGCATTGGAGCAAGGCTTAATCCTTGGACACTATGCATATATTAACCTCTACAAAGATTTTGATCAAATCCTTAAATGTCACCAGCCTCTTTTCTGTTTCTTCAGAGTCATATAACATCAAACAGAACATGAGAATTGACCTTTATTGTTTGCAGGTATGCTTGAGGATATTTACATTACCCAGACACAGCCCAGAGATGCCAGTTCTTTAAAAGATCTAAATAACTCACAGTGGATGGAAAGCACACTCATAGAATAGTTTAGATTAGAAGGAATATCTGAAGGTCATCTGGGCCACCTCCCACCTCACCTTTATATCCCCATTTGGTTCAAAGCAGGGACATCTTCAAAGACAGGTCTGTCTTCAAGTCAGATCAGGTTGCTCAGGGCCTTGCCTCAGTCAAGTTTTGAGTATCTCCAAAGATGGAGATACAGCAAACTGTCTCAACAGCGTGTTCTGATACTCATCCACCTTCACTATGCAAAAAAATTTCCTAACTGGATTTTCACATATTGCTGCTTGTGTCCACTGTCTCTCGTTCTTAGGCTGTGGGCCCTCAAGAAGAGTCTGGCTCCATCTTCTTTGTAACCTCCCATAAGGTAGTTGAAGGCAGCAGTAAGATCCCCTCTTTGCTTTCTCTTCTTCAGTCTGAATAACACCGTTCTCCTTTCCGCATCCATCATGTGCTCCAGGCCCCTGACTATCTTGCAGTTAGAAGTAGTTAAAGGTTTATATAGGAACACCCTTCTCCCTTCCCATGAGAGTGAAAACAGCAGCCAATGAGTGGATTGCTACTAGGACAGAGACCTGATTTGGTTGGACATGTGAAAGACAGCACCAATTCCCCAAGAGCCATTGTCCCACAGCCACATTTCAGTACCCAGCACAAGCCGCTTTCCCAGCTTGTCCATCAAAATCAGCCCTTACCTTAACACCGGACAGCATGGAAATTGCCTATTCATAGACAAAAGCAAAAGCAAAAAACACTCCTCTTAGTTTTAGACCAAAGTCAACGCTTTGATAATAGTGTATGAACTGTGAGAACACTCTATCAGTGCTGCACATGCTGCTCACAGAGAATATCAGCTGGAAATCCCCACAAGCATTTTCTCCACAGATCATGAATGGGCGCTCTGAAGCTTGATTATTCTGTTACTTTTTCAGAAATGGGGGTGTCTAGCTGTGAACCCCTCAGTAGGCAGCACAAGCAAGATGTGTCAAATTTTGCTGAAGGGGCATCAGAGCCATAACGCTCTTCTAATGCGCTGTCAGATCAATCAATATCTGCATCCCCAGTGGCTTCCGCACTGCTGAGGGCTCTGAGGAAAAACAAATGGCACAGAACAAGTAGTTCCTTCACCGTGGAACTCGAAACTGTCTTGTGCACAAAGCGCCTGACCCCTCAGTGGGTCCTGTGGGGCCCCAAAATATGCCTTCTCCACTTCTGAATGCATATGCAGGGGAGCCAACTCCCATTCAAATTAATTGTTTCCTGCTTAAAACAAGAGGAATGTGAAACCCACTTCACTCACTGCCGTTCGTATGTCATTACTACTCTTGCTCTCCCCTGCCAAGCAGGCACTGCTGGGAAAGAGTCTCCAGTGAGTAAGTGCATGTACACGCACACTTGCAGAGCAAAATGCATACGGAGATAATGCACATCAAAGACCTCCAGTTACTGAACAGGTAAGTAACTTTGCTCTTAGCACACTGCATGATTGAGTCCTAATTGAGCATCACATTCCTCCTGGATGCAAAAGCAAACCATTATGGACAAATGAGTCAAAAAGCCAAAATAAAAATCAGTCAGTTAGCTCAAGCACACCTGACAGAGCTATTTAAAGGATTCTGACCATTAGCTTCAGTGGTATCGCTTTTCATTCTGACATGAAAGGTGGCAAAGGAGCTATTTTTCTCAGTCTCTTGATTCTTCACAAAAGGAGACAAACATCAAGCACAAAATGTGCAGAAAACTGTTAGCTGTCTTTGTCACCATCACATCTTCATCTGTCTCTAAGTTTAGTGTTGGGTTTGGGGGTGGGGAAGGTACATGCCTGAATGGCCAAATACTATTTTTAAGACTTTCAAAGAATAGTCTGTATATGAAAAATATGTGTCTACATAAGGATGATTAGTGTGTGGGCCCCATAAGATTTTACTGATTCAATAAAAAGACTTAGACCAGGTATTTAAATGTATGCATTGCATCTTTTCAATGTTTGGGGTTTATGATGCAGTTGTCAGCAAGATTGTGATCGGCATAGGTTCTCTTCCTTTGCTGTTATCAAAAAGTGCCATTTCTCAAACCAGTGGTATCCCATGTAGTTTGATACCTAGTTGTACAAAAAGTTAGAGAACACAATTTGAGGCTAGTTTTGTTTAAAATTAAGCCATTCCTCAGTTTAGCTTGTTATCTGAGTCTTCCTTTACACACACACACACTAAAGTCTTCATAGTAATGCCTTTCCTTTTTACTAAAAAAGAAATAACAAGTCTTAAAACCAAATCACTCCTCTTACTTGACTCTTGGCTGAAATTCTTCCTTTACTGAGTTTATGTCCTCTCTCTCCAAATCTATGTTCTTTTTTTTCCTCTCAGACAATGTGGCATTGAAGACCTCTGTTATGAAAAGTAAATATTTGTCCTTTTTGTAATTTAGCTCATCAGTACTGTTCAATGGAAACACCAGTGATACAAATTTGAATTACAGTTTTGGGCTATGCGTGTCTCTGTCTTCATTAGGATATGGCCTACTGTCAATAGCAATCTTCCCACTGCTGTCAGTGAATTTTGGATCAGATTTTTTAGGGCTAGATGCAAAAAGAATGGATATGTCGAGTGAGCCCAGAGCTGAATCCAAATCTTTGAGTCAGGCATTAGCGCTACTTGTGTCATATCTGGGGACAGTTTCATGCCTCATTGTGACATACAAAACAAATTGCAGAACTTAAACCAACAGTCTGCAGGCTTGGTCTAGGAAACATATAAAAGTGCTATTCACAGTGTTTTCAGTAAAGTGTTTCTAAGGAAGTAAAGTTACCCAGGAGAAAGTTTAAAAGTTAGCAGTGATTTGTTGGCCAAAAATGTTTGGGAGCCACTAGCCTAGAGACAGCGAGTCACGGCTTAGGGCAGGCTAACATTTTAGATCGTGACTTTCTTGACATGTTCATTACTTTTCTCATCAATACCAGGAAGCACCTCCACATATGGCCTGGATCATGTATCTATGTATGTTCGGCATAGCTATCACCTTGAACCACTGAGCAGAGGTCGTCTTCCAAAGTGGACAGCAAGCATGACAGAGCTCAGTATCACAGCATTCATCAGCACACGGAAAGTCTGGATTTAATTCCTTTCGCTGGCTCGAGAAACTCCAACCTCCCACCTTCCTAGAAAGGGAATTATCCATCACCCATTGTCCATCCTGGCACAAGAACACCCTCCCAGCTAAATGCAGTAGCATGCAGCAAAGACATCAAAATGTCCCAAGGCAAAGTGTGGGAGCACGACTGAGCCTGGCTGTGAAGTGCAATGATTAGAAATCTCACAACACATTAGCTAGTGTGCCTCTGAGGTGACCTCTCATTTCAATTTAACACTGTACATTGCTCATTGGTCTCTGTGCCAACAGCTTTGTTTGCACTTGATGTAAGAACTGATGGCTCAAGCACATAGGCAATCCTTCGGAGCAGATTACACATAATTTACTACCACCCTTTCTAGATGCAGTATGAAAAAATACAGAAAGGGAGACAAATTTGAATTCTGAGTTTCACTAAAGAGTGTCAGAGGCAACATGAACTCTGAAACAGAGATTGTTCCTCTCTTTGAACTAGTGCATCTTTTCTAGTGAGTCTCACCTCGAGGTATTCGGGCAGCTGTTCTTCTCCACTGAAGGTTTACTTCTGTTTTCTTCTTCCACATCCTTGGGTAAGGAACCTTTCAGTTTCACATGGAAAGTCCTCCTTTGACTGGCAACACAGCAGTCTTACTTTTTATCAGTGGAACAACAATTGTTTCACTGTTGTAATTAAAGGATATTAAAACTTGCCTACAAAGTTTCTTATTTGTTTGGGCTTGGAGGGAAGCTGAAATATGTCACTAAATTGTGACTGCATCATCAACGTTGTCTGTTCTATTAGAACAAATAATAGGTAGAAAAGATAGAGAAGTGTAGCATAAAAATTAGATCATCCATTTTTGACAAATTGTACTTTTGTGGTACACATAATTTTGGAATACCTTCCGTTTTGAGGAACAGTAAGATGAGGTCATTTAGACTATTACCAAGTCTGCCATTATGGCATCACTCATAAGTATTTAAAGAATTTAACCCTCCATGAGGAGCTTTGAACTATAAATGGCTTTCTGTAATAAGGACAGCCTTCTGTTTTATAGTGGTGACACCAGATGTGTGGTCTCTTTCACGGCTGCCTCTAATGACGCAGTAACTTCTCTGATTCTCATGTTGCTTAGAAAGCAGTTTAATTGAAGACAGTGAAACTACACACATTTTAAGGTATAGCAAGCATCTTTTTTTGTCTACATAATTTAAATATTTTCAGCTAGATCGGACTGCCTTTTCTGGAGTGATGTTAGCTAAGTCTGGGATCACAGTGAGCAAACAAATCTTTTTCCCAGGAAAACAAGAGGTACAGAATAGGTATTAATACAAGACACCATGTTGTTTTACTAGAGCCCACAATTACGCTAATAACACCACGCTGAGCTTTTTCAGTGAGTGGCTTTATTTTTCAGCAGGTCTAAACACACAGACTCTTCCAGTGATTTTGCAGGAAGCATCTGCTCATTCCTCCAAAAAGCATAAGTGCGGACGTAACAGACTAACTCAGATGCCCTCTTAAAACAAACCTGGGCATAATGTTCACAGATCAACCTGTATATAGAAAAGAAAATCTAGAGCCTAATTTTGAGTCCAGTGAAGTCAACTGAAAAATTTCTGCTCATTTTGTTAGGTCTTGGGTGAGAGTGACAAGGCAGATTCAGTAGGTTTTCAGAGGATAAAGTCACAGCTTCAAACTAGTTCTGGTCTAAGTGTGAACCCCCAAAGCACAAACAAAAATAATAAATGCATTCAGTTCACAGATACATTTTTTTCCTTCCACTAGCCCTTTCAATTTAAAATATACCAGTAACTAAATTTTCATCCAATTTTTGCCTTAAGTAAGCATTGGTTCTGTACCATTTACAGTTTCCAACTCTCTGGGAGCTCCATGGCTGCACACAGATACAGTATGCCCTTCTGTGGTCTGTACCCAGCCTATAGTCCACCTCTTTTGAGTTACTGGAAGAGAAGCACCTCCCAGGTGCTGTTCAATGTCAGATAAGCATGAAATAGACAGGTTCAATTCTTTTTTGAACTACAAAGGTATGTTCTAGCATTTAGTATGCACCTAATTTTTTAGCTGTCAGAACTCAATGCATTTGCTTAGATACGGTACCTACTGTCATTTGAAATGATGTAAATTATGGGAGGCATTTGCATGAGGCTATCACATGTGACACAAGATACGTGTCACAGCAGTGCTTCAACATCATAGCAGCCATGCATCCTTCTGAAACGACAGCTGAAAGCCAGGTAGCATTCTCCAGGGCATCTCCATCAATGGCAGCCTACATTTGGGCAACTGGACCATATCCATCAACTTAGGCATAGGAGTTTACACATATATTGGAAATGCCAACCTAGCCTATAAGGGTACAATGATACCACTAAATAGGAAGATGGCTGTGATATGATCCTGGCATGTTGAGGCTATACGATGCAAACTGGGCCTTGTTCACATTGCTGAGGGCTGGTTTCCACTGAAGAAAACTGCCTGCATCCACAGACCATACCACTCAGTCTTGGATCTCCTGTGGGTCTCATATTATGTTGTTGAAGTCTTAGAAAATACTGTTTGTGTGTGTGCATGTATTGCCAGTTCAAACAATCTGAAATACTGTGAGACCTGTGCTGCAGCCCATCAGTACGGCAGCATGAAACTGAGCATATATGTCATGCGCCCTTGAACGTAGCATGCAGGGCTATGGTTGTGCAAGAGAAGGCAAAGCCTGCCAGGATGGCATTAGAGAACTGCACAGGGCAGAGGCTATCACAAATAGACAGTCTCAAGTGCATTACCTGCTGGGAGCAGTCCCTTGAATGAACTCTTCTCCAAGCCATGCCAGGACATGGAAATGGAAAAAGCACTTGGTGTGGTCCAACACAGTGCCAGGGAACAAGTTAACAATTTAGCCCCATAAACCATTCAAGGTCCCATGCTTATGCCTTCTTCTGCTTCTGTTTAGCAATGTAGATCTACCTTCACAGAATCACAGAATCACAGAATCTTAGGAGTTGGAAGGGACCTTGAAAGATCATCTAGTTCAACTCCCCTGCCAGAGGAGGAACACCTAGAGTAGATCACATAGGAAACAGTCCAGGAGGGTTTTGAATGTCTCCAGAGAAGGAGACTCCACAACCTCTCTGGGCAGCCTGTTCCAGTGCTCTGTCATCCTCCCAGTGAAAAACTTTTTCCTTATGTTAATGAGGAACCTCCTATGCTCCAGCTTGCACCTGTTACCCCTTGTCTTATCATTGGACATTACCGAGAAGAGCCTGGCTCCATCCTCCTGACACTCGCCCTTTATGTATTTATAAACACTAAGGAGGTCACCCCTCAGTCTCCTCTTCTCCAAGCTAAAGACACCCAGCTCCCTCAGCCTTTCATCATAAGGCGGATGATCCATCTCCTTAATCACCTTTGTGGCTCTGCACTGGACTCTTTCAAGCAGTTCCCTGTCCTTCTTGAACCGAGGGGCCCAGAACTGGACACAATATTCCAGATGTGGTCTCACCAGGGCAGAGTAGAGGGGGAAGAGAACCCCTCTCGACCTACTGACATCACTTCTAATACACCCCAGGATGCCATTGGCCTTCTTGGCCACAAGGGCACACTGCTGGCTCATGGCCATCCTGCTGTCCACCAGGACTCCCAGGTCCCTTTCCCCTATGCTACTCTCTAACAGCTCAGTTCCCAATCTATACTGGTACATGGGGTTGTTCTTTCCCAGATACAAGACTACACTTGCCCTTGTTGTAGTTCATTAAATTTCTCCCCACCCAGCTCTCCAGCCTGTCCAGGTCTCGCTGAATGGCAGCACAGCCTTCTGGTGTGTCAGCCACTCCTCCCAGTTTTGTGTCATCAGCAAACTTGCTGATAATGCACTCTGTTCCCTCATCCAGGTCATCAATGACTATATTGACTAGTACTGGTCCCCGTACTGACCCCTGAGGGACTCCACTAGATATAGGCCTCCAACTAGACTCTGTCCCATTGACCACAACTCTCTGACTTCTTTCCTTCAACCAATTCACACCCCACCTCACTACCCAATCATCCAGACCACACTTCCTCAGTTTAGCTGTGAGGATGCTGTGGGAGACGGTGTCAAATGCTTTACTGAAATCAAGATAAACCACATCCACTGCACTACCATCATCTGTCCACCCTGTTATGTCTTCATAAAAGGCTATCAGGTTGGTCAAACATGACTTCCCCTTGGTGAAGCCATGTTGACTGCTCCTAATGACCCTCTTATCCTTGATATGCCTAGAGAAAGCACCGAGGATAAGTTGTCCCATCACCTTTCCAGGGATGGAGGTGAGGCTGACCGGTCTGTAGTTACTTGGGTCCTCCTTCTTGCCCTTTTTGAAGACTGGAGTGACATTTGCTTTCCTCCAGTCCTCAGGCACCTCTCCTGTTCCCCACAACTTACCAAAGATGATGGAGAGTGATCTAGCAATGACTTCCGCCAGCTCCCTCAGCACCTGCAGGTGCATCCCATCAGGGCCCATGGATTTATGTATGTCCAGATTGCTTCACTGATCCCTAACCCAGTCCTCATCAACCAAGTCAAACTCCTCCTTTATCCTGACTTCCTCTGGGGCCTCAGGGGTTTGGGGCTCCTGAGGACAGTCTCCAGCAGTATAGACAGAAGCAAAGAAGGCATTCAGTAACTCCGCCTTCTTTGTATCCTCTGTCACCAGGGCACCTGCCTCATTCAACAGGGGGCCTGCATTGCCTCTAGTGTTAGGCAATGCAGTTTTGTCTGCAATGTATTTGAAAAAGCCCTTTCTGTTGTCTTTGACCTCCCTTGCAAGGTTTAACTCCAAGGAGGCCTTGGCTTTCCTAGTTGCCTCCCTACATCCTCTGACAACAGTCTTATAGTCCTTCCAAGTGGCCATCCCCTCCTTCCAAGATCTATAGACTCTCAATGTCTACCTTCAGTGTCTAGTGATTAGTATTATTGATGCTAGGGTTAAAAATGTATGCCTTTACAAATATACTTAACATTTATAAATTTTCAAATACAGAAGAAATATAAATTAGATTGTGCTTGAAAATTTTATATTATTTTGTACTACAACAACTGTGTTTATCTTGGACAAAAGGACTGGGATGAACATTTCTGCTCGGTCTTCCTGGAACTTCCCATGCCATCTCCCTTAGAACACTATACAAAGCACCAAGTTCTGTAGCATTCCTGCCTAAGACATGTGAGATCAGTATATCCACTGATGTAACCTACCATCCACGGACAGTAGATGGTCTGTTGATAATGTGCATGCCCCCAGAAATAGGTCAATGAGAATTAAACTAAATCTGGCTAAAATCTGCTCCTGGTTATGATAAAACTAATCCAAATCAGTATTGTAACTCAGTACTGCTTTTAAGTTTCAGTGGCTTAGGTGTTATGGGGAATGAGAAGGCTCTGAGGAAGCAAATGATCAGGACATTGATTTAATATCAGTTCTGATTTAAGTTTCTTGTAACGTAGTAGGTTACGCTGACTCTCAGCCTCTGCGTGTTATTTGGATTCTAGATAAACAAAACAATGGTTTTGTTAGAAAGACATTCGCACTTTTCTTTCGACTTCTCGGGGCAGGAGGAGGAGGGGAATATCCCTTACATTTGTTGTTATTTTTAAAATTTTAAACTTTGAAAATCATTGGTAATTTATATATTATGTATTTTCATATTAGCTCAAAATACACTTCATGAATATTACTCCTGGTAGAGTAGCCATGCTTTCATACGGCTGTGCTGTTCATAAACAAGTTTTCTCTTTACAAGTGGATACATGGATCATTTTGTGACTATTGAACCGCAAGCTCCCATCAACAAACCTGACTATTTGTGGCTTTCACAGTATCATTACTTTTGCACGTGAAGCATCTCATCCACAAATGTCTGCAGGACTTCAGTCTGTATTGTGATTATTTTGCACATGTTATGAGGAAATATCTCCTGGAGTTTCTAGGTTGCTTTAGTCCCCAAGTATTGATTATTATTTTTTTCAGTAGTACTTTTTCTTCACTGAGGTAAACACCTAGAAATCATCTGTCTGCTGAGACAAAGTAGGTTGGCTTGCTGTCCCTAAGGATGACAACTATCTGCTCCCGGTACTGTAGTGGTAAAATTCTGTTTGTGGTGAAAATGAGGTTGGTCAGTGCTGTAATGCAGGCTACGCTCACCATGTTCGAGCAAGACCAGTTCTCAGTGTTTGGAGTCAAATCAGTGTAAGAAGGAGTCATTTCAGAATGCTGTGAACTTAGTCTGCACAAAATAATTTTGTTATTCATTGTATAGGACTACATGTATCCATTGTACATTCATCAAAAGGAAATTTTAGTTCTATTCCTAGAGTTATCAGGCATGTCTTTCCGTAATTGAATTTATTTTGAGTTTGCCTATTGGGCTTACTTGACTTGTCCCTGTGCATTGTTGTGTCCCCCCCCTCATTATTATAACCTCTTGTTTCTCTTTCTGGTAAGAATAATCTGTAAATTTTTCATAAATCTGTGCTATACTTAGGGGAGTTTGTTCAGTCTATTTTTCTGAAATTTTTTTGGTGCTTTCTACCTACTGAATTTCTTTTCAGTTTCAGAGAAAAATATGATCCTAGCACTGATACCTGCCTGTTGTCTGATTTTGAAGGAAAAATTAAACCATTTACAAACTGCCCTTAGAATCTGAATCCAGCCTAGGCAGCATTGCTGAATCTAACTTGCCAGGTCTTTAAGAAAAAGAAAAAAAATAGAGAATTCATTTAGCTCTGTTTTGCAATGAAGGTATTTTTCAGAAAGTTATTCCAAAGCAGACAACCATGGTGTTTTGGAAAATCAGTTAACAGAAACATCACCAAGACTGCATTGCTTTGAAATTCCTGTTCCACTGTTTTTTTATGAATACAGTGTGATCATCCAATAGACTGATACGAAAAGAGACACTTGCAAAATGTATTTTGTGCACAAAGGTTTATGTTGCTCCTGAAACAGTTTAAAAGTAGGATTTTCAGTGCCTGTATCTTCAAGCCATATTCAAGGGCACCTTGATTTAAACTGTAACCAGTGCCCCAGTGTATAGTCACGGGGTTATATCTGTTCTTTGGGGAGAAAAACAGGCTGGCAATGCACATGTCCTTCATGGCAGAATATCTGTCTAGAGACAGCAAAGCAGATGTATGTATAAGGCTAAAAATCCCAAATAGAGCCTCTAATAGGTGTGATAATTATTTTCAGGAAAAAGTGATAAGATGCAGTTTAAATCCATGGGGCACATTGTTCCAATGAATGTGTAGTGTATTTATTAAGGTACTCCTAGGATTTACAGCTGCTCCAAAGAAGTACAGCTGCTCTATGACTACAGGCAACATTAGTTTCTAGGGAAAGTTTCTTGAAACTTTTTTCAATATGCTTTCGCCTCTTGCATGCTGACTTGATAAATGTAAAAGTGAGTTGCTCCACTTAGTCTTCACCAGCAAAGGCTAGATGACAGCTTTCAGCTGCTTTGCATGCTCCGGCTGGGCTAACTCTTCTGGCCTGAGTCCCAGCTCCAGTGTCAAGATCAAGTACACACCACCCAAAACCTGTGCAATTCCTGGTTTCTGGGAAAGGAAATCCAGGTATAAAGACTGGATGGGAATCATAGGTCTCCAGTAGTACCTGATTTAGACAACCAGGGGTTGCAGGACACACCATGGCGTGCAACAGCAGTTAAGTGTAGGGTGGTATATGTCTATGCACATATAGAGCATGACCTGCTGGTCCTGAGAAATGGATATGCTAAAAGAATAGCCCAAAACAAAAGCCCATGTCTACATTGCACACTTGGCTTAGCCCTATATGCACTCAGTGCTTTGACCCAACAAACCTCCTGCCCCACAGCTGTGCTCATGCTGGCAGGCTCATAGCTTGGAGGTGCCAAGGAAGAATCTCTTAAACCACCATCCATCTCCGTGTGCCTGCGTGAGTCCACTGTCAGTCAGGTGTTGAGCCAACCTCTTTAACATCTCACAAGGACAGGGGGAGCACACGCAGGTGGCTGGGTACAAATAGGAGGCAGCACCCACTGGCTGAAGAGTAGTGGTTGAAGCTGTTCCTGTTCCTTATCTCTCGTGTCCGGCCATGGTGCAGGGGACCATCCTCCAGACTCACAGAGTGTGGAAGGCTGTCCTGGGTCACCTAGTGGGGTGAGGTCCCCTGCGAGTGTTTACAGACTGAAGTTGGAACTACTATAACCTTGGGAGATGGTTAGCAAGTTGGACCATAGCCTCAGCGTACCCCAACCATGCAGGACAGACAGAGACAACTCTGAGACACTGAAGAGGGAGATTCTGTTCTGCACAAAGGAATAAGAAAAGAGAAGAGACATAAAATAGAAAAAGAAAAGAAAGAACTGAATGAAATGTGAAGTAACAAATTTTTCATTATATTTCATGGCAAGTTATTACTGCTGTGACAAAAAAATCTGAATCTCATCACCCCTCCCCATAGCTGCTGAATTCGTATGACCAATGCTGCATGACTGCTCCTCCTCGTACGTGCCCATTTGTGGCTGAAGATGTGGAACTAGAGAGAATGTAACTACTTGTTTGATATTTAGGGCAGAGTAGCCAACAACTGCTAGTTCTGCTGGCAAATGACCAGTAGGTAGGTCAGGCCAATACTCAGAAATATCACAGGACAACATTGCCATTCAGAGTGCTGACTAAGGGAGAGGAGGAATGCCAAATGAATGAGCAGTCATCACGGTGTTTCGCTTAGGATGGAAATCTCAGTTAGGATTCCATACTTCTCCTGCTTCTTGTTCTTCCTTGTGGCAGTCTTTTTACACAACAGCAAGATGGTAACAGAGTAGAATAAAAGGCATGCTTATAAGTATGATTTTCCTTTTTTTTTTTTTCCTTGTACACTGTATTTGCTTCATGTTCTTTCTTCTATTTTATATAGGAATTAAATAAAGAAAAAATGGTGCTGGGTTGTTTCTTTCCACAGGGCTTTTAATTTTTTTCAAGCCATCCCTCTCTGAGAATTTGTACATTTGAGAGCAACTGTACATTTGCTCCCTTTCTTCCACAAACATCAGGTCCCCTCTAGGAACCTGTTATTCTTGTACACAAAGATGTAAGAGCAGTGGATAGTGGCAGAACAGTCTGTCTGAAACCCATTCTCATCTTTTTTTTTTTTATCCCAAGTGTTATCTCACTCATTATAAAAGATTTCTGTTCCTTTATTTTTTTTTAACTTTTTTTTTTCAAAATTCCCTGTGTCTACTGTTATTGGCTTTGATGGACAGTTGAAGTATGATAGCTTAAGACACATTTGACAGAATATGACTTTGGCCTGCATAAATTACTGACAAGGAGTTTTCGGGGAAGTACTGAAGCAAATTTGCAGTGGTTAAAAAATGTGTTATACATTATAGCATAATCACTGCTGCTGAACAATTTGATGGGTAGACAATTAACTGAGTTTATACTTTAGGTGAGTCCTTATATTTTTTCCTTATAGGTTAACTTCTCAAACTGCTCTGAGCCCTTTCGAGGAAAAGATTTTAGAAGGGGCATTTTCCCACTCCCTTGCCAAAAATCATATTTCTTTTCTGTCAATGTTGTGTCTTTTCTCTCACTGGTAATTCAGAGGTGGCAGGTTTTGGTCTTTCTTCACACACCCGTATCAACCCCTATGGGGGGTGTTAGCTAGAACCCTTCCACACTGTGCCAGTAGTTTCCTGGTCCTTTTCTACTCTATGTCACCAAATCCCAGACTTTTCAAATGACATTCTGGAAATACTCCAACGAAGTGGATAATAAATGAAAGAGTCTGTGAAGCTGAGGATCCTTACGGGATGCTCCTGAAAACATACTTTGGGCAGTGGCCCATATTTTATGCATTCAGTATCAGTGGTAGGTTTGATTCAGTGAGGGTAATCTCTTCTGTCTGGTGAAGAGCTCCTGACTGGAAAATATCGCTGGTTTTATAGCTAAAATAGACAGAAAATGAGAATGTTTCTATTATTATATTCAGCTCATTTGTGACACTATCCTTTGTGAGGTGGTATTTTTTCCATTTTGAGCTTTTTCTATACTGTAAAGAAGTCTGTGTTTAGTTTTTATAGACAAAATTGCAAATTTTCTAGATTTTTCACCCCATGTCTTGTGAAACTACTGTCTTAAAATCTGTGATCTTCACTATTATGAGAAAACAAATCCAATTTTCTGGCTTTTGTGACTTTGCTAAATCCCTCAAAACATGAATTCTAAAGCTTCTAGATTTGGAGGCAAATAAACTGCAGTGCTTTTTACTTTTATAATGTCATTGTCTTTATGGTAGACTCATGACCATGCGAACACAGCTTGTGATCACTGAAAGCCTGGCGTGGCCTTGCATGAATCCTTGCTGAAATGCAGCAGCGGGCTAAGGTGGGGAAGGCACTTTGAAAAAAAAGAGACAAATAAATAACCAGTGTGCAGCTGCCTCAATCCTGAGGGTGCTGGCACAGACGCCAGGCTGCTTTTAAGCTGCCTATGCGCAAGGAGCAAGCATCGATCTTCTGTCCAGCTACTCGCTTCCATCAAGAGGGGTAGCCGGCAGGATGCTGCCTGCCAGCTGTAGGCAGCTCTGCAGCTGGTAATGCTCAGTTATACCTGTTTGTGCTAACAGATAGCTGTGAAGAGCAGGCAGGGGATTGCCCAGGCTTTGAGGGAAGAACGAGACAAGAATATTTTACTGATCTTCATGAAATGACTCCCTATCTATCCATTTATTGCAGCTTGATTGTTTTGGGTCCTGTAGCTTTGCTTTCACCACCCACCCTGCCCTCACAGCTGGCAGCAGAAGACAGAGCACCTTCTTCCCATGTCCCATTTGGGTCCCCCTTATCCCAGTGACAGCATCCTTGCCACCTCAGAGCCATGCAGCCTGCCCTCCCTCTATAGCCTCTGTGATGCAGGGGTCTCTTGCATTAGCACTAAAAGTAAGAAGAGGGGGCAAGCACAGCAAGATGGTCAGCGCCTCTTACCACTTGTGCCTGTCACAGAAAAGGCAGGCTTGACAGTGTTGCTGTCATTGCCCAGCACATGCAGGGCAGCAGCCAGAGCTGCATTCCCATCCCCAGATCATCAGGAGCAGTGGCCACGGCTTCACTTCCTCCAGCTCTACCCAGCTCTGTCTTTCTTGTCTTCCTGTCTGGTCCTGGGTTGGTGCTTGCCCGTCATTCTTGGGAGACAAAATCAACTTTACATATGCAGCTGCCTGACTCCGGTCTCTTCACTTGGCAACATCCAAAAAGTAGTGACATAAGGTGCCCAGATGCCAGCAGCATGCTTGCAGTGGCAGGGAGATGGATGGCAACCTACAAAGCCTGCCCAAGAGCCACAATAAACACTCAAGCAGTAACATCAAGTCTAGTTGCATGCTGTATTTACCTGCTTGGTTTAAATATAACTTGAACTATGCTATATTGTCATGAGTATTAGGTAGACATATCCTTGGAGGAGTAGGTAGGCTTACTACCTAAAGCAATACCGAAGGAGGAAAAACAGACTTTTCATTATAAAGAAGGTGCTAGAGCTGTAGGAGTAATGCTTTGCTTAGGCAGTGACTCTCTAAGTGATTTTCTTTACATGTATTTTTCATATATATATATAAATATAAAATATGAGCATTCCTTTCTGCCTCACGTTTTCTACTTGATATGAAAACTCTTTGGGACCGACACCTACTCATTCAGATTCACACAGTATGCTTCATGTGCTTGCTACTGTGCCCATTCTTATCCATACAAAATTTCTCCATCGATGTTTGCTCTTTAAATTGTCCAGATTAGATTCCACAAATGATCTTGAAAATTGTACTGAATTTATGGCAGAGGTGAGCAGTGCACCTTGAATTCGTGTTGCTCACCAACTCATGAGGCTCAGACTCCAGATATACACATGTGCTAGCACTTTCATCTTCAAAGGGAACCAAAAAACAGAAGGGGTCCATTTCCTGATTCAGGATCAGATTGAACAGCAATCTTGCAAGGATATCTAAATTCATGACTCTCCACCCGGCCATGGCAGAAAACAGGAAATCGATTAGCCTCATTAGATTTTTGCTGCTTTAGGATAAAATCTTGTGAGAACACATCATTACTTTGCTGTACTTCAAACTGGACTTAAATTTTCTCTCTCTTTTAGAGAGATCCTTAAGCACTTGCTGGACCTATACCAATCTCTGTGTCTCCTGCCTACCTATGCCTGAGTCCCTGGCAGCCCTGAGGAAGCTGTGTGCAGTTGTCCTGTTAGGATCCAGTAATTGAAGTACTTAACACTATCATGAAAGGACAAGAGAGTGCAACTCCACATCAGCAGAGGATAAACTCACCCTCTCCTCAGTAGGAAGCCAATGAAAGTCATTAGTATATTGACATAGTAGATTTACAGTTCAAGGCGCTCTCGGACTCTGTTTTCCTGATAAGCACTTTTCCTGCTGAGCCTACTTGCCTTGCCAGAAATGGCCTTTGATAAAACTTTCTGTCTCTGAAAACAATAATGTTTTCGTTCTAACTGTTTTGTGATTTTCATTTTTGGACTTGGATATTTTAACAAACTATATTTGCATGTTATATAATACCAATTTGTTAAACCTTCTCTCGTCTCTGAAGCAACTCTGAAAATGAAATTGTGCATCTTCCTCAGAGAGTCTGGAAAGAAAATTTGGCAAAAAATAAATACAGAACTCCGCATCACCACAATCAGCACATGCAATGCCACAAAGCCTCTATGCTGACTTTTAATTCTTTCCCAACTGTATATATCCACCACTTGTAATAATGCAGACTTGTGTATTTGGATTAAAATAATCCAGAATGCAAATATACAGGCCATTGAAATCAAGCTCTAGTTTCAGTTAAGCTGAATGATTGGCAACCAGAAGCACTAGGGGAGGGAAAGCTACTAAACATTAATTCTGGATGAAATGAAAACGTAATATGGAAGGAAGCAGGAGTTGCATGCTGTGGCTGCAAGTCCGGGCTGTTCCGGTAAAACATCCTTACAGGCTATGACATGGAGAAACGCATTTTGCCAGCAATTTCTTACTCTGTGCAACCGCCCTCCCTTGGGCTGAGCCTTGGGATAACGAGGTCTCAGCGCCGCCGTGGCGGGCTGGGCCTCACTCCTTCTACTCCTCCCGCCACGGCCCCTTCTCACCTCCGCCCTTGGCTCATAGCTCCCACGCCCACCCTTTCCCTTCCCTTTTTAAGGCGCAGAGGAGGCCGACACCTACTGACGAGCCAGCAAAACTGCACCCGGGCCGGGCTGGGAAGGCTGGGTAGCCTGCCCGGTCCCCCGAGGGGCTCCTCAGGGAGGCCCGGCCTCCCAGCCCCGGGCTGAGGGGAGGCAGGGGTTTACACCCCCCCGGCTGCACTCGACGTGTCTCGGAGGGAGGGAGAGAGATTTTGATACGTTTCTCTCGTAGGAGCTCAAACAGAAAACGAGGGAATACGTTTCCAGCAACATTAAAATTAGGTTTTAATGGGCTGGGAAAGGTGCTATAGTCTGATTAACTACTTGATTGATCACTTTGCAGCATAAGAATGCCAGTCATGGACGAGCAGGTGCTTTTACACCTGAACTCCCTCAGTAAAGTGGTAGTTGGGCTCTGAAAAATGGACAAAGCCAAAAGATCCCTGAGGTCCATAGGGAAAACTGTACTGGTTTTTACATTGTTGGAAGACATCTCACATTTTATGACTGTGTACAGTAATTTCAAAATCTTAAGGTGGATCCTTCATCAAAACTCTCACTTGCATGCTCTGGCTTTAGATATTTCTTAGCTTTCTGTATTTTTGGCCACCTTAGCACAGCCTTTTCTCCATGGCTCTATCTAGTCTGGGCAGACAGCTGGATGTGCCACTACAGCTGGATGTGCCACTCATGGTGGAGGGAGAGGAAGGTCAGAAGCCCAGAAGTTGCTGCCAGGGTAGCTGTCTTCTTACTGCTAAAATTTGAGTTATTTCAAGGCATTGAGTGTCCATGGAGAGCTTTTTCAAGGCAATGGAGCTATGTCAAGAAGTAACCACTAGAAGAAATTAAGTTAAATGTAAGGCTACTTCAAGTACCAAGTACAATTATACTTCTTGCTCTGTTGTGAAAGGACGTATCCCAGCTCCTGCTGTCCTTAGAAATCATATGCTTCTCACACCTGTTGGGAGGCTTGAACTACTTGTCTGTTATAACACATGTAAACTCTTGAGTTTTAAGAGAAGAAACAGCCACTTCATTCCTGGTACCAGGTCAACATCTCCAGCATAAATGAAAGACTGTAGCTTGAAATACTCTATCAGTAATTGTTTACATTAGCTATTACCATTTTTGCTTGGAGAGATGAAGGACTGTTCACAAAGAATCAGTGCTTAACGGCTAAGCCTTGCCACAGAAAAGCCTCTGGCATTTTATCTTTAAGATTCCAGCATATTTCTGGTGCTACTTTTGTACTTATCTGCAATAAAAAACTGATTCCTCCAAGTGCTTTGGATTTGCTTGAATCAGATTTATAGACCAGCTTTTTAGTACTGCTCCCAGGTATTACAGGAAAAGGGGAAGCTACTTCAAGTTCCTACAAATTTCCGTTTCAGTGTGCTGATGCTTCCAGCAGCTTCCACTTTCCAAAAGCAATGTTTTTATTTACTGGGCATCCAAGTGCAGTGAACTTGGCCTGACATAGCTACTTAAGGAGGCAAACCGGTTGTGCGAGTCAAGCCAATAGTAAGGGCGAGGGTAAATGGGCACATTTATGGAAAGGAGTAGAAGTTTACCCCAGGTTGCTCTGCCATTTGACAGGCTTCTCCTCTTCCTCTCTCCCCAGCCAAAATGAATATTGAATGTGGGAAGGGTTTAGTGTCAGGCTCTACCTGCCTGTAAGCAATAATGTCAGTGTCTTCATTAAAAAAAAGGTCTCCATTTGGTGATGTGAGGCACTGTTAAGCTCTCTGCAGAGATGTGGAGACTGCTGGAGGCAGGGTTTCCAGGTGAGGGTTAAGGCACACACTTACTTTCCTTGCATTATTTTTGGGCATGGGGCTGTCAGCTCGGAGTGGTGGCAGTCTAGCCCTTTACACAGGCAATGGCACATGCCCCTGGAGTCAGTTAACATGCAGTGTGGCACAGGCGTTGCCAGGCCACAGATGGCAAGGGAACATCTGCAAGCACACGTCAGCATTCATGCAGATCTGTAAATTATTTTCCTTAAAAAACATGCAATAGGCAACCTGGATTGCTTTCAAATGCCTGTTTCAGATCAAAGCTGAATGAAACAAAGTGCAACTAGGTCATCCAATACAGTCACACATAACTCACGACCTACAGGAGACTTAGCCAGGTCGCTGCAGGTGTCTCATATGTCACTGGAAACTTCAGTGAGTCAGTGCCGAGTTGCTGTGGACTATACTGCGAATGTAGACACGTAAGTGTAGGAGTATTAGTACGGGAGCTGAATCCACCCTTTCTAAAGATATATATCTGTTAGTCTGAGAATTCAGTGGGGCTAACAGTCATTCTTTACCATCATTTAAAGGCCTTAACTTTTTTCTTGTCAAAGACATGGATAGCCCTTAGAGACAATGACAGGAAAAAATCCTTTCATTTCACTTTAAAATACTCTGGTGAGAAAAGTCTTGCTTTGGAAAGTCACCTAGCTCTTTTGTTTTATTTCACAAATTACCCAAACACCTATTTGTGCTTTATAACTGGGATTCCACATTAGTTCTTGATTAGAAGAGCTGTCATCCGCTTTTCTGTGCAGAAACATGAATCATGAGCAGGCAGTAATCAGTAGAGCTCCAGACCATTTAAAGTCACAAAGTAAAATTTTTAAGAAAAAAAAAAAAAAAAGAGAGAGAGGTGGAAAACCAAAAAGCATTTGTTGAGCAAGAAGGTCCGGGTGAAATTCTCAGAACTTATTTGTGCTGAGAAAGTATCAATAATCATAAAATTTCACAGCCCCCTTTTTTTAGAACCACAGCCTTAACGTTTTGTAGGGGAAATAAAGCTTTGGTTAACCTTGGCACTGACAGACCTCATTAAAATAACAGCCTGTCACTTTCGAGTTTAAAATAACAGGGTTGTCAGTTTTATATTCAGTGGAACAATCTACGGTCTTATTCTCTGGGAAACACTGTGGGTGTGCGGGGGGGGGGGGGGGGGGGGTTGCTGGCAAGAGCGCAAAGGCTGAGCAACACTGCCATCTCGAGGACCCCCCAGATCCAGGGTGCTCCCCGGCAACCGGGGCGATGCGATGCTCAGATCCCACTGAATCAATGCCCTACGCACTTCACTTTTTGAAAGGCTGAAAAATGATCAAGGACATGGTGGTTTGGCAACTGCTTGGCATTTAAATTTATTTTGTGAGAAAGTGTGGAAATGTATAATGTGTGAAAAAATAATCTCCATATAGGGCAAGTAAAGTTCTGCTTTGCTTGTCCCAAATTGAAGCACGTCACCCTCACTAAAGTGCCTAAAGTGCATTGAAATTTTGAGCACCTAACGAGCTGTTCTATGCAAAAATATGGCTAGTCTCCTTATATCTAATCAGTGGAGAAATTGAGGAGCCTTTAAAAAGCCTCTGAGAGTTCAGTCCCCTTTAGCTAAATTCAGACACCTGGGTGAGACAGAGGAAGCCCAGTTCCGCTGCTTACACTGTTTACACTAATGCCTCTGAGATATCTGTATGAAGATGGCAGATGTTACAAAGGATATACAGGAGACATCTTTCTCAAGGGGCAGCCCCTAAAACCGAGGGGTCCAAGCTAGCTGCTTTTCATCAAGCCCAGTTTACAAGGAAAACTGTGTGTCAATTAAAACACCGATCTGTCCTGTACTTACCTGCTTGTGACAGGATTCTTGCCCTGACTGCAACACCCACGTGTAGCAAAAACATAAACATAATAACCAGTTAGAAACAGTATATAATATGTGCTTGCCACCTAGTCCTTTTAAACAAATTGTTGGCCGTTAGTTGTAGGATACTTTCAGATTAAATCCCTTAATGGACATAAATACTGACCAATGTATGAAAGTCCAGTGCAGTTTTCTGCTGGCATGGCATAACACAAAACTGATCGTGGTGATCTGTTTATTCTTCCTACCTGGACATGCCCATGATGAAAGGCATGCTCTTCACGATCCCCCACACAGGGCTCAAGTGGTCAGTGCCATATTCATAAATCTGTTATCAAGCTGCCCATCATTATACAAGGTCTACATCATTTGTAATACAGACTGTAAGGGTACTGGGTGCGTGGCTGTGTATGTTAGACATATCCAGGGGAAAGCAAGCAGCAGACAGTGGAAAACAGTCTGTTTTTTCACCTGGAAATAACGTAGCACGAAGAAGTGGCATTAGTTAAATGTTGCTTGTGAATTAAAGGGCAAAGCGGTATGTGACTGAAGAAACTACACAGACACGAACGTGGCTTGGACAGCTACTTTCATGCCTGTTCTCTAAGAAAAAGCCTCAGGCCTCTTTCTACTCACTGTCTCTAACTGTTCTGTTAGTGTGACACACTGGTAAGATACACTTTACGTACCTGCCCCGAAGTCCCTGAAATTACAGCGCCTTGTCACAAACATGCACTTGAAACATCTTCCAAGTGGCTATGCCGGCACATACCAACCCATGGTACGTCATCCAGAGTGGCACCCTGGTACACCAGAGAAGGAACATCCGATGAGCAGTCAGAAATGTTTGTATGTTTTCACAGGGCATAAAGGCTTAACCCTCAATGGGACTTTGCATTGAGGTGCATCCCCAGGGAGAAGGCATTGACAGAAAGGCAAGCTGAATATTCTGCCTGTATTTCGAAAGGAAAACCTTCCTAAACTGCAGAATAAACAAGAAAAAATGCAATGCAAAAACATCAGGAAGAAGAAAAGAAGGTTGATGAGAACCATTTCTTCTTAACACAACCAAGACTCCATATTATTTTATTTCATTTATTGCATTGAACCTGGGTCAGTTTTGGATGTATTCCACCACTATTTTAGCACCTTCTGATATTCCTCTGTCTGCAAGAGTAGGGTTTATATTGGTGAGGATGATAAATCTGGAAGGACTATGAGATGGACTTGCCAGAGGAGGACTTGGCAGAGGAGGAGGAAGGTAAAAGGGAATTTATTTTTTTAAAATTATTTTAGGACCCCCACCTTTAAAATTGTTTTTTTGACCCCCGTTGCTTCTGAGTGCATATTATCCCACTGCCAAAGAAGTGCATTTCCATCTGAAACTAAACCAAAGTGGATTCCATGGGCAATTGGCTGCCTACTTCACAAGCAAGTGTCTTTCTAGGATCTTTCATGCCTTATAAAATGTTGTCATCTGACTTTTAGTTTTGCATCATATTTTCAATGCTTTTTTGAATTATCCTGATTAGTCTTTTGATTTTTCCAGCTGTCCTGAATTAAAAAAAAGGAATGCTAAGATCTGATTGCTGCTAAACTGATGGGCTTGCTTTTTAGCTCACTTCATTAATTTGGAGTGCAAGGTGGGAAAAGAAGACAGAAACATTGGTCAGTTTTATTTACCTGCTTATAACTGAACCCATGCTCATAGGACTGAAACCGAGCTCATGGATGCTGCTGAGCCAAGTTCTGCTGAAGAATTGCATGATATACATGACTGCCTCAGTCACATAGGAAATCAGTGGCAAAAAAAAAAAGAAATTAACTGTATTTCTTCATGTAGGGCATGTAACTATACAATTTCCACAACTCTGGATATTAACTTCTCTTTGGCAATGATGCAAACATTTAACTTTTCTCACCAACACAGTATTGCCTTTCTTCTGTTAGCAATTATAGATGAAGGCCAGGCTATTTTAATATCCATTTCTATATATCCCCCAACAAATTAAAAATGTATCTCTATGCGTGGCTCTTACTATATTCTCTTTTTTATGAGAGAGAAAATATTGGAATTCAAAACAAATTTAGTACCTTCAAAGTAGCTGAAAAAATGTAGTTCAATATAATATCAGGGCTATGTCAGGAAGATAGTTAGGGAAAGTGAGGCTAACTACGGCCAAAGAGATCCAGCTGTCTTAATCCGAATAAATCTCTGCTAAAGAAAGTGGAAAGGAAATATGTAAAATATCAAAATTGCATATGTCTTGTGTTTAAATGTTTCCACAGAAGTCTAACCAAGCTTGAAAGTTAATCTTTAATTCAAAGAATAGGAAATACCAAGGAATCATTTACAAGGCCACAGGTCACTAGGGGGATACAGTAGTCTGACTTCATAAACCACAAGCAAGTGATGTTAACTGAATCCTCAGTGGCTTTTATCTCGTTTTCAAGGGACTGTACATCTGTTACGTATCTTTTAAATGCTGGCGGAGATCAAAACAATGTATGGAGGAATATGCATGACCATGGAGACTAAGAGACTTACTGTGGTCATGCTTGAGGAGATCCCAGAACTGAAATCACTGAGACCCACAGGCAAAAGTTTTAAATGTTGTGGCAGGCATTACGTCACCTAATTCTGTTCTGCATTTAAAGTTACATTAAAAGTACTCCAAAGTCGTTGCCTGCCTGAGTGTCCATCATGCAGAAGTGAATGTCGCCACCAGGTTGATCCCTAAAAGAGAAGGTGAATCAATCGGTGTTCTTAATTTCTCTTTGAAGGCCACCAGAAACCACACTGCACTTCCAGAAAACTAGTTTCAGGGTGAGGTTCAAGGAACTGTCTAGGCAGATGTGTAAACTCCACTGCCAGAAGCTGAGAGCATTAACAGAGGTCTGGTTACACAACAGGAAAGAGCAAGACTTCAGAGGCTGAGTCCACAAGTTGTTTTAAGCTTGATGGTAAAATAATGCAATGGGGAGGGTGTATAGCTATGAAGGCAAATATCTGAGGGGGATAAAAATTGTTAAAATGCACCTGAATTGGAACCATCTAGAGAGGGCTGCAGACGACAACCTTTCCCTAAGCTGTAGCCATTTTACATATAGAGTATGTAAACATCATTTAGTATCTTCAGGAGAGACTAGCAAATGGGAGTTCTCATTTTGATTATCAGGGAGTATCTGGAGATTGTGTGCAGCATGCGATCTGTGAGAACCTCTCTCCATTGTTTTGCTGGCTTCTATGAAAACACAAGATTTGTACTCCAAATTACAAGGGCCAGGGAGGGAAAACACTTTCCAATGGGTGTTGACTCACTTGTGGTTCAAAATAGAAGTCTGCAAGTCCTAGAGCAGCAGCTCTAAATTGATTGCGGTAGAAATCTGAATACAGCTCTAAACATCCGAGTTTTGAATAGCTTAAAATAAGTTGCAGGTAGCAACAATGTTACTGCTCTGAAAACTAATTACTCACCACTGGTATCAGATTGCTTGTGCTAATAGTTATCCAGGCATGAGCAATAAATGAGAAAATCTGTCCCTTTGACTCTCCTGTTCCCTAAGCTTATATGAATGGACTCTTCTCCTTATAAACCCTTCTCCCTACATTTTCTATAGGATTTCTCTATCTGATTTACTGCACTGTGGCCTAACAAGTGTTTACACACCTCTTCGTGAACACTGGGCAGTTTAACTGAGTTGCTTGTGCTGGTTAGCTGTACCGTTAGGGACCTTGGGGTTTCTGCTCTCAGCATAGGCAGAAGAGGAAGAGGGACTGCTGTCTGCCCAAAGACCCTGGTCCCATGAACCAAAGACATCAGAAAGGGCAGGCATTCTGAGACCAGCCCCACTTCTGCTAAAGGCTTGCCTGTATTCTGCAAACTGCAATTTAATTTTTGGCTTGGTAGGGCTCCCCTCTCGAGAATTTAAAGACTTGCAAATGCTACTAGTATCTCATATGAAAACAAAGCAACTAGGGCTTGGCATAGGGTGAGAAGGAGATTTATAAGGTGCCTATCATGGCAAAAAACACCATCAACAACCCATGCAGCCAAATACCTTCCTACTTATTTCTTACAGATGAAAATGCGGATGGTGCTTTTGAAATAACATCCCTGACTGTTTCTGTCTCCTGGCTTATAAAGTGACATTCCACAGAGTTTAAGCATGGCAAAGCAGTGTGGGCCATTTGCTCAGGGAGCTATCATGTCTTCAGAACAAAAGATAAAAGAGATAAATAGCCAAGTACAATATTGTACCTCAACAACCTAAAAGCCAATCTCAAAACTGAATGGAAGAATGGAGAGCTTTTATTTCTTGGTTTTTTAAAGAATAAAGCTCAGCAATTTCCTTTGAAAGCTATTCAACAAGCTCCCCTAAATCCTATTACAACTTAATGTGAAATGCATCTGTTTCCATAAGAACAGCAGTGGCACATTCATCCTTTGTGCTCTGTCCTTTGTTGTCTTTTCTATCTAGTCTTGTAGATTTTTCCACTCTAGCATACTGAACGCAAAACAAGAACTGATAACATTTTAGCCAGAGCATTTATTTATTAAGTTGATGCTGGAAATTCAGTTTGTTTCTGATTGCTGCCTGAATCATGTCAAATTAAGTTATTGTTCAAGGTGTTTATAACATAAAGAAACTGTTTCAATACTGTCCCAACATTTCTTGAATGTGAAGTCTGTATCCAGCTACAGATATTTATCTACATCTAGCAGCAAAGATGGATATAGTCTCTGCCTGCATGTGTATACCCAAACTTCTCGCTGCTACTGAGCTCCAAATGTACTGCAATGTATTCAGCCTGCATATCTTAAATCAGTTCAACATCAGCTCAGCAGTGCACCATTTTTTAAGAACCTGCGCATGTAGCTCTAAATATAATATTTACCTAAGACATGACCAAGTTGGTGGGTGAGACATTTTATCTGACGTACACCATTTAACTGAATTTACATTCAGCAGACTGTGAGGCATATTAATTCATAGGAAGATGTATATTTAGAAAACCTTAGACAAATGGAAACTAGAAAGAGCAAGATCTAACACGCTTTTATTAATGTCTTGCCTGTGGAAAAAAGGTGACTGATTATTTGTTCTCCCCAAACCCCAATGCTGAATGCCTTGCTCGTAAATACAGGGATTTAAGTTTTAGCACCTTCGGTCCTTTTAACCTTCGCCATCATCACCATTACAGAATTAAACAACATATTATTTAACACAATAGTTAGTGTGGCTGATGTTTTTAACCTCTTTTCCCTATTGTTGTCTCTTAATCAGGTAACAGACATTAAAGAAAAGCTAAAGCTCTCTAAAAAGTTCTGGTCAACATTACCCTACACAATCTGCAAGGATGAGCGAGTGACAGCCGGTCCATCAATGGAGGAGAACTGCTGGAATGGCCACACCAAGGCGAGGTGAGGTAGACCCCTCTCCACTGCATTTGGTCCAAATCCCTGTCTGGCCTGAAGCAATCACAAAACTGAGGGTATTTAACAAAACTGTTTATAAGAGTGAAGTGGAAATAGGGAGAACAAGTAATTGTCCACACTCAGCTTGTAGCCAAGATTACTGTCACGGTGCCATTAAAGCCGGAGTGTGAGTCAGAGTAAATGTGCACAGTGTGTCAGCATGTGAACACCGAAAATGTTCATTGGTTCAGCTCCAGAAGGATAATTTATACCAACATTTCAAAGAGCTCTTTAGCTCCATTTAGCATCCCTGTGTTGGGACTGACAGCTTGTGAAGCAATTGCACTCTTGGGATATCTTACTGGGATGAAACAGAAATTGGAATTTCGACTCTATTTGCTATTGGCTGGCAAAGCTTAGGGCTATTTGCTGAGGGAAGGGGAAAAAAAAAAACGCAAACAAACCCAAAACTGAAAATAGCCGACAGAGGATAAATGTAACACTCCTACTTATCTCCTGTAGAAGGCTTGACCTTATGTTGCTTCATCAGAGATACTGTGGTCAGCTGCTCTTGTCTGTGATGAGTTTTCTGGTTTAATTTTGAAGTTTGTTTGGCTCTGTCTGTGGCAGGGCTGGAGCTGGCAGATGAGCTGGTGTCTCCAAAGGTCCCAGTGTGGGTTCATCAGCTGACAGAGGAGAGGATCTGATTATCCCTGCTGAGAGACAGAGGAATTGACTCCAGGACCACACCACAGGCAGTTAGGTTTCAGGTCTGCAGCAGTAGCCTGTGCTTTTGGGGAGAGAGGAGGAGTGGAGAGGTTTGAGTGTCTGGTGAACACTGAATTTGGAGGGCAGTGATACTTTCTGTCGCTCAGGTACTGAAATCTTTATTTTCCTTTTACCTGATGACATATGAAGCCAGAATACAAAAATAAGCCAAAAAAAAACCAAAAAACCCCCAAACCACAACAACAAAATAAACAAGGGAAAAAATAAGTGAGAGAAGCAGTCTCATTTTGATATAAATATATATAATATAAAAACTCAGCAAAAATAAGACAACATAGGAAAAAACTCACAAACCTGTTAAATGCCATTTTGCATGGATGGGTGGATGAGTGGATGGACAGATACATAGATATATTTCACCCACCCCATCATCTAACCTTTTTTGTAAGGCGCACACTTTACAGGGGGAGGTTTTGCACTGAACACATGCATTTTTTCTAGCCTTACTACATAATGGTCAAAAGAATTCATTTCACAGATGAGAGCAGAGGGCTCTTTGGGATGCTGCTAGCCCATTGAACCCACTTTGAGATGCACATGAACAAATCTATCCAAAAGCACTAGTCGTTGCTCAGTTCCTAAGTCCCAGATCCAGAGAAAGCCCCTGGGAACTCTGAGAAAGACAGTTAGGAGGAATAAAGAAATAAAAATGTGTTTTTATCCTCCTCTATTACACCTCTTCTTGTCTGTGTGCTTTTTAAGATATGACCTCAGGCCAGTGTGTTGCAGCAGTTAGGCGGAGTTTCCAGGCCTCCCAGCAGGATGCCATGCATCTCATCAGGATGCATGCATTAATAACAGATATATGCTACTCATTCTACAAAAGAGCAGTCACACCTGCTAATATGCCCTCTAGTTTCCATGACCAACACTAGTGTTTGTATCATGTCTGGCCGATATTTTTCAGCTGTCTTCTGCTCCTGCACTGAAGGCTCTGGCACAACTTCCATATTTGTTGGGAGTTATGGAGATGCATTTTATGCACGTAGTTTTTCACCCTCCTTTTTCAGTATTTATCATATGAGAAGCCTGGTTATTTTCATGATGCCTTCTGAGATTAATGTTCTGGAGCCATTGAGAAAAGTTATCCTTTGCTGATAATGTTCTTGATTAATTTAACACAGACATTTCACTCTATGTGGATCAAAGCATCACCTGAAAATACAGTTTCAACAGGCACAGCCACTGCTCCTCTGTCCAGGTTCTATTTCATATCCATTCACAGAGGAAATGTATAGTCATAGTCTTAATAACAGAATTCAATAAATGCTTCAGGTCAAGAGAATAGTAATAAATCAGAGATACCATAGAATATCATGGCCTGTATACAAAATAATATTGAGAATATTATTGAAAATAACTACCTTGAGATGCAAAATCACCTCTTGGCTGGTGAACAAGGACATGTACTGCAGCATAATGAAAAAACATAAACGTTTCCTTGATCATACTGATTAGTATCTGATATCAAACTCTAGTTCACAAGAACAAGGGTAGCAAAATCCAGCTGATATGCCTATATCTATTTGTGTTCACTGTGTCACCTGTCATAAGCACCCCTGTGCCGTATGAGAACCTGAATTTTGAATTCCAGAGAATATGATAACAGCCCATGATAGAAAAAAAGGAAATTTAGCCGCCTCCTCTTTTCCTGGTCATTAATACTACGAGTAAGAAGATGACATGATGTTGGCTACTGTTGCGACATTAATGCTGGGTTTTGATCAGATCCTGTGGTAGTATAGAGAACTAGAAACTTTGAATCGCCAGTTAGACATTATGCCTCATGATTCATTTTACACATCACCACTCAGTGCTGCTTTTAGAGGGAAAAAGTTGCAAACCTGAGATCACAGAAAATGAAGCTAGGATTTCTCCTGAGAGGCATTACACCAAGGTCACTTGTGGTTATTACACTCCCCAGATATCACTTTGCTACCACGATTAATTCACAGTGACATTTGGTCGCCAAATGAAAGTCACCAATTTGCAAATAATCGTGGGGTAACAGTCATCCATTTGGTGTTCTGGAAGGGTGCACTTAGCTTGTTGCTGATCCTGTACAAAGAACAGTTTTAATCAGGTCACATCAGGTAGAAACCAAGTGCTGTGGAAATGGGAAAACATTTATTAGGTGGATGAATATCTGTTTTTGAAAAATCCATATTAAAAAAATAATAGTAGCTGCTTCAGACAAAGTGCCTTTTAGAGAGATGCCCAACGGGACTTTTCCATTATATTTTTATTCACAAAAGAACTTGAATATAATTTTATGTTTAAAGAATTAATGTCTTCTGCCAGATGTACAGAAACAGACTTTTTAAAGGTATTTGGGATCTAAAAAACATCATCAAGTCCAAACTTTAAAAGTTAGCTCCTTCCCTATGTGCTGATAACCTCTTCACTAATAGATGTTCTCCAGAAATTAAGAAATTTTCCAAAGAATGATGTAATCCAGGGTTTAGAACTTAAACCAAATCCAAGGTATTAGCCCTTGATTATGTGACATTTACTGAAGAACAGTAACCAGATCTGCAACTACCCTGGTGGTCAGAGGACGAACCTTGAATTGCTCTAACCAACTCAGCCAACTTGTTTCAGTCAAACCACATGAGAGATTGTGCTCATGCACTATTGTCCTGGAGTTAATGCTCACCAGGACTACAGACTTATTAATAAGTCTGAGCTCTGGAAGGCTGTAATCTGGAAGTGATGAGACCTGTGTTCCTTTCCATGAGGAACCTATCACTCCTCCAAGTACAATGAAGAAGAAATAGAATTATATATGGGACACACAGTAATTATAAACAGGAAAAAAAAAAAAAAGAGAAAGATAAGAAATAAAAGGGAAAATGAACAGTCGTTTTGAATGTCTAGCTCAAAACTACAAGGTATTTCACCGAAACGAACACAGGATAGAGTCTCAGCTGGCCTCAAATTTTCTTCTTCTCCTGCCACGCTTGCTGCCTGCTTCCCTGGCAGAGAGCCTTTAATTCCTGGTGAAATTCAGGTGGGAAGAAAGACTTACAGATCAGTGCTTGCCCTGGGAAAGTTGCTGATTGCTGACCAGCAAGCCTTGCAGTGAAAATGAGTTGAATGTCCTTTACCTGGAGGTAGGTGGAGATAACCGGTTAGCACCACTGGTGAAAGTGTGAATAAACCACTTCTCAGGAAGTGAAAAAAATGCCTATTCTTAATTGATGGCTCTAGTTTATTTTTGCATCTTCTTCCTTCCAACAAACTGTCAGATGAGCCATTTTCTCCCTCTCCTTCTGTCTCCTTGAGCTTTTCTCCAAGAGGGAGAAAAAATTAAAAAAAAAAAAAAAAAAAACTGAAAATATCCTATGAGGATTACCTCCTGAGCAAACAGAATCAGATGAGGTGATCTAGTTAGCCAAACAAGCCAATTTTCCACTGCACTTATCTTTCTCGACCAGATGTGACTGCCTACCTCCAGCCCAGCCTGAGTAAGCCTGTGCTGTATTTTGTACTATTGCCTACAATCCTGTGCACCTGGAAAAACTCCAGTACTGCCTGGGTGGGATGATCCAGTTGTACTGTAAGCAGCTGCTGTGGCAGCAAAATACAGAGAATGCTACCTTTTAAGGCACGTGTGTCTTAAAAACACAAGATTTCTACTTTTTGTTTGGTTTTTTTTCGTAGCTACAGCCTTTATATCAATGACCTGAAAGATTAGAGTTTCAACTTTTAGAGTTGAAAAAGAAGGAGACACCCTGGAATATTAACTGGATATTTAAAAAAACAACAACAAACAAACAAACAAACAAACAAAAAACCCAACCAACCAACCAAACAAACAAAAACACCCCACAACTCCCCTGGTTGTAAATAGGCTTTGTGGTACTTGGCTATGATGTGCCAAAAGACATCTTTGTTGTGCCTACTGAGATAAGCAAGAACTATGGAAAAGCTAAGAGGAGCAGAAAGCATTAATATTTTAGAAAACAATGTAAATTACACTAAAATCCTGACATAGCTGAGCAAGGAGCAAACAGCAGAAAACAAACAGTACTGTTCAGCTTCTCTATACTCAGAGGGCTAAGAAAGATGATATTTTTTTGCTAGGAGGATGCAAAGAACAGACACTGATTCAGGTTGATACTTCTCTTTGTTTATAATGGGCATAGAGTTCTTGTAATGGCCAGGCCTACGAAGAGATCATTAACAAGAGCAGAAGCAGCAGCAAAGCTTAAAATTCACAAGGGTGTCTCCACTTACAGAACTGCAGCAAAAGCAGCTGTGTTCAACAACTTTACCCAGCCAGCAACAAATCTTCTGTCAAAAAGTAGTCCCAAGACATGGCTTCCAGTTCGGTGTGACTTAACCCTACCCCACACACATCAAAATGCTTTTGTCAGAACATGTGCCAGGCTGCCTCTCAGAGGCTGTGACTCACAAAACACCTTGGGCTGTGTGTTCCCATATCTGTACTAGTCCTTTAAAGTAAGGAAAACAATTCGAAGATATTTACATTCAGTATAGGCTTTTCTGCCTTTTTTTTCCCCTGAGGAAGCAGGTGAACTAGTTCAGTAATGAGGGTGGAATCCAGCTTCACATTCAGACGTGTAAATTCATGCACTTAAATACATATGCCTGTGGGTGAGAAAATAAGGAGTCATTTGGTTTGCCCCCGTGAGAGTAGTGTCCTCTGAGACTCTCCAGCGTGTCTGAAATGAGTATGACGCAAGACATTATCTCCCATCTGGACTGAGGCTGGGCTAGAACTACTTGAGGTTTTTAAAAAATCACCGATGTTAAGGTGCCTGAAGTCACCCATACACTCCTGTCAGTGTAGTCAATGAGACAGTTTTCCACTGCCTAAAGACACTTATCTACTGGTACGTGAGATGGTGTAAATAGACAAAACACCTTCACGGAGCTGGTAAATAAGACACTAGTCCTACAGAATTTTCAAATGCTACTGTAGTGGCAGCAGGACACCAAGCAGCATATGCCCTGGTGGCTAAAGTGGTACTCAAGACTCAATTCAACTGCCTAAAGAAAGATACCTAATATAATTTTTGTTGTTCCAGATGTCCAAGACCTCCCCCTCAAGCCTGTAGATATGATGTGGAAAGCCACACCTTTCAGGGCTAATAATGAGAAGAAGAAGAATAACCCAGAGCATTCAAATAGCACCAGATGTCTATGTTTGCAACTAAATCCCAGCAGGTAGAATCTAATGAACTAGTCATTTAGCCAAAGGTACATGGGGTTCCAACAGCTGTCCCCACTCCACTGACTAGTGGACTCCTGACTAGTTTGGACTAGATCTTGTTGACTAGATCTGGCAAGAGCAGGACTCGGCTCATATACAGACACTTGCATGTAGACATAGAAGTTTGGGTATCTGTATAAACCTAAAGATGAATCTTCAGCCTCTTTAATTCTTTTGCTCTTATGCCCTAAATGCCAAGAGGTTCATTCGCCTGGGAATTTAAGTATCCACCTAACTTTTAGGCAATCATAAGGTAATGGGTTTCTTGTGACGCACATCCAGTATGGCTACCTTACACATCTAGGTGATGTGACTGGACTGTTTTCCTGAGACATTAGGCCCTTCCATGCCAGGTATGCTTTGGGGATCACCAGACCCTGAGGCAGATAATGCATGTGGAACCTCCTATGCTCCAGCTTGCACTTGTTGCCACTTGTCCTATCATTGGCCATCACCGAGAAGAGCCCGGCTCCATCCTCCTGACACTTGCCCTTCATGTATTTATAAACATTAATGACATCACCCCTCAGTCTCCTCTTCTCCAAGGTAAAGAGACCCAGCTCCCTCAACCTTTCATCATAAGGGAGGTGTTTCACACCCTTAATCATCTTTGTGGCTCTGCACTGGACTCTTTCAAGCAGTTCCCTGTCCTTGAACTAAGGGGCCAGAACTGGACACATTATTCCAGATGCGATCTCACCAGGGCAGAGTAGAGGGGAAGGAGAACCTCTCTCGACTTACTGACCACACCCCTTCTAATACACCCCAGGATGCCCTTGGCCTTCTTGGCCACGAGGGCACATTGCTGGCTCATGATCATCCTTGACCCACACTGATCACAGTGCAGCATATGAACCTCGATAAAAAGCACTCTCTAATTGCTTTAAATCTCCAAACTAACTCATATTGCCTCCATATAAAAAGCTTACTAAGAAGTCAGTACGTTCTTATATTATTGACGATAACACAAGATGAAATCAAACACAAATCAGTTAAAGAAAGCCTATGAACTGCCATTCAGAGCTAGCCATAGATTCCCCCTGGATGGCCTGCAATAAAAAGCAGGTAACCCTTCATAAACAAGGAAAGCAATCCACATGAACTTCTAGCTAACAGCTATGGCCATTGTCATCAACAAGACACTGGGCAAGATGGACATCCTCTCTGAGCCAGCAGGGCAATTCTTACATTCTTACTTCTTTTAATCAACTGCACCTTGAAACCGCTGATTTACTTCTAGGCTGAGTAATTTATCTACAGCAGCCATTTCATTTGCAGAGACATGTGACAGATGGAGGTGCTGTTCCTTTGCAGCCCAGAGCTTCCCTGCATGCCAAGGTCTCCATCCTGCTGCCTCCAGGCAGCTCTGCAGAATTATTTCCAATTTCTATCTTTGGTGATTCATAACACTACAGTTTGCAGTCCTCTGTACTAGGGGAAGTGGTTCTGCCTTCTCGCCGTAGCTAAGCCTGTGCCAGAGGAGTCTGGATGGGATCCCTACAGCATTGTTATTTCTTCTTATGATACTAGTGAAACAACAGGACATGCACTTTGAGGCAGGGTATTTCTGGCAGTCACGTTTTGTTCTTATGTGTTCACACTCCCCCAGGATTATTCTTATGTAAGCTTTCAAAGGCCGCTGGTGACAAATGAGTCTCATCTTGCAAAGCAAGGACCTATTATGATAAGACTTAAGTCCTTCCCTGGTGCAGCAAAGCAGTCATCATTTTGTGAACCTCCAGAAGCAATACTAAACTTATTTTCCCTCAACCATGACTTCAACAGAGAAAGTCCTTTCTTCTCTCTTTCACATTTATTTTTAAGGGATGTATTTATTTTCCAGACCAATATGAATGTAACACTGGCACCAATGCCAAATTTGAATATTGATAGAGAATTGGGCTGGCACAAGTGTGAGTGAAGTGATATGCTCTTAAACTATATTTGGTGCTAGGCATTGTGAAAGTTTGCCATTAGTAGGCTAGATTGTGCAATCATTACTGGCTGAGCACACACCCACACGAGGAACCTCATAAACATCAGTGGGATAGCCTGGTATGCAAACTAATTACGAGATAGATCATATCCTGATAAAGAACATGAACGAAATGTAGATCTGCCCTAAATCCCTTGCAGTCTAAATACAAGACAAAGATAGTAGGTAAATAAAGACAGACAAGAAAGAACAGGGAAGCAGCGATACCCTGTTTTCTCAGGATACCATGCCAGCACAGAGAAATAATGTCAGCCCTTTATCAGCCTAGCAGCTGTGAAATGCACAGGTAATTTTTAAGAGATCCACAGCAGGAAAAAAGGTAGTTTTGCAGATGCCTATAAGTAGAGTTTCCTGAGGACAAAGAGCAGCAGGGGACAAACTGTTCATATTTAACAAAAGATGATGAAGGCTTTTACTTGGAGATTGGAGTCGTGGGCTGATTTTTGTAGGGGAGAGATACCTGCAAAAGCACACTTGCTGCCTGTGAGCAGACTACATTTGCCAAGGTCAGACAAGGGAATGTTGCAGCAATCAAGAAATTACAAGCTAAGAGCCTGAAAAAAAAATTCAGATGTGTGGATAGATAGGAAATGCCATACCTTAAATATATTATGCACAAAGCACATGGGAGATACAATTATAGCCTGTTTGTATGGACTAAGGACCAAATGAAAGAAAACACTGGAGTTTGGTAAACTCACAACACCATTTATGGACCTGGATGTAGGATGGGCTGGAGATGTTGTTCACAGTGGTCAAAAAAGGAATGCAAGGAAGAAATGGAGAAAAAAATTAATTAAGTGCTTCTTTTAAACAGAGAGATATAATGCCTCAAGATAGCCTTCTAAATTATCTCAGAACAACAAATATGCTATATATAACAAAGGAGTTCATATCTTTTAAGCAGAAAGAAGTAAAAACAGAAGAATGCACTGTTAGATGCTTAATTTAGTGTGTAACCATTCATATCAGTAGAGAATCTGAATATGCAGTGACTTACTGCTGGCTGGTGAACCTCTTCCATAGTTCACAGAGCCAGTGCACTTGCTGGGTAGTATGTGGAGAGTTAGGAGGTTGGAGAGTTTAAATCCTTTCTTCTCTCCATGCAGCTTAGCTACTAAAAAGATCCTCTAGAGTCTGTAAAATTAAAAACCATATTTTTAAAATGGTTTCACTGGAGCTGTATAAGAACTGTGTAATCCTTATCAGTGTCAAATTGCTTAGCACAGTATTTACTGTACAGTCTTTTATTTCTGAAATTTGCTGCATTTTAAACTAATCATTCATCCTGCTATATAGATACTTGCCTGAGATTATGAACGATGGCTTGACCAACCAGATCAACAATCCAGAAGTAGATGTGGACATCACAAGGCCAGACACCTTCATTCGACAACAAATCATGGCCTTACGTGTCATGACTAACAAACTGAAGAACGCATATAATGGAAATGATGTCAACTTCCAGGATACAAGTAAGAAACCATTAACTGTCATTAAATAAGTGTATTCTTTGAACACATTTATAAATCGGTTCCATTGCAATGGCTTTCTTTGGCCTTTGTGATCTGTGCTGTTGGCAACATAAAAAAAGTCTTTTTCTCTCCCGTGATATTCCAGTTATGTATTTGTTTCTTTCGCTTCTCTTGCTTATCTTTGTGTCAAATACATCAAGACACTGAGAGCTTTCCATAAGGCCAGCAGTCCACTTCTTTTTCAGAAGAGCATTTAATCACCTAATTAAATCACAGCGGCCTTCATTTGGCTGGTTTACTGAATGAAAGTTAGCACCAGCAACACTTTCCCGTTCCCAAGGCGTTCATCCCCACCAGGATGCCGGGTGGTATGGGAATGGAGAAAAGGGACTAACACTGTAACCCATGGCCCTCATATTGTTTCCCTCACCCCTTTGTGCCAGGTGATGAAACCAGCGGCTCAGGCAGCGGAAGTGGCTGTACGGACGACATCTGTCCCACCGAGTTCGATTTTGTCACCACTGAAGCACCACTGGTTGACTCCGACCGGAGGGAGGTGGAGGCTTCAGCCACACAACCTGGCTGGTCACTGCAGACGTTGCTCATCATCTTCATCAGTCTCGTACTGCAGAGACAGTGGAGATAATCCTGGATCTGGTCAGAGAAACTGTGTTTTAGCTACAGAAACAGCCGACTTTCTTCTTTTCTTATACTTTTGGACAATGGACTATGCCACAAACATTTGCAGTTTTCTACAAGAAGAGAGCAGTACTGCAACCTGCTTCCCTTTTATGTTTTCCCAAAGAGTACCAGGTGCCAGACTGAACTGCTTCCTGCTTTTTTCAGATATCTCTAAAGATGATATCCACTCTTGAGAGAATTCTTTCTCAAACCTTTGTTACAGGAGACTTTCTGAGCTTCAATTCCTTTTATGCTGCAAAAGTAAAAAAGGATCTTACAGTGTGTCTTTTTCCCTAATGAGAAAAAAGAGGGGGGGAAGAAACCAAGAAAATAGTTTCCTTTCTCAATCAGGCCTGACTCAAGACTGCTGCATTTCAACAGAATATCAATGAAACAAAAAAAAGACACAAAAGGAACAAAAAAAAATGCAACCGTTCTTCACTGACAGCCAAGTTTCCTTTAGGAACTTCTGTAGGATGATTCGGGTCATCAGAATGATCATTGCTATAGGGAGGAAGTCTGCATTTTTTTTCCAACACAAAAGTATGTCTCAATGGTGAATGTCTCACACTCCATCTGCCAACATCAGATTGGTGTGAAGGTAGAGAAGCTGAAAAATAAGTTTATCTTTTAGTATGATAGTAACTCCACTAGCTTCAGAATATCACGTTACAGTTGTTTAGGATTTAAATCTTAATGCCCAGTAAAATATTGAGTAGTAGCACGATTTCACCTAGTTTCTTTTAGTATTTATCCATGTTATACAATCGGCACAGTTTTCCACTTAGCTCTTAGCTCACCATCAGCCGTGGTGGTAATGCTAAACAACACTCCTGACAAATCTCCCCTCAAGGGTTTGGACAGAAAATAATCTCTTGTGATATAATCTCTTTCTTTTTGTCACTGTTCTGACATCGATTAGGACTTTCTGCTACTATGTTCATTATCCTACCAAGACAGCAATTCTCTAATGGACTAACAGCGACTGGATCAATAGTGTGTTTCACACCTAACTACATCTTTCATATAAGTTAATTTCAGTGTCACAAGGATTTCTTCTACAAAATTTCAGAACAAGCAAATATATAGTACTGACATGGAGATTTCTTTCACTTTTTTAGTCTTAGTATGATCATCTATTTTTATATATATAAATATATATGAATCACAGATTTTAACTTCTTAATTACAAGCTCAGGGTTGACACTTTGTAAGAAAAAAAAAAAAATGTTTGGTCAACCAGCTCTTCTTTCTTTGTGCTGCTCTGAAAAGTAACCCTTTAATGACTGGTGAGCACAAAAATCAAAGAAGAGAATTTTTTACATATCCAGTTGTCCATTTCTTAACAAGTTTGCAGGGTGGGGAAGAAAACCTCTCTCATATGTGTGTATTTGTGGGGGGCATGTGAGTTTGTGTGATAGGCCTAGAGAAGGACATGGATGTTATTTGTGATGGCAATTGTCCTCTCAGACTCTTCAAGGATACATTGCTTTAATAATAATTGCCTAAGTGACCATGGTCCTGGATAGGGTTTTGCTAATTTGCATCTGGTCATAGGACCCAAGGTGGAAGCTGTTTAAATCCTGGACAAATGAGTGTTAACTATTAGACATCAAAACTTTCCCTCTTCCATCAGCCACAGAGGAAGGGCTTCTGGGACAATTCTGCATGGTGTTGAAATGATCCACCATAAATTTATTTCCTGATTCTTACAATGACTCTGGAAATAGTATAAACAAATTGTGGTAACACTATAAAGCCAGCCAACCACATTACAATTTAATAGCAGAGCAGGTAGATCACATCCATTGCAATCACTTTTTCTTGTCAAATTATAATTAGCTATCGATTTAGGCATGATATTAAAGTAGAAAACACACAGCACGTTAGAATAAAGTATACTTAAGCACTTTTACCAAAAAGTATTTACAAACTGTCTGTATAGTATGTCTAATAACAAAAAGCATAGGTTTTGAGCCACTTGTATTCCATTCTTTTTTTCTCCCATTTGTTTGTTTACTTTAAAGTATAATGATCTACTCTTCTGGGTCAGCCCTAGTATGCATGAGTCGCTGGCTAGGTGTTCAGATCCCATATCTTACACCGGCCGTAGCAGTGCTTCCTGCTTCTCTGATGGCTCCCTCTAGAGCAGACCTGGTGATTCAGCATTTAACGTCTTCAGGAAGTTAAACAGCAGAGTTTAAGCCAATTCTCACAGGCTTTTTCTTTGGCCCTGGTACAGCAGGTACGAAGCAGAGGATCTTTATTTTTTTTTTTATTCCTGAACTTGCGCATGCAGCTTTCTACAAGAAGAGCCCTTTAAAACTCTCCCCTGATCCATCTCTTTCTATCCATATAGACACCCTTGCTATGCTTCTCCTCCTTAGCAACTTAGTTTCAGTAAAGTTGAGTGTAATTTTGATTTATCCTGATGTGTGTTTATTCAGTGGTAACTGATACTATTTCCATGTGATAATTCTGGATCTGGACGCTTAGTAACAGATAACAAAGTCCAAGCCCTCTGAGGCAAGTCCTCTGTTTTACCTGCTCCACATTGCTCATTATGGAGCTGATGGACTCCCACCGTCTTTGTGTTAGCCTCGGCCCACATTTGGGTGATCTGAGTGATCTGATGACTGTTTTCAGCTGATGCAGCCAAACTGGGTGTCCAGGGTGCTCACCGCCATGGACTCATGAGCAAGGAGTAGCAGGGATCCCTGAGAACTGGGCAGCTTGCTGAAGGCTGTTCTCACTCGGGGAGCTTGCAGGAGGGGCCCTGCTCTGCTTGCACTGGATGTTACAAACTGCCAGTGAAACAACAAACCAGACTAATCTTTGCCAAAATGTGGTTGTCTCGTGGGAGTTCTGGCAAAAATTTATGTCTTCCATATTATTTCTCCTCTTATTTTCCTCCTACGCATGGTGGTATCTTGTCAGGAGATGGAGTTGCCTTTGCATGAGGTATTAGGCATACATTTCTTTAATAGTCCCTAAAGGTTGAATAGTCTCTTCATATATTGCATTTTTTCCGAGATTAAGAGAGCTATTAAATCTACAGAGCAAATGAAACTGGGAATGAAGGAAAGGAAAGAAAAAAAAAAAAAATTTGTGTTCATAAATGTGAGAATCTACATAATTTCCAATGTTTCTACGTGCACATCCTTTACATCTACTAATTCTTCTTCTGAAGTAATTTATTGGTGTGCCAAAATTTAAATTTTTCTCTTCTGTTAGCAGTCAGTAGAGTAAGAAACGATAAAGAAGACAACTACCTGTTCAATAAAGAGGACCTAAGTCCTAAGGAAAAATCCTTTGATTATGTAAACTTTTTATGCTGTGCAATCCAGAAGTTCCTGACATTTTGTGTTCTTTTAAAGTGGAGGGTATTAAAAAATTAGATGCAATTAATAACATAACCAGAGCTGTAGACCCCTGTGACGTTTTCCATTTTAATATTAATTAAATTGCTTTTTCATTGTCCCCAAATTTTTAGTGTTCACTGTACTGCAGATTTTTCTACTGATGACTCAGTTCAAACTGCAGTGCAGACTACCTGAACTCTTCCTCAGCTTAGGCATTTCAAAAAAAAAAAACAATTAGAAAGAATTGAAGAAAGAGGGTAGAGATTTTATGTTTAAGAGGAAGAGCAGAGGAACCTGTGCCTCAAGGTTTTCTGGTAAGGGCTGATCTATCCCAATTCCCTAAGAGGCATCACAGAGCTCTGTCTGTGGAAAGCTCCCAAAATCTGAGTCTCAGCCATACAAATCATCCCAATTCTGCAGGATTTTTAGAAAGGACTATTCCCACAGATGTGTGAACCAGTTTGAACTGCTTCTGTGCAAAAAGTCTATGAGCTAGAGATGTTCTTGGGAGGTGGACTGCACGTACAACGTCTCAGCAGGCAGCAGTTGCCTTCCGTTTACTAACTGACTCTGAATCATTATCAAATGTAACTACACTTACTTACTGAGACTTTTATTACTTCAACATGAAAAATAAATTACAGCACTGATGCAAGTTGTGGTTTTTGTTTTTAATTTACTTCCAAAGATAATCCATTAAAACTGAATACAGAAAATTTTAGAATGATTCTGCTGTGAAAATCAGGTTTCTACAGATTTCATTATGGAAACAAATGTCTGGACAGACTCCAGATATTAAGAAGAAATCTACGTTTTGAAGAGTACAGAACTATATTTACTATATTAACCCATAAATGTTCAAACCTGCTAGATGAGAATAGTTAACAGTGGACTATTACATAGAATTGCAAAAAACCACAATTTTAAAGGGGAGTTCAACAGTCAAAGGTTAAATCTTAGCTGTGGGGATGTGAATATGTTGTCTAAACATAATAGACACAGCAATGCCTCCTTCCAAGAATATTAGGGCAGGTGATGCGCTGAACAGGGCAATGTTTCCATTACAGCTACTCACATGGACTGTGAGGATCGTAACTAACATGTGTAATTCTGACCCTTTTTTGATAAAATAATGATAAAGACCAGAATACCATGGTAATAGGGTACATGGAAGATAAACGATACGGTAGTAACCATGTTCTCATCCGTTAAACAGCATAGTAGACCTAATGGAGAACCAAGGACTTGGTAACTGATTTTTAAAATAAAATTCTAGCGTCAGGCAAGAGAGATGGTTTCAAATTAATTCAGTCAGAACATTTTCCAACAGTCTATCCTATCCGATCTGCTCACCAATATAACCAAAAAATCACTTGAGGGTAATTTGCCAATATAACGTGAAGTGTTCATTTACTCTACTTAATGCTTTTCTACTAAGCTGACTACACAGTTTGCAATTCTGATTGTGCATCATACGTGATCGTATAACAAAGGTGTGTATTTCACCTGTGTGAAATCCTGTCGCCATGGCAAACCAAATGAGAGCTTTGTCATTAACAAGGATTTTGACTATAATCAGGGAGAAAAAAGTAAGTCCTTTTTTCTGGAAGCTGTTCATATTTGATTTCTTTCTGACTCTCAATAAAACAGCAACATTGTCCACAAAAGAGGTAACATTAGCATCCTTACCTGTAAGTTTACAAACTTTACTATAAAGCAGTTGAAGCCTTTCTGCCCAGCTTCCCCACAGCTGAGGTCTCTGGACTGTCCAGCAGCTGAAGAAAGGCGCATAGGTTCATCCATACCTTAAAGTCTATGCAGTTAAATCAAATCATTTCAAGAAAATGGGTCAGTGTTTCAATCAGTTCTGTTTTCAGCTTTATTTTTAATTACGTAGCATTGATATTTAACTGTGTAGCATGCATGAAAGACATTTGTCTCATCATGCACTGGAAAAAAAAATTATTATTCCTTTTCCTTCTTTATTCTGGCACCAGGAAATCTCCAAGGCTTAATACTTTAAGCACTAGGCAGCATTCAGTGGTGTAGTTTGTTTATTAAACTCAGAACAGCTGCATTAGCAAAAGAAGTGCTCTCTTTTCTTGAGAGGGAATAGGGAAAGGAAGTATCCATTCATCATTAGCAAAAAAGAGGTACAGAATGGCAACTATTTATCTTAGATATAGTGGGGTACCATCTGTCAGTATCTCTGAAGATCTTTTAAAGACAAATTTCCAGGGAAGACAAATCTACTTCCTCTAAAGTAGAAATCAGTGTGGTTTTCCTCCTTGAAAAAAATACAAAGTACATGTCTTTCAGTTCCAAGTGTTGCAGAAGTTGGAAAGAAATTTACCTTCTTCAAAGTGAGAGGCTAGCCATTTAGACAGTTCTGCTGCTCTCAGCTCCTGGAGCTGCTTTTGTACAACTCCAGGGCTCTGCTGACCTCCCACACAGATTACTTGAAGCAAGGAGCCTCCTGGGCACACAAGTTGTCCGTGCCATTGGTGGAGCTTGTTCTTCCAAGATGGTTAGAGAGACAACTGAGGAATGAGTGAGGGGAGCAGTGACTTCACAGTGAGACCCAGCAGATATATGACCATGGCAGATTAACAATAAAATCACACGAGGAACAGCTGGTGCTCCTCACAGCTGTCCAGCTCTTCCTTTCAAACTACTATCTGAATTTTCTGTGTAATCTAATTATAACCATCCACTCATGAACATAGCAAAGGTGCAAATATTGCTTCACAAGTCAGTGGTGTTTCTGTAGTCTGCTGCAGGGTTTGTCTCTTTCTTCTTTGTTTCCAGGTACACTGGCTAATGATGTATCTTTCAGTGTGTGAGGAAGAGCTTAATACCTAAACCAGATGTCTGAGGTGTGTCAGTAATCCTTTTTTCCTAAAAATATACACTATTTAGCCACAGAAGTCCTTCACATCTCTCACAAAAATGACTCGATTCCACTATGTGTCTAGTGAGTTTTCTTCTCAAGCCTGAAGACGTCCCTCACACGGGCTTTGGAGAAAGCCCAATCTCTAGTCATTCAGCCAAGGTTTTGTAGAGGTCTCCCACATTCTGCTAAATACCCCAAACACCAGGTTACAAGTGGGCTGTGCTCCTTCTCCTCCCTCCTTTCCTCACTCCTCACTCCTCACCTCAAAGTATCATCCTGGGCCTGAAAAATCTTTCAAAATGAATGTTTCATCAAAGCTAGTGCGTTCCAGAAAAAAAAAAAAAAAAAATCCTTTTTGGCAAATCCATGTTTCCTAACGATAAACATTTCTAACCAAAGCTTCCTGTCTGACTCTCCCACTCCTACATGCCACACATCCCATCTGTCTTTGAGTCATCAGTGTCCCTATGACCATTTTCTTGCCCAGGCTGAACTGTCTTTTCAGTCATTTTTAGCTCACTGGATTTTCTATCTCCTTTCTGCAGATCTCTGTGCCTTTGGTAGCACTTAATGCTTCTCTTTTCAGACAGAGTATATAGCAACAGAGAGATTCGTCCACATATTTTGGGGTTTTTTTCAGGCTTTATCAGACCCTACCTTTAGCTTTTATTCTCTGTTCTAAACATCCTCTTCTATGTGTGTGTTCTTGATTATCTGACATAAACCTTGATGACTCTTTTTTCAATCTAGTATATAATTAGATCTTATAGATTACATTTTAGCTTATTCATTCAATTGTGGCAAAATTCAGTTTCTTCCTTGTAGCTATGGTATACAGTTTCTGTTTTGTTATTGTCTGCCACGCTGATGAGCCAGCAAGGCCAATGGCAAAGAATTTGTGGATTTTCTATAGCAAGATTAACTGAACAGATAACATCAGGAAACAATTCACATCGGTTCTGTAACTGATTGTTTTGAGGTCTGGTGTTAGAAATTTTTTTCATTTTATTTTATTTTTACATTCTGGGCTTCATTTGATTTACTTTCACATTGGCTATGTGTATACTACGTTATATTCATGTAACATAACTACAGATTAACTGTTTCAGTCTTCAGATAACATAGACTAATTTTGAGTAGTCCATAAATCTTAGTCTGCTTGTAAGAGCTACAGAGTGTATGACCACTCTTAAAAACCTGTCCAAAAAGAAGTCAGAGGAGTTCAGACTTCAGCTTTGTGCTAGTAGTTGAGTTTGAGGCTGCAAGAATATTTTGTAAATGATTGTGAATGTGCGAGTACATTCGAGGGAGGAGAAAGGAGCACTTGAATCTCCAAAATATTCCGAAGCTTCTTTTCAACTTTTACCTAATCTGAGCACAAATTTACAAATGAAGAATTTGCATTCAGATGTTCAGGGATGTCAAACTACATAAATTGATGGACATTTATATATCGACTCCTCCTAGGTTACTTTGGTTTTTTAGTGAGCCATATCATTTAATTTGCACTAACAAATTTTTTTACATTTGTCAAATTCAAAGAAAGGGTGTTGTTTAACTAGGTCAGTTGTCTTGATTTGGTTATAAATTGACATTTATACTTGCTTGTTAAACTTTTATGACTCCATGCGTACGAACATTGCTTGAAAGCATGCAAAATGTTAGCTCCAGTTTTGATGTTATATTTCTAGATTAGTATTTAATATAGTTAAGTGTGAACTGATAAGGGTGATATTTGAATGCAAGTTTAGAAAAAAATTTGGTTTAGACAGAAATAAGGTTGGGTTGAAAAAATCTCATTAAACATTAAACCTGCTTTTCTACTAATCCAATTTTAACATTTCAGCCTAATCTGACACAAAAAGTAACCCCTATAGATCCTGTTTATAGATCATACCTGAAACTAAATGATACCATTTCAGTTTGGGGAGAGTTCTAATCAAAATGAAAGCTAAAGAAAAATCCCAAGTTCTCCCATCTCCAAGCGCTACTTACAAAGATCCATTATTTAGCAGTATATGGCAGTGTGTGTAGATAGATATATATATATAGCAGTGTAGCAAGTCAGAGTCTGAACTTCTAAGAAAAAGATTCTTTATGACTTTGTAACTTCAGAAAAGTAAGGTACCATGGACAGAAATAGAAAAATATATACAATCGTTTTGATACATTTGTGAAATAGGTTTCACAGAGCCCAATATTTTTGTGCAAAATGCCTTAAATCACTTTCTGTAGGGCTAATGCAATTGAATTTGAATCTGTATATAGCCTTTTATAATAATTACTTCGGATGCAACACTAGACTTTTCTTTCCACTACAATCATATACAGCCTTACAATTACTAACTACAATAGATTATGAAAGCTCTGCTTTTTTAGCTGTAAATGCACTTTCGGTCCACTTATAGACTTAGAGCTTGGAAGCAAGAGGTGACAGTGCCAAGAGCACCAAGACCTTCCTGATGGGCAATGCCTACCTTCTCTCAGGCTTGAAATGCTTTCCCACCAAGTCCTTTTCTTCTCATCCAATCTGTCTTCATGAAAACTGGCTGTGTCTTAGAGCCTCAGGTCATCCCACCTAGCATTAAGCACTTCAGGGAGCACGTTGCTCAGTAGGGCTGTCTTTCTAGATCTCTACAGTTAGTCGAAAGAGATGGGCACCTCCACATCTGGGAAGAGGCTGGACTCCCTTCCTTGCACAGGCAGCTTGGGATGACAAGGCCTGTCACATAGGCACCTCACTTCAGTGCCTAGAGCCTGTGAGATGGGGGATCCAGGCTTCACCCAGACTCTCTCCCGTCCTTCTCTTTGTTGGCACAGTGGTGCCTCTGCTTCATGCCAGTGCTGGAGTGAGGAGCCTGGGGAGGGATCCCATCTGGAGAAGTCTTAGTACAGTGACTTTGTCTCTGGGCCAAACCAACCCTGATGTAACTAGACATACAACCAACATGCATTTGTTGTTCTGAATGGTGCCCAAGGCTCTTATGTTTATATTCTTCCTTATAAGACATTTGAACCTGTCAAATACCCTCACTAAGAACACACAAGGCGTCTGCCTTTAATGCGCAGATGCAGAAGGGATGGAGCTCAAACAGGTCTCTCCTGAAATCCCACATGCCTTTCCAAGGCTGGTGAAAGCAGTGCACAGAGCTCAAGCCAGCTCAGAGAGTTAGTCAGGAGTAAGGTGCACCGTCTCGAAGGGCAGAAAGCAGATTAATACAGTGCCTCAACAGTGAGAACTGTGATAAAGATACCCTTTGGGTTTAACCATTAACGCATTTAGTCATTTGTCAGTCTCAGCCCTTAGTGCATCAATGAAGGAAAATATACATCTTCTTAAAGGTCGGTAGAGAAAGCAAGGTTAAGACTGACAAACTACTAACACACCTCTTGCAAAATAGCTGATTGTTATGACCAGAAAATAACTTTTTAAAAGCTGAAAATAATGAAGTGCAGCTTCCTCTGTATCCCCCGCCACCTCTTGGGACTCCATAATGAGAAAACTCTTTTCCTTTCCCTAGCCTACTTTTTGGAGGTTGGTACTTGAAATGTGACAAAAACCAAAAGCACCCATTCAGTGCCCATTTTCTAGGTCTCCTGCTCTTCCACTTTGTTTTCCTTTTTGTATTTCTGGGAATGGCATACTCACATAGCATATGTGAGCATGCATCTCTCTCCCTGTATACACCTTTATTTACACATATACACACATATATATCTCCATAAATACAGCCACAAGCCAGTAAATTTCAAGTGCATACACTATAAAAGAGTTTTGGAAAGACTCCGTTTACCACAATACTTGACACAGACCTAATGAGGAGAGTCCCAGGCAGGGGCTTGTGCTTTAGAGACGATTATAGGTTGTATCTCTACAAGTGTTGTTGCAATTTTCTGAAATAACTGTGGAAAAGGGGGAGTCTGTAGAAATTATTTGGCAACATCTGCTTCTACTAGTAAGGAAAATACAAAAAAAAAAGACAACTATCCAGATAAAACCAGCAACCTAGATGGTATCTCGTTCACAGTATTTTGGGCCTTTACTGATACGAATTTCATTATTTCTTGTTTTTTATTTGAACACCAAAAATTTGTAAAAGCTCACCGAGCTTTTCAGAACCCCTACCTCCTTCCTTTCAGGCTACAATAATTGTTAGATGATGACTTTTCTATATTTATGATAATATGTTCTTCAAAAATGAATTGGGTAAAATACTGATGATCAAAACTGTCATCATATTTGGTGTTTATTTTTAAAGTGAAATTCATGATACACAGAAAGTGGCTTTTACTTCTAATGGTATCATCTGACCCCCTTAAATGAATTACAGACTTATAATCATACTGCCACTGTCTGTCACCCAAGAATGACACAACACAACAATACCCGATGGATTGCTCCCGCAGCCACTGGGCCTTCTTCATCACATCTTTCCTTTCCACACACTTTCCTCCAGAAAGTTTTGATTAGTAGAAATGCATTCAGATTTCCCTGTGGATAAAAGGAAGTGTTTGACATTTTCAAGACAATCTCAGATGGTACTGTTCAGCCGATTGCTTTTCCATTCCCCCTGAGTCTTTATTAAGTCCAGTGCACAACAGTTAATGCGGTTTTCACAAAACAGTGATCAGTAATGTAAATACCATTTCTTCCCTCAAGACTTATAATGAATTCTGTGTTTCTGAAGCTTGTTTCTTTCACAATTTGTCATGTCAAGGATGTTAAAGATTATATTTGGAAATCACAGAACAGTTAAAGCATAAACTGCTGTGTTCCTGTCCGTTACTAAGAAAAGTCTGACTGCAGGTATATTTTGTTGGAAGGGTTGTATTAACAGTCATTTATGTATATATATATATTTGTAGTGCTGCACCTGCTTCTTTCATGTACCTTAAAATTACTACCAGATAATGAATTACCTCTTATTAAACTCATTTTTTGTAATGCAGCTTCCTGAAATATAGGCATTAGAAGACCTTGCTGCTCAGTCAAGGCAATTTTGCCTGGTGCAATATTATGTTACTAGACAAAGGCATTTGAAAAAGGCCATATATTTTGTTTTCTAAATCAATACTTTCTTTTGCTGGCTACCGAAAAATCCTTTTTTAGTGCTCACAGCACATTTGAGAGTTAGAATAGGATTGTAATAGTCAGTAACAGACTGAGACAATAACTAGCATTCTTAAAGATTAATTTTATTTGCCCTGCCTTTTGCCTGCAAACGTTATCCATGTAACACTTTTCAGGCAGATTGTACCTTGTTAGTTTCCCTGCTTCATAGTATACATATATAAATGAATACATATTTTCATTGATGACAGTGTAAGGCAAGTTATTTCTCTCATAGTATTATTCTACTGTTTATTCATGTGCATATTTTAAATTTGCAATGGCTTGTTGGAAAGTCTGATTGTCACTGATTACTAGCCAAAGTTTTGCTTTTGTTAAGACACCATCATATAAAATTCTGATCATTACATGAAGTTTAATACTGATTATAAGATCTTAAGGATAATCTTTTCAAAATCACAGCAAACTATCAGTGAATCTCCACAAAAACACTATGTTAAAATGTTAGAAAACACAGTTTTTCCAGTTGTCTTTATAATGAGAAATAAAGAGACTTTTCTCAGTTAAACAAGAAGATATATTGATCTTTATATTAATCTTGCTGTAGTTGGACTGGTAAAGCATTAGAATATAGAATCTACAATTAACTAACTCTCGGTGCAGAGAGCAATATCTCAGCTAAAAACAGATCAGATTTCTTGTCAGTAAAGTCTACTGATGCAACACACAAAGCCATATGCAGACCATCTACCGTAGGGATCCAGTTGCAGCAACTACTGTGACATGCAATGTCAAGAAAGCAACGAGGGAATCAAACTATCTGCCACCCAATGCCATGAGATCTCGGCTGTCTACACCATCAACAGACAGAAATAGGGAAATATATTCTCTCCACCTGCTGCAGGTGCATATATTATATGTTGCTCCTACTTCTCTACATTGACAGTACAGAGGATCCTTGGTCTAGCATCATGGTATAATAAGCCGTGTGAATGATTCATGACCTTCTCCAGCTTAGAAACCGTTACAGACATGCACAATGCCATAGTAGATGGTTTGCGCACAGCCCATTAATCCAAGCATTAAAGACAGGTGATCAGAAGTAGTCATTTTTGGTGAGGTAACTATTCCCAAGGTGTATGGATAAGGACTCCTCAATGTAACTTCTTTCAATCCAAAGTTTAAAGGTGTTACAGCAATCTGGACAAGGTAATTTACGCTGTGTGAGGACTATGCAATGGAGGATCAGAAATGCCTTCCCCAGCCTCTCTGGTCCTCCCTCTACTGAAGCTAGTGAGAGTTTGCCATTGGCTCCAGTACCACGAGAAGCATATCTAAGTTGGATACTAACCATTTAAATCTGCGCTTATCTCTTCAGTGTCTATCTCTCAAACAACACTGGTGACACTTTATTAGTGCATAATTACAACAGTAATAAAGTGTGGGGTGATCTCTTACACTGTTGCTTAATATTCAGTACTGTATGTATATATAAATACTTGACACCTCAGTGAAGACTTTGACATGCCTTATTCATTCTAGTTATTTTTACAGTATCGGTTTTGTTAGATTGCTTTACCATATAAAGAATAAAACTATAACTGCTCTGACTTAAAATTGTCCAATTCATTTTTATCCAAGATGTGTTAAACAGATATAAATCATGTTCATCAGTTCTTCTCATTCTCATCACCCTTCACTCACACCATGAAGGCAATGTACATTGGTGGTTTGAAAACAGGGATTTGATATTCTCTGATGGACTACAATAAATATCTGAAGTAAGTACCTGCCTTGTGTCTTGTCATTTTTTGGCTGCAAAATGAAAAGTGCTCTCTGAAGGCCAGCAATGTTAATCCCCTGATTGTCAGGTACTGGAGAATCATGAGGTAAAATGAATCTTTAAAATAATTTATGAGGAGTTCATTCTACAGCATTCTTTTTCCAGCTGTATTTATGTGCCAGGCATGTTCTCCTAAAATCTGTCAGAGAAGTGAAGAATATTGTGGAAGTGTCAAAAGTCATGACATCTAAGGATGACATTTCAGGCAGGAGTTATTTACTTATTCTCTTGCAAAAGGTGAGTTTTCTGTGACTATACGTAAGTTAGTAGAAAAATATGATAGTTGATTGTTATTTTGATTTACTTATTAGTCCTAAATCAATCAGATTGGGAGCTAATTTAATAATAGCATTTTATTGGAATTGTTTTATTTTTACATAAGACTGCCCATGATACAGGAGTCTTAAAATGTAAATCAGTCTTGTTCTTTAAGAAATATGGGATCTGGCAAATTAGAGGGGTCTGTTTCTTCATTTTAATTTTACTTATTCTAATTCCTGCAGTGGAGTCTAAGATTTCATACTAGGGTTTTAAACTGTCAATACAGCCTCCTTAAAATTCTTCTGTTGATTTTGTTCTAAGTTTAAGGGGTTTGTTCAGCTGCCTACATATTGCTGTCTCGTGACACTTGAAACAGTTTAGGCTAGCCAAGACATCTGCCCAGAGCCAGCAGACATGACGCAGGACCTGCAGAGGCACCGCACCCTTCCAGACTGGCAGGTAGATGTCCAGGTGAGATGGTCTCAAGAACCTTAAATGAAACTAAAGGACTAAGTTTAGGCAAGAAAATCATTTGCCTAAATTTGGGTGAACTGAATCCCACCCTAACCTGGTACAAACGTAAATTTGGGCAAACTGAATCTCACCCTGAGGAGGGTGTTTATTGTCTAAATAGACGCAGTGTTGCCATTCTGGGTACTGCAGGATTTGTCTCAGCTGCCCACTGGATCTGTTATATATCCTTTGTCTAACTCTTCTAGTCCCACTCACTATGCCTTGGATTTTCTAGGATATCTCAAATGGCACTGGACACTTCCGTGAGGCTCTTTGAGTCACAGCTTGTGTTGCACCCAAGATAACTGTGTGTGGCTAGCAAATATGCAGAGCAGCAAGAAACCCATGCCTTTCTAGGGTAGGGGCTGCAGCCAATGCACGGCACTGCTGAGCGTCTCCAGTGGCACTATACTACCTACCTTTGGGTACCCACACTAGGTGTCTAAGACAGATGAAGTCTGCTACCTTCTAGTGGTGTCTGTCACTGAATTGAGAGAGACAAGCTTATTTTAAAAGAGTATTTGTGAAAAAAATTTTTGAGCAAGGTTGGGAATGTACCCACCTGTTTAGAGTGGACTGCTGTGTTTCCCATTCTAGACCAAAACACTACGTTTTCAAACAAAAAATAATAGTTTGCAGTTTTCAGCCTCTGAAGAATGATTTCCAGGTTCTAATAATTTTGTACTATTCCTTACTTCCTTAACACAAGGCAAACCTTGCTGTGCATGTTTCATGCTCTACAAGGAGGAAAAAACAAATGCCTATCATAGAAGAGCTTAGTGGAAGCATCAATTTAAAAATTTGCTGCTTGCTTGACGAGACATTACCTGCAACAGTGCATAGAGTCTTCCATGAATCATGGAAAATCTGACAATTAATAACTCTTTTTAGTTATTATTCTTTTCTCAGGCACCTACCACAAGGTTCTATTAATTAATAGTGCCCTGCTTTAAATCCTGCTGGAACAGAATGAAAATGTGAATTGCTAGAGATTTGGTTTAGTTTACAGTCCAAAATCTCTTTCCATCATCTACCAGAAGTCCTGGCTAACTGGGGAGGTCCCAGTGGACTGGAGAATAGCAAATGTGACACCCATCTACAAGAAAGGCCGAAAGGAGGATCCAGGAAACTACAGACCTGTCAGTCTGACCCCAGTGCCAGGGAAGGTCATGGAGCAGATCACCTTGAGTGCCATTATGAGTCATTTACAGAACAGCCAGGTGATCAGGCCCAGTCAGCATGGGTTTATGAAAGGCAGGTCCTGCTTAACAAACGTGATCTCCTTCTATGACAAGATGACCCACCTGATGGATGAGGGAAAGGCTGTGGATATTGTTTGCCTCAACCTCCATAAAGCCTTCAACACTGTTTCCCATGCAATTCTAGTGAAGACACTGGCTGCCCATGTCTTGGATGTGCGTACGTTCTCCTGGGTGAAACACTGGCTGGTCAGTCGGGCCCAGAGAGTGGTGATCAGTGGAGTTAAATCCAGCAGACAGCCGGTCACAAGTGGTGTTCCTCAGGGGTCAGTACAAGGGCCACTTCTGTTTAACTTATTTATCAATGATCTCAACAAAGGGATAGAGTGCACCCTCGGTAAGTTTGAGACAACACCAAGTTAGGTGGGAGTGTTGCTCTGCTCGAGGGTAGGGAGGCTCTGCAGAGGGATCTGGACAGGCTGGATCGATGGGCTGAGGCCAATTGTATGACCTTCAACAAGGCCAAGTGCTGGGTCCTGCACTTGGGCCACAACAACCCCACGCAGCGCTACAGGCTTGGACATGAGTGGCTGGAAAGCTGCCTGGCAGAAAAGGACCTGGGGGTGCTGGATGACAAGCATCTGAATACGAGTCAGCAGTGTGCCCAGGTGGCCAAAAAAGCCAATGGCATCTTGGACTGTGTTAGGAATAGTGTGGCCAGCAGGAGTAGGGAGGTGATCATCCCCCTCTACTCGGCATTGGTGAGGCCACACCTCAAGTACTGTGTTCAGTTTTGGGCACCTCAATACAAGAAAGACATTGAGGTGCTGGAGAGAGTGCAGAGAAGGACAATGAAGATGGTGAAAGGCCTGGAGAATAAGTCTTATGAAGAGCGGCTGAGGGACCTGGGACTATTTAGCCTTAAGTAAAGGAGGCTGAGGGGAGACCGTATTGATCTCTATAACTACCTGAGAGGACATTGTAGAGAGGTAGATGCTGATCTCTTCTCACAGGTAATTAGTAATAGAACAAGAGGGAATAGACTCAAGCTGCACCAGGGTAGCTTTAGGCTAGACATTAGGAAAACTTTTTCACTGAAAGGGTTGTCAGACATTGGAACAGGCTGCCCAGGGAGATGGTTGAGTCACCATCCCTGGAGGTGTTTAAAAGTGTTTAGATGTGGTGCTTGGAGATGTAGTTTAGGGGTATACTTGATAGAGTAGAGTTGATGGCTGCACTTGACGATCTCAAAGCTCCTTCCCAAACTGAATGATTCTATAATCTAGCTGCCTATTCAGACACCACTGAATCCCTTTAGTCTAGAAATACTATGACTTTCTCTGCCAAATTTCTGATATTTTTTTCATGACTGTATGAAACATTGCAAGTCTATTATGATCTTTTGTCTCATCAGAATGCAAATAAAATTCAAGGAGAATAAAATGTGAGAAAGTATTAAAAAAAGTGAGAAAATAACTAGCTAACTGTTTGAAAACAACAGATGCTTTTATCTGCATGACAAGGAAAGGTTCTGGTTTGTTCTTTTACATTTTAGAGATGATATTTGAAAACGAACCTTAGCACTGAAATGATACTGATATACTAAATTCTGAGGCTTTGTTAAATTTATTAACGCCCTCTTGTTTTAATATGCTATTGAATGTGATATCATATTTGCATCTGTGACATGCATATCCTTTCACTTGAATGTTGGGTAGTATAGATGGCAACCATTAATAAATCCAATCGACTGTTGTCACTAATCCAGGAAAAATCATGATGAAGAAAATGTTTTCTGATGCATTGCTAAGCTCAGACATATCAGAGAGCCATCAAATACAGATGCCAAGCTAATATAAACAGTGTGCAGGTGTCAAGTATTTGCAATATGATGTAGGTAAATGCAAGAAAAAACTCCTCTGGAATTTGGATCTGCATGAGGAATGATATTGTCTTACAAGCAGAGAGACGATGGCTGGTTTTTGTGCAGCTCCACTTGATGGATGTCACTCACTTTTGAGGTCAGCTTCTCTTGACCAAGCCCTACCCACAGGAGGGAGTGCAGGGCTGGGCAGCCCACACTGTTGGGAGCCCTGGGGACAAGGCAATGAGAGAGCATCAAAAATACGAGGGGCTTGGAGAAGGGACTAGGCTCCTGCAAGAACCCAGCTTTGATTCTTGTAATTACTGCAAATAAATTATTTGATGAGATAGTAAGTATTGGAGAGAGGAGAGGAAAATGGAAGAAGTCCAGGAGCCACAGAATAATAGAATTAAGAGGAAAAATTTGAGCTGAGTATCAGTAAAAATACCCTTAAAGTGAAACAGATAAAGATGTCAAGAATAGCACCTGATTTTATTTTTTGGGATGAAGTTTCTCTTTCTTGTCTTTTTTCTGGTTAGTAATTTTCTTCAATTATGTATTTATTCATTTTTTGCACAGCCATTAATTAACACAAAACAATCAATAAAATTAATATAAATACAGAAATTCCTCAGAAACTCTTCATTAAAAACTTCCATCTTTTAACTGTAACCCTGACTGTATTTAAAACAGCTGAGAGTATTGTGACTGGATGCCAGGTGCCTACCAAAGCCACTCTATCCCTCCCCCTCTTCAGCTCAACTGGAGAGGGAAAAATATAACAACAGGTTGTGGGTTGAGATAAGGACAGGGAGATCACTCAGCATTTACCATCACAGGCAAAACAGACCCAACTTGGGGAAAAAATGTAATTTATTACCAATTAAGTCAGAGAGGAGTAACGAGAAATAAAACCAAATCTTAAATCCCCTTCCCCCCACCCCTCCCTTCTTTCCTGGGCTTAACTTTATTCCAGATTTCTCTCCGAGTGGTGCAGGAGGACAGGGAATGGGGGTTGTGGTCAGTTCATCATACTGTTGTTTCTGCTGCTCCTTCTGCCTCAGGGGGAGGACTCCTCACACTTTTCCCCTGCTCCATTGTGGGGTCCCTCTCACAGGACATAGTCCTCCAGGACTTCTCCAGCATGAGTCCTTCCCACAGGCTACAGTTCTTCACAAACTGCTCCAACATGGGTCTCCTCCATGGGGTGCAGTCCTTCAGGAACCAACTGCTCCAGCGTGGATCCTCCCCATGGGATCACTAGCAGCAAACCTGCTCCAGCATGGGCTTTTCTCTCTCCAGGGGTTCATAGGTCCTGCCAGGAGCCTGCTCCGGTGCAGGCTTCCCACAGGGTCACAGCTTCCTTCAGGCATCCACCTACTCCGGCTTGGGGTCTTCCAGGGCGTGTAGGCAGCCATCTGCTCCACCTCCCATGGGCTGCAGGGGGACAGCCTGCTTCACCATGATCTTCGCCACAGGCACCTGGAGCATCTCCTTCCCCTCCTTCTTCACTGACCTTGGTGTCTGCAGAAATGTTTCTCTCACATATCCTTACTCTTCTCTCCCGCTGCAATTACTGCTGTGCAGTAACCTTTCCCCTTCTAAAACATGTTATCACAGAGGCGTTACCACCGTTGCTGATTGGCTCAGTCTTGGCAAGAGGCAGGTCCATCTTAGAGCCAGCTGGCATTGGCTGTACCGGACATAGGGGAAACTTCTAGCAGGTTCTCGCAGAAGCCACCCCTGTAAACCCCCCGCTACCAACACCTTGACACCCATTACAGGTACATACAATACAAATGCTTAGTGCATGGAAAAACTACCTGTGCTACACATTTTATAATGCTTTTTAAAAATGCAGCTAGGTTTCAGCCTCATTCTACCTTCTCCCACAGTTAACAATTATTAATAGATAACTTAGAGGAGGGCGAAATAGATATATTTGTAAAGCAAGGCAGAAAGAGCCAAAAAAAACAAGGCAAGCAATGTGTAAGAGAAGAGGGAAACTGGAGAAGTCTCCAGAGGAACTAGCAGAGGTGAAATCTCTGGACACCTCCCAGCAGAAAACATACAGCTGGGACAATCCTGCGCTGCAATGCAAACACACTAGGAATTTGGATAGGATTTTTTTTTCCTTTTCTCAAGTGTTGTGAAGCTTGGAAAACTTTGTTCCCCAGCTCAGTAAGTCTCACTGTATGCATAGTTACAGTGCCCTGAAATGTTGAAATATTTGGGGGACTCCTCCCTAAAACAAAGATCCTTAACCGTGCCACAGCCACAACAGAAAACTAAGGGATTTCTATTCTAGGGCAAGCTGCTTGGCTACACACTCCATGAAATGTGGAAGGAAAAAAGTCTGACACTCCCTGGCTGCAAAATGAATTTACTGGATCTTGTCGGGCAAAGGCAATATTCCAAATAGTCATTTTGTTGTTCAATAAATTGCCATTCCCATTCATTTTGGTAAAACCTGCCCTTACCTTGCTTCCAAATGAAACAAATCATGGAATAGTAGAGAAAAATAGAGGTAGCAATTTTGTGCAGTGCTACTAGAGATGTGCTTTCCAAATAAAAACCATACTGATATTGAATGACTGACAGCAACTAAGGCAAAAATGAACACAAGACAGGCTGTTGCAACGAGCTGACACAAATTCATCTGTCTGAATAACACAATTAAGCATACATCATAAAAACGTGACCAGCAATCCCCAGACCAAGCTAAAAAATTTAGATACAGGCAAGACTGAAATGAAAAGTATCACTTTTTTTCCTCCCTTTTCAGAAACGCAGCTTTTATCTTTCTGTTTGTCTGTCCTAGCACAGCCACCAGGGTATACTTCTTTCTTACCAGTGGATAGACATAGTGTAAATGAACTCTGAGCTCTGTCATCTCTCTCTCCATATGTCATGTCCCTGATCAAATATTTTTAGTTGGGAGGCTGCATTTAAAAACAACAAATTCTACATTTAAAAACAAATGCTTTCGTTATTTTTGCAAAATCATGAGACTTCTCCTAAGATTACATATAGAAATTGTTGGAGGGAAAAGAAAAGGAGGTAGGAAAGAGTATACTTGGCCTGAATAAAAGGATTATTTTTCCTTCTGTTAAAAATCCGGCTTTTTATTTTCTTAGGAAAGATTGTGCTTTGCCTTCACAAGTGGTATTTTTCAAAGCTCCGAGCTGAATTCTAAATCTAGGATTTGGCACACTAAGTGGGTGTACACATCTGCAGAAGAAGCAGGCTTTCTACCTTTTGTCAAAGCTCCCATCTCCAGGCTCCAGGAGGAGATGCAGGCCCCTTGGGATGTGACACAAATCTGAACAGTCTTAGAGTTGCTCTAAATGAAGCCATTTGTTTGCATCTCTGCCGGACAGCTACGCCAAGGGAACCGGCGAGAGCGTAGCATGCCAAGCAAGAGTGCACCTGCTAACCCCAAAGCCAGTTGTTGATGTAGGTCCTAAGGACTGTAAGTAAATTTGATGTGGACCTGCAAGTGCTGAGCACAGAGGCTCTCCTTGTAATGCTCTTACCATGCACAACCAACCAGAGCAACACAGAAAGAAGCAGCTCTTTGGCAAGGTCTCCCCACCCTGAGCAGCCACTGACCATGGGATGGTAGGACACAGCAGCATGAAAGAAAGTGGAAGAACTTGTTGGTAAAAACTAGGCTGGACTTTGAAAGTCCCTGGTAAAAATGAAAAAGAAATCCAATGAAGAAGGTTTAATAAGCACTTCAAGCTTTATCTGAAATTGGTGGCAACCAGCCCAAAAGAAGCCAGTCTTCAGCCTTATTCCCGACAGCTTCTGAGCATTTAACGTGTTTAGTAGCTTTTCAGTTAACTCAAGCAAAGGAGGCAACTGTGAAACTGTTTTACACATATTTGAGCAGTAATGCCTCCATATAGAAACGAAGATGCTGAAAGATGTTTTCAAGCAAAAGGCACCAAAAATAAAAAGCCAGTGAAACCTCAGGAGTTCTTCTTCTAAGTCAGAAATGAAAAAAACTGCTAAGAGACAGGATGGATCAAGTCCTCAGAGAGGGATGGCAGGGAAACAGGCCCGGAGGCAGCCTGGGATGCAGCAATGAAATCATCAAGTGAAGGAAGCTGTAAGAGGGGACTTTGTGGCCACATCAGTGAACATTTAAGCACCTGTCTCCCAGGCATCCATCCACATAATACAATTCACCATATCCAAAACAGACAGCTGAGCTCTCTGCTGCATGACCACAGAAAATCAGGAACCACAGAAGGAGGCCCACTACAGGCAGAACTACAGTGCTGCAAAACGAGATTTTAATCTAGTCTGTGAGAAAGCCTGAGGGCATACGTAAGGGATGAAAAGAGTTCATCTGAGCCTGAGATCAAGGACTACCTCCTTTATGCAGGCACTTGGAAATGCTGCCAAGGACAATGGTTGGAGTCAGCCCATGCTTTCTTTCCATCCTGCCTGCTGAAGTTGCTCCAGTATTTGTGGGTTGGTCAACCAGCCAGAGACAGCAAGGCAGCGAAGGGAGGAAAGACAAACAGGGAGGGATCATCTGCTGTGGAGGAGACCTGAGTGCTTGGTATGTTCAAGTCTCTCACTCATTGTCACATTTACTAGTTTAGTTGCTATCTCCAAATTCCATCTGTAATGGAATGGACCTCAGAACCCTCTCAAGGGGGAACACATGGCCACAGTAACATCATCAGGAGTGCAGACAGGACTGGTGAAGAAGATCAGGACAGGCAAAATGAATCAGACCTGCAGATTCTGCAGCTAGGTGCAATCCTGGAGCTTTCTTCTCATGTTTCACCCTTGGACGGTGCCTTGCTAGTATCGGAGCATGATTTTGGATCTATACAGTGCAACGCCTTATACATTGGCTTAATCTGAAACCCAGTGTAGAGGTAAATTTTGAGGTCCATGGTCTTTCAGCCTTCAGGAGAGGAGGTGGATGCCCCCTCACAAGAAGACAGAGCTGGTGTGTAAAAAGATGGCCAGCACTGGTACCATTTCTTCTGGCCACCCAGGTCTTGGAAAGCCTAGTTTTATCAAAAAGTTCTGGATTATGATTATCTCCCCATAGCTGTGCCTCAGCTGCAGGAGCGCTGAAGTAGAGCAGGATCATAGATGCAGCTTTGTTTGTAATCTGACTTTCTCCTGGCCGCTGCCTGCGAGGCACTAAACTGGCTGCATACACTGCATAAAGGGCCAAAGCGAGTACCTTAGGAAACAGTTTCCTTCCTACTTGCCGTCAGCCTACATGCCTGGTTCTATAAGTCTGTATCTTCACTACTAAATTTAGTGTTTGAATCTGCTTCTTTCTTTTTTCCTCCCCTCACTAGCACAGGCACACAACATCTCTCCCAAAATCAGTGTAAAGTAAGCAGTTAATAGAAGCAGAAGGTCGGTAATGGCACTGAAACTTCTAATTTTACAGTAATAGCCATAAGATGCACTTGCTTTACACTGTTTCTTTCCTAAATCAGGGGCAGAATCAGAACAGATTCCTTTTCAACCATTTACCTAAATAGCCAGCAATGAGATTAAATTTGATTCAGAAAACAGGTTCTCACTAATTCCTTCAGAAAATTTTCATGATAATCATTTGCACAAAGGCACAGGCCATGACTGACAGAGATGATGAGGCAGCCACCGGTTTACCACAGTCAAAAAATTAGGCTCCTGACCCGCTGGATGACTCAGAGAGAGGTATTAGCTGCTCACAGATCCAGTATAGCCAATTGAGAGAGCAATTAACTAGTGACTAGAGAGAATTAAACTCAGAAAGATAATCCCACAAAAGCTGGAAGCTGCATAGGTCTGACTAACAAAAGGGCTGAGAAAGGGGTGGTTTTGAGCACTTCCCCCTCTTTGGAGCTTAAACATGCCATTTGCAGGTGTGTGTTACATGCTTCTGTGTGATTCAGAGCCTTTTGTCAGAGGAAAGCACCAATTCAGCAGGAATTATTTTGGGGGGGGGGGGGGGCGGGGGAGTGGTGATGATTGATGATCTCGGCTCGAAGTCACTCAGAAGTGCACCTCCCGTCTGTCAGTAAAGTGTCTTGAGTGAAAGGTGACCACGGAGATGGATGTGCTGGTCTCTCATCCTTGTCCCCTGGGCTGGGTGACTGCTCAGTTATGAATGTGAAAGGAAAAAGTGATGTGCAGAAGTGGTCCATGGGCACCAGTGACCCTTCTGCTGAGTGGGCACTGCCCTCCCTCTCTGCATTTCGGTGCCAGCGCTGACCCAGAGTCATGCCCCCACCCCACACTGACTCCAGGAGCTGAGGTCACGCTTTGCACTGATTTGTAGGACCAAAATCCCAGGGTGTCCTGGGCTCTGTGGAGATTAGGGCTGGTGTGTTTTCAGCATTGTTTTCCTCAGTTTAGGAGTCTGTGGGAGGCTTTGCCTTCTGGTATGCGACAGAAAAGTCCCTTTTCATCTCACCCTGGCAGTAACAGCTTCAGTACAATTTATGCAACAATTGATTGAAGATATTTACTGACAACTACATAAACCAGCAACAAAAAATGCCTTTTCTGTAGTTTGTGATGAGTGGAATATTAAAACACGTAAAACCAACCTTTAGAATCAGACTTGCTACAGGATTTCCTCCAACCGTTTTGGAACGTGCCTATGCTCAACTTTCTTCCTTTTCAAGTATTTCATATATAAAGTTTCTCCATTTTTCTTCCTTTCATCAAAGGCACAACTTTCCTTGGTTGTTAGACTAAGACTGTACTTTTTAAAAAGGGCGAAAAACCTGGTGTCACTAGGTAATTTTCCGACAAGCCGCGAGAGGGCAGGTTGTGCTCTCTGTATAGCTTGCTTCAGCCAGATTTTTACAAGCAACTGTTAAGACCCGTCACAGTTTTAAAGCCCTAATTATTAAAGTAACGGTCAGAGAGTGGAAAGAGTAACGCACGGATCTTTGACCCTAGTGTTTTTTGTGTGCATAGTATCAGCCTAATGCCCTCATTGCTTTTCTTCTGGAAAGAAAAACGCCTTTCTACTCAATTTACAAGTGAGAACTGAGCAACTCTCCCTTGTTTTACCTACATGCTCTTAGGCAAATTCAGTTCTAACAAGTTAGCTGCTATGCTGCTTTTTTTACATTTCTCCCCTGTCTCTCTCCTTTATCTACCACACTGCCACTGTCACTTGCCCATAACCAGGGCAGCTTGCAAAGAAAATGCTTGGGACAGCAGTACCCAAACCTCCAAGGTGGTGAAGCTAGTTAGGCACACACTATGCCCTGTGAGCCCACAGAAAAATCTGATTCACCTTTGGAAGCAGCAGCCTAGCCTGTCTCCTAAACTTTGGCATTCACATCGCATGAAGGACAAAAATGTGTCAACCTCCATCCAGGAGCATCTCTCTAAATCAGTATTTAGCAGGAACTGGTGCATGTAAAGACTCATAGTCTTGTAGTGCTGGAAACTGGCTGACATCTCCCCCCTGAGAAGGGCATGTGGAGAACTCAGACCTAGCTACAAACTGACACTTATCAGGGTCCAATTGTTGTGATATATGCCCAAGCCACGTCTCTAGAAACCTCAACTGATGTCCTCAGCACCAAGTAACAATGGTCTCTACATGGTAATACCCCCCTAAAGGCAACCTGAATTGGGAGCTACGGTACCGGGCTGAGCGGCTGTACAAAAAGGGCTCCAATCATTGACATCTTGGGCATGAGCCAGGAACGAGTGCGCTGGGACCCCCCAAAGACACCACAGAACAGCAGAAACAGCAGGAGACCACTGTCCACCTGATGCAGCAAGGACTACCTGAGCATGTCATGAGCAAATCATAACTTTTCTTTACCCCAAAAAGTCTGCATTTTAGAGGTGAGTTTTCTGAGTTACACATATTCAAACCTAAGTGTATGTGAAGACCTACTGAAATCTTCTTTCTAGTCCACCTGGCTAGTATTGAGCAGGCCTAGAAGAATTATTAGAAAGCATTACTAACTGGAATTTTTTATTCAAGTGTACAAAAGTGGAATTTTTCTAAGGCTCGGGACCTTACAAATTAATGGAACATATTACACACCAAATCTGACATGATCTGTTCAGGACTTCATTTGCTGTGTAAAAACCCTCTCTCAAGAAAACATAGGACAGCCACACAAATTTGGTCCATATCTATGTCTAAATAAAGAAATATATAGGGAATGTATAAAGAAACGTTTAAGATGAGGTCTAGGGAGGGCCATATCCAAACCTGATCCCCTACCTGCAGACCTGGGTAACGAGAGCTATCTGAGTCTTGAGTCCTGGGTCCCAGACTTCGGAAATTTAGGTCTAAATTCATGAAAAAGTGCATCAGAGACAAAATAGAGGACGAGCACCATTTTCAACTTCTGCCACAGTCACTAACACAAAGGTAAAACACAGGTGCATATCTAGCTGTCAGGGAACTCCTGTTCTTAAAATCCTGGAGAATTTGGAGGTTTACCTATTGCTAACATCAGCTTTATTGGAAATAACATACGGAATTGATCATGCTTCTGAAATGAACTGTAATCAGGAGCTTCCTATAGTATTTTGTCAAACAGCATGAAACATTTTGAACCTTAAAAAAAAGACTATGTTATTCAGAGTATTTATTGATAACGGTAAAATAATATTCAAATATACATGTAAAGTTAATAATTTTCAGCACATCTCTGAGCTGCTAAATGGAATCAAAAACACACTGAGGTGAAAAATTATCTTCGTTATTCAAGTTGTTTTCTTCTATTTAGATTCTTTGCTGTCTTGATCTAAATCTATAGAGGATGACTTACAAGTGTCACACACTCCAGATAATGTTTGGTAATGAGAAAAGTCTGGCCTGTCTTGGGCCTTGCACATATGTACCCAGAGACTTCATATATTACAATTCACAAGGTAGCAAGAAAACCTGAATGAGAACAATGTAGTCAGCTGCCAAAGGAGCGTGTGATAAATCATCAGTTAAGATCTCAGTAAGGCAACCAAGGTCCCTTCCTACAAGAACAGGCAAAGAAACAAAGTGAGGGCACTAGGCCTCTTCCATGTACTTTTTGGGGCTGAAGCTCACATCCATCAGTGGTTCAAAACCTTTTCTCTGTCTTCGGTGCTGGAAAAGTACAAGCAGCAGAACGAGCGTAGCCAAAGCTACAAATGCTGCTCCAATTGTGGAACCCACCATGACAGCCCACGCCTGGGTTTCTTCAAGTGAACCTGGAAATATGAAACATCTGAAGTGAGGATAGACCATAATTTCATTTCTCAAATCACACAGAAGAAAGAAAATACCCCACAGCCTGGTAATTATGATTACTTTTGTGGCTTAGAGACCCACTGGACACACGGGAAGCTGGTAATGCACCGTGTAACCGACACACATACCAGAGTCAGAGATGTTTCCTGCCAGAGAAGTCTACAACTGAATTTAAACCTCAACATTTCATACAAATTAGTGTTGAGAGCCGGAAAAATTAACAGTAACAAGACAAAAATACCATTTGCTTATCTAATTTGCCCAAAATTATGAATGAGTTAAGCAATTCTTTCTATAACGACATTTCAGCGTAGCTGTTTCCAAGCTATTTTTGTCAAGAGAAAACCCTCAAATTTTCCTGTAGACCACAAAGCAGCCTATCATCAAACTTTTAACTGAAAACGCTACTTAGTGTGGTTCTGCCAACCAGCTCTAGATTGCATCCTCTGATTTTGAACCGCTTCTGGGGAACCACTGTCTTCTAAGATAATATTGCCCATTCTTATAATAGCAGTGCTCCACTTGTCTGAATTTTGTGTTTTCATTTATGCTTTCAGAAGCAAAAATTTCCTGCTTTCCCATTCTGAAAAATGCTACATATACCAAGACGGCAATAATTACATATGACTAAATATTCACAAAAAACTCTCAAAAGGACTTAAGGTATTTAGAAGGAAGTTAGACATGGGCTTAAGCAGATAGATGGCTCAGGGAGATGTCACACTGACTATAAAAGCAACTACAGGTTGTGTGCCCCAATCTGCAGTCTCTGTCAACAAAAGAGTTGAGGGCAATCATGACCAAATTCAGTAAGGTCCCAAAATAAATATTTACCACTTTACCATCTTTCAAGTAAGAGCCAGCAATGTATTAAAGTATGTTGATTTCTAACGTGATTACATGAAGTAGAATTAGAAAGTTGTATGTTTAGATAAAAGAGAAGGGTTTGCATGTCAAAACGTTGTTGTCTGAACACAGACCATGCAAACAGGGATAGCTAGCTGCTCCACAGAGAGCTAACAATTTATTTAGGTTGGAGTTGAGAAGCAGCAGAATGACAAGCTGCTTTATTCCTCTCTGGGTACCCCATGCCCAAGGTGGAGCAGCATTTCCAAAGCAGGAGCAGGGACAGTAGTCCAAAGGGAGGAAAACTTAAACTCCATAAAAGGGCAAGTTTGAATTTTCAGGGAAAATTCTGGGTACACCCCTGAGAAAAGCACTGCAGAAGCAGCTAGCCTGCCTCCACAAGTTGGGGCTCCCCTGCATGAATGCAGCCTGAGGACAAGGGTTTCAATCTTTTGCAGTCTATAGACATTTAAAGTCTCCACAGATTAGAACCATGGATATGCGGTAAGCATTTAGAAGAAATTCCTGTCCATATATGTTAGATAAGCACCTACTGCCTTTCAAAGGAATACCAAGGTGGAGAAAGAAACTGCTCAGATTTAATCCTTGGTAAAGCAGCTAAAGCAGGGTTTTCCACGCATTTCTTACACTCATGCCTTTTACAAATACTTGCAACTTGTGTTGCAAATTTTGGGTTTTGTGCATAAACACTTTGCTTTCTTGTTTTTTACCTTTGATTTCTGTCAAAGGTAATTTCAAACTAATAGACAAACTGTAAGGCACATCACACCTACGGACATGGAAAATCTTTAAAATCAGGGTTTTGTAACACAAAACACCCTGGTACATCTCTCCCAGGTATCCAAAGATTAATGGAGTTCATCTCTAATGAGATTCACGGTGCAGCATTATTCAGGGACCTCTGCAAAACAAGTATTTTCTAACCAGACAAGTTTCCTGGCAGAGCGCCTGAGGTCTGACAGGTTAAAGGATCCTGTAACAGGCATAAACAGTGCTGGGAGCAGGAGCCAAAAATCAAAGACTCTTCAACTCCAAGGGAGCACCATCATCCACGCTGGAGCAGTTCAAGTTGATGCGTTTTGCTGCAGAACAAACTAAGCACGTGCAGACTTATAGTTACCACAGCTTACACGGTGAGTTGTAACTACCTGTGTGTGCTACAATACATGATTGCTAGTGAGCAGGTGAATAGACCCATGTATGTTGTGAAAGGTGCCTTACTTTCCCTATGCCTGTGGCGTGGAAAACATGAGCTGACTCATCACTTGGCCTGGAACAGCCTCCACACCTCCGAGACATACCTGGCAGGTCAATGGCATAGGTGTAGCCGAGTTGCTCCGCGGTTTGGAAGAGCTCATCGTTGGTCACAGGAGGGAAAAAAGGGACCATGTTATACAATCTGTTGTGACCAATGGGGGCCAGCTCCTCAGGCCAGGCATTATCAGGGGGGTTAAACCGCTTCATCCACTCGTCAAAGATGGCATCAGTAAAGGAGTGAAGAACCTGCAAATCCAGTCATGGGTATGTACATTTATTAAGCTCTTTCAGAACTCAACAGCATTTAAAACATTGTCACCTAAGGTGGCAGCAGCTTTTGAAAGACAGAGAAGAGGGTAATCTAATTTCGGTGGTATTTAAAGAATGGGAAACCAGGAAAGCTCATGAGAATGGACGAAACTGATCTCCTGCATGGGGCATTTTGCTGTATACGTCTTCATTGCTGCTTGTTCATAACAAACGCTTTCTCCAGACAGTTGAATATCAGCTGGCATGGAATGGGCGGGTCCATCCTCTGAGGTGAGGGCCCACTGAGCTCATTCAGGTGAATGTACCTCTCAAACATATTTTAATCTCTCTCGTCTCTGAACAGGTATGGAAAATTGCAAGAAATTTAATTCCTTCATGCTCATTTTGCGGAGTGCCACCAGCTCCACAGCTCCAGGTACCCATGAATTCCGTCAGGTCTTGTTCAGTCAGTTTATAGATCTATAAAGCACTAATACAGGGAAGTCATTTCAGACAACTATTACAAATGTCTTGGGCAATTCAAATTCATTCTGGATGTACTTATGGTTTTTAATTACAACCGTGGAAAAAACTCAGAAGATAGCCTACAGAAAATAAACTTGTGAATAAAATTACAGCATAGTGAAATGAAGATTTCATTGTGTAAGAAATAAATTCATGTAGGAATTCAGGAATTATTATGGAAATAAGATGGAGAACTACTATGTAAGTGTTTGGACTTAGTTCTCCACAAAAGATTGCAAACTTAAAATAAATGTAAGAAAGAAATTAATTGTATTAGAATTTCTCTATATAATCACTGTGGTTTAATCTAACAAAGAGGAAAAGAAATGGGCGTGAATTTGTCAGGAGAGAAAGATGTGTAAGCAGAGTCAACTGTTGGCTTTTTATTTGCTGCTCATTGCAGTGCAGCGCTGTAGCAATGCGCCAGTGAAATCACATTATTTCTATTTCCCAAGAGACCCCGAAATTAGATGCACTTCCTTTTAGCCTGTGAATTTTGAAACAAAGAAACAAACTACTCAGTCTACTGCTCTAAAATAATTAGCCCCACTTCCAGTTTATCGTATTGCCCTAAAATTGTCTGGTATAAGCTATCAAATTTAGATACCACCTAATGAAAGGATTCAGGGCAACATGACTTGGAATAGTAGCTCTTCTCCCTATAAACTGATCTTATATTATACAAATCACCCTGAGATTTCTTCCCTCTTTATTTGATCATTATGCAGCCTTGGCAGCGTTCAAGAAAAGATGAAAGATTTCTCCTTTTCTATTTAAAGGACTTATTTTTAGGGAATTCACTTTACTGCTGTTCTGCAAATCTCTGGTGAGATAGCTGCCTTTGAGCCACTGCCACTGCCACTCACTCTGGGGGGAAAAGACATACCACAAAGACAGGATCGTTGGCGGCTGCATGAGGGAGAACACTGGTCCCATTCAGGAAAGAGTGAGCCAAATTATGAAGGCTCAGCATCGGCGAGTTAAGGGCTCCACCTGGTTTATCGAAGCCCTCCAGCGCATTCCTGCAGATGGGTAAAAGCAGCATCACGTAATCATATTTTATTGACAAACACACACACAAAGAAAACCCCTGACCCACCTGGCTCTGAAGGAGCCTAAGGACAAACCTGAAACTGAAACTGGAATTGCGGAAAAAGGGTGGGCTGTCGAACTCCTGCAGGGAAAGGCACCTCCTGACGTCCTCCACAGTGGGCAGCTGCTCGGTGGAGCCTCCCGGCGGCCTCCGCTGCAGTGGCCCTTCATCACTCCCGTTACACAGCGTGACCAGGCGGTTGTAGTCATCCAAGCTGAGCGTGAAACAGAAAGAGGCAGGAGGTGGTGATGACTTGTTGACTTTTTATCCTAAAGTACAAAAGAGGCCTTGGCTATACATGTGAGAGAGCATGGGTCAGGGATTGACACCTCCAGGGGCATCTCGGTTCACCTCCAATGGCCTGGGAGCTGAATATATTGCAGGACTGACACTGTGCCATGGTTTTCTGTGGCTCTGTGTCCTTTGTGAACCATCAGTCATTTGGACTGAGAGTTACCAGGTTCACCGTTCACAGAGAGAGGTTGCATTAGAAAAGGCAAGCACAACTCTCTTCACACCTCCTCCCCTCCCGAGGGCTTTAGAAGAACTTTTTGCCAGACAATCTAAAACTTGAATTGACCAACTTTCAATCCTGAGTAAGGACTAGTTTTTTAACTCTTAACAAAAAGGGAAAAAAAAAACAAAACACAGAAAAGTCCCCCTGTGTGGTGGACTGAGAAAAAGCAAGGAATGACAGAAAACAGGATTTCACTTTCCATCCCTCATCCCCTTTAGAAGAATAGCAACTGCAATGCATTACATCTTCTTTCAGGGCCTGGAAGACATCCTGCTGTTGCGGGTGTTGCCCACTAGCTATTGGGGAGCAAGTCCTTTATATCAACAAGAGAAAGAGGAAAGGAGAAGAAGAAAAGCAGTATAACACTTCCGAAAAAATTCTTTTCTATTCAGAAATGACATTTTCAGAAACCCCTGAAGTAAACAAAAGCCCTTCTCTGTTTAACGTTGGCAAGGCAAAAGTTTAGTCACTTCAGTTTTCAAGAAAAAACAATGCTCTATTTAACTTGGAGAAAAAGTAGGGGCAAGATTTAAAGCTGACTGGTGCCTAAAGCTAGAATTTCAAGTAGCTCTTTAGGTACCCAGAGAAACAGACTCTTTTGAAAAGCCCTGAGCTCTCAGTACCACCATCTGACTGACTGCACGCTGCCCCGGAGCTGACAGAAGAATGTTACATGGGTATTGTAACTGGCAGTATCTCATGCCGTAGTGCCCCGATCCTGCATGTGAGTCCGCCATCAAAGCCCTGCTCTCACCCAAATCACTATATGCCTACAGAGAGCTGGCAGCAAGCTCCTGGCTGTCTCTGTGGGTTTTTTCCATGTGAAATCTCATCCACTTCGAAGTCAATCCCCAAACTGCACTAAATTTATCAGGGTTAAGCTCTCATCCAATACAACGGAACAGATTTCTCAGCCTGTCTCTAGCTTTCTATATGCCACAAGAGTTTTCTGTTTCTGCTGCCAAAATCAGTTGTGTGTTTGTTACAGAGAACTGACATGTAGGCATTTCTTCTTTAAGAAGATACTTGCCAATGTGCAAACTCTTCAGACTTCTGGCAGCGTCAAATTGGCCGAATCAACTAAAATCCTGTACTAAAAGAATCACCTTTAAAAAATATACTTCCATAATACCAGGGGGAGAAGTTTACACAGCACCACTTAACACAGACTGACCGTGATTCCCAGTTTTAAAAAAGACATCTTGGCTCTTTTCCCACTGCTCGCTCACATCAAGAGAGCAGCCTGTGCTGTCAATACTGAATGAAAGCAAGGTTTGATCAGTATGCAAGCTTGCCATAGATATTCTCATACCTGTTACAAACTATTTGCCACCGGGAGAACCTGGAGTTCAGGCTGATCAGCCCCGGTGCATCTGGCCGTGATGCTCCGAAGAGCTGGTCTGTGCAGATGTCGCACTCATTTCTACCTATGGCAAAGTTCCAGTAGGGCAGCGCAAAGGAGTCGTTGCCCATCAGTCGCTGTAATGGACAGAAACGCATTAGCAGGGAATCACCTTCAAAGGAAAGAGAAAGAAAGGGACTTCTGCAAGTTATTTCACTGGGTATTCACTGGATATTTCACTGGATATTCTGCTTTTCGTTCTGCATTTCAATTACACGCATTTCGCAGTGCTGCTTCAACTCCTTTCAAAAGATTGAGGCATTAAGTCAGTCCAAGCAAAGACATTGTCACTAGTTTCTCTATGGTTGGCCTGCGCTTCTCTTGGCCTTATTAGGCTTTCTGCCAACTCAAGAGACCAGGAGCAGAGATGAATCGAGCCTTAAGCAACTAAGAAGCTTTCAGAGTGATGTAAGTAGGTAATGGGTAAAATTGTGCATTTGGTTTGCTTTCGTTGCAGAAAGGATAGCCCTAGGGAAGAATCTGAACTTGAATTAACACAGGAATACAGTGCATTTGTTTGTGCTTGCTTGTTAGATACGATTTCATGCAAGCAAGATCCTGCAGCTACTTTGATACCAATGATTTTCATTAAAGATCTGCAAGGTTAAATGGTAAAATACAGTAACATTGCCAATGTAGAAGTAATACAAATAGAAATGAGTCAATGCTTTGGCAACTGATAGTTGGGCTCCTTAACATGTACTTCTTTAAAAGATGTATTGCTAAATCTATGCATGTATTACCTGTACAGCACAGTACATTTAAAGGGGGTAATATTTAAAGTTGCTTTCATTAGGAGGGTATCTTCAGTATCAGCAGAAAATATCTGTTACCAAGTTTTACACATAGGTGTTGCTTTGATTTTATTACTAAATACTGTTCATTCACATCTTCTGTCCTCTATTGTGCAGACGAAGAAAAAAACCTCCATTACAACCTTCATATCATTGTTCAGAGTGAGAAACTGTTCAATCCTGAGTATCTTGAAAGCACTAATTTCACTTTAAACAAAAAAGGATCAGTGAGCAAACACTCCTGGGAGTTCGGGTAAGAATCTGTCCTAGGAAATAGCTTACCCTTGGCCGGCTCAACAAAGTCACATAGCAAACAAGAGAAGCTGCATGAGGAAAGGGAAAGGCTGTTCAGCTAACCTGCAGGTCTCTCTCCAGCAACAGCAAATGGTACCTATGCCAAGTAACAAAGGCAGGTCCTTGATGGGAGAAATCAATATCTCTGAAGGGGCGGCCAGGTCCTATAAAGGGAAGATAAAATAAGCACTTAGGCACAAAATGAGGCTCAAGAGAAAGACACGACCTTCTTCTATTGCCTGGAGTCAAGCTAACGAAAAACCTGCAGCTCTGCACCTTTGGAAAGAGCACACGCATCAGAAGCCACAACACTTAGATGGGACAAGGGAAACAAACACTTCTGTGGATGTTTGCTTCAATGCTTCTCAAAATTTCATGTTCTCCCCAAAGTCAGACATCGTGAAGACTTCTTATCCCTTTAGTGGCTTTTGGTTCTAAGCAGCAGTCTTCTCATCTAAAATCTTAGCTCCTTGCAAATATGTACCGTAATACCTATTCTCTTGCTCACTGGCAGGACTTACACTGTGTATCTACCAAGAGAACCCCAGCATTTTCCACAACCCACTAACTGTAATTCAACATATTCTTTGCCAATTTTCTTCAAATGGTGCTTGTTGTTTCTTGCATTGTGCTCATTATTACACAAGAGAACTAAGACACTCAAAGGCTAGGGGTTTCAAACCACATATGGATTTGTTTATCACTGAAGCAAGCTTCAACCCAGATACGAATTTATCACTGCAGCAGCACTGGAAGTTTCTTCTTTCCCTTTCCACATGGCCATCCTGTCCCATGAAGGACCTTTGCTCTTGCTAGGCCAGAGACTGCTTCCTTCAGCCCTGCAAAATGGAACCATGTCAGAAGGGGACACTGGAGAAAACCTGCTGCAGGGCAGCAGATACCCTCCAGCAAGGAGGTAGAAATGGGCTGTTCAGCTTGCACATTAGGACTGCTGGGTAGAAAAGCCGTGTTGATGCCTCCACCTGCCAGAGCTGGGCTTTGCAGGCTGGCATAGGTACTTCTGTCTCGAAGAGCAATGAGGACTAGAAATCCTGATTTGGGAGAAAGCACGGGGTTAGATAACCAAATCTCTAACCTGGTTTGGTTTTAAAAGCTGTTTGTGGTTAGTCAGGCAAATCCCATACTTAGTGACTTGCTGAAGGCCACAGAAAGCAGTAGCACTCTGGTCCCCAACGTCTCTGCATAGTCTCTGCCTTCACCACCGCAGAGCCCCTTTCCCACTGCTGCTGCATCTACCCTGTCCTGTGGACTAGGAACATCTTTCTGAAGTCAGTCACTGCCTGACCACCCTTCAGTTCACCCAACGGTGGAGCCTGGGAACTGTCTCCCCATCAGACAGAAGGTGCACCAGGAATGTGGCTAGTGTGCTCCAGCTGCCACGGTGGATTCGGTCATGGTGACCAGACTGCAGCAGGTCTGAAGCAGACCTCCTTCAACTTCGGGTGGCCGCTGGCTTCCCACCAACAACTGTTTCACTCCACAGATCTGCTCTCTGGGACCCACTGCTCACTAAAGCAAAGCAGCTGTGTTAAGCATACTTACCTTTGTCCAGCAATAATACTTTTCACCCTTTCCTTTACCTGCAGAGCCCCTTGGATAAGAAAAGCACTAACCTAATAGTGTGTCTCTGACTGAGTAGTAATGAAGCCAAACAAAGTAGTTATAAATACTACAGTTGGCAATTTGCGGTTCCTCGCCGGTGGGACCAAGCAGACTTCTCCAGTGCTGAGTTGCAATTACATAGTCTGGGTGAATGGTTGTCTTTGCACGGTCTAGAGCATCGAAGAACTGCTCTCTCTCCTCTGCTGTCAGGGAGTGGACATCCTTCCTGACAACTGGTGGCTTCCTCACGTTGCAGTCAGGGCCGGTCCAGCCAAACTTGCACTCACCACAGTTATAGCCAGCAAAGTTTCCTGAATCAAGAGTGAAAGAGCAGTCACGATATTATGAATCAGGGAAAACTAAGAGTGAAATGCAGAAGAATTAAGAATTGGTGCTTTCTCCCCAGAGACATCAGTACCTGGAAGGGACAGCAGCTGAGCAGACTGGCAGCTTTGCCAATTGCCTAAACAGAAGGATGTCTCATTTCCCAGAGCCACTGCAGGGCCAAGAATCACACTCAGCCAGTTGGGGAGGTGAAGGACTCAGTAATGGGCGTGATGCCCCAAGGTGCTCAGAGCTCTGCGAAGCCCTCAGGCACGTGAGGAGTCTCACCAAACAGAGGGCTGAGCAATTCAGCCTAAGCATGTGATGAAGTGCTTTGCTCAACTGGCTCTCAAGTACTCCCAGCCTTCCAGGATCAAATACAAAAAAAAGGGTCAGCTCGCACGGATCCTTAAGCACAGAATAAAATCTCCAAACAAAACAGTTCGCTTAAGGACAAACCTTAGGAAAAACTAACATCTGTTAACAATGTATCTGGGACTCAACACAATCCAGGGCAAGCACCAGGGGTGCTGCAGGTCACGCTGTAAGCATTACTAAATGGTGCTGCAATAAGAGCCTGAGAAACACTGCAGTACCATCGTTCCCTGCTGGCATCGTTCCTAAGGCAAGTAATCGAGTCCACACTAGGTTATTAGCTCAGACCCTCTAATTTGGTGGAAGAGCCTAGGAAAGCAGAGCTTGCTTTAAGCATGGCCTCTCACCTGCTGCTGCAGGTTGCCAGCAGCAGCAGAAAGGCCCCGCTGCAGCTTGCTTTGCCTTTGCTGGGGAAGATGGGGCAGCGGGCATTTGCCTCCTGCCCGCATGCAAGCAGGCAGCTGGTGTAGCATCGGTGTAGGACAGTGGGCATTGCTGCTGAGGGAAGAAGAGAGCAGAGGGGCAACCAAGGGTCCTCTGGGATCTCCACTCAACTCTCCAAAATCTGTATTGAGACTCCCTAACCCCACCCTCCCTCCACACCCACGTACACACTCACTCCTCAACAATCATGCCAATCATTTTCCAAAGTGCCACAGAATCTCACTGCTTCCCACACATACTGGTGCTGCTAGACCCAGGACAGGCTTTGGGCTAACACAGATATGAGGAAGTGGCTTATGAAGCGTTCCTGGATGGGCAGACGTCCCTAGGCTGTAGGATTGAGTCTATAAGCAGAACAACAGTTAACACTAAAGTAAGATTTCAGATTGTCAGGGGCTACAGGGCTTATTACCAGTTTCAAAGATCCTCAAGGTTACAAGGGCTGTTACCAAGAAGGCTGTGTGGCTTATGGCTAGCTCTAGGGTAAGAGCTGCTGAGCTCTAAACATTTGTGACAGACTCCTACGAGACCTACCAAGAGTACATGAGGACTTTTAACTGTAGGTTTGGAGAACTTACGGTTACTTTGGAGGCTCTGAGATCTATAGGTTTACATGCTGTCATGAAGCTTCGGACCAGTGCTCACATTAGGGATCACAAGGGTGAAGATTTCAACTAGGTTTTGGATCATGCACAGCCCAATGGCATACCATGAGGGCAGTTTCCAGGTCTATGGCTTACGTTTTGTCCCAGTGCAGGTAGGAACAGCTGGGCTTAGCTACCATGTTCCAGCTAGGACAGAAGGTACCCAAAGCCAGGGGATTGCATTGGTTTAGCGGGATGAAGACATATACCAGAAAAAGCAAGTAGTTTAAGGGTTTATGAAACAAAGAAGATTGCATGGATATGTTATTATAATGAGGGCAGAGATTAAGATGGGGGAGAAGCAACACAGAAGGTTGATTTTATCATGATATCCTGAGAGTCCCATCAGAAGAGCACAATTGCTTCTGTGAATTTGGTGTACTCCACTATCTGTACACTCGCTCATTTTTGATAACTCAGCCTAGCTGTTAGGGCCCATCACATACTTCAGCCCATACTGACCAGATGACAAATATCAGAGTATCTTGCAACATTGCCTAATTAGGCCATGTATACTTCACAAGTTTCACTATGTAGACCATGAACTTCTGGAAAGCAGCTGTTGTCCCCTCACACTCAAAGGTACAATTCAAACCTTTTTAAGAGAAGGTGGGCAAAGCAGGAATTAACCACGAAAAGATCTGTCAACAACCTTTTTTGAGATCGGCAGTCACACTTCCAGTAATTCAAATGATCCATCTACTCACAGCATTGGATATGCATCACATTGAAATAAAGCAGTAACAGAACCAAAGTTAGTGCAGGACCTAACAACTGTCCTGCCTGGTCTTGGTACCAGAACAAGACTCCACCAGTCACTTGTGGAGGCTCTGGTGGTGCCTATTCCTCTCTCAGTGAGAGCCCTTTGAATTTATACACCTCTTCATGCCCAAGATCATTTTATCAGACACTATCCATATTTTAGGTATGCTCTGTGCACCTCCTCAGCCTATGAAAAGAAATTTGCAAAAGCCTGAAATGATGAGTCATCTTCAGGGGAAAAAAAGCTTTTCTCCATCTGGAGTCAGGTGGACCAATGACTCCTCACCTGTTTCCCTTGGGCAGGTGCTATTTATATCCAATTGATGCTCTCCAGGATTTTCTCTCTTAACTGGCTAATCTATGATGCAATCCAAGGGATCCACTCTTTCCACCACTCCACCACTTTTCAATGGGACATGAGCTTTTACTGAGTAAGAAGGGGGACTGCAGTGAAGAAGAGACTGGCAAACAGGATGAGCTGATTTCCAGGCAAAGAGGTATTTTGCACTGCAGTATTTCTGCTGATTGTGTTGAACATTTTTGTAATGTCCTCAGGTCTATTTGGCAATGTTCCCTTGTCAGAAATGCACACAACACCACCACCTCATGAAATCGAAAGTTGCTTTTTGTCATTTTCTTTCAATGGACTCCATGCATCGCAGGACTGTTGCTGTGTAGCAGCTGAAATGGCAAGAAGCTAATGGAGGTCTGTGGGATTTCCCACATTGCAAACAGGAATGACTGCAGTACTCAGACCTAGGTTTTTTATGTCCTACCCAAACCACTTTTTCAGCTTTTGTTTCTAAAGCACTCTACCAGGCCAGCAGTCTGGAAATGATGCATTGCTGTGTTCAGAAAGTTCATTTATTGCCTTGTGGACTTCCCACATGATAGCACTATGAAATGTATGTTCCAGTCTCTTACAACTTAATTTCAATGTCTGCTACACTGGTGATGGTAGACTTCAGTGGTACAGCCCTAAGAGAGGAGGAAAAGTAATCTCATATTATCAGGATATAGCACACAGTAGACATTTTCAGTAAGACAGTGAGACCCTTTAAAGATCCTTTTGAGCACAGGGACCATAGGAACATGCAAAAATTCATGCCTTAGCACTTTTTTGCCTTCACTGACTAACACACAGCAATTCAGTGTACTGCCTCTCTGAGGCTATGCCAGGAACAACAGAGATTATTCTTACTTCTTGGGGTTCCTAGAGAATATAGTGTAGGAGGTCATTCTGCCACACAGAGAGGATATCATGTCATTGATGGGGTCCAGACACTCCCTGCTTGTTCCACTGCTTTCAGGAACAACCATTGTACTGCTGCTGGGCAAAAAAAAAAAAAAAAAAAAAAATCATCTGGGGAGTCTTCCCCAGTAGCCCTTTTGTCTGGAGATGGGATCACATGCCTTGGGAGCTGTCTTCTTCCATGCCTAATCTCATCATCATTAATGGTGCTCTTTCCCTGTCAAGTTGAGTGGATCTGGCAGTTTCTGTAGTCCTGCTACTTCTCCCAGTGGGTCAGTCCATGGCATGACACTGAGAAAAATACACTTCTTGTGACACAACACTTGGTATGTGTTAATACACATCTACTGGTGTATGCTAACACCAGTTACCACATACCACTGTAGTTGCTTCTCAACCCCAGTGACTGCCTGAGCTCACAGACAGGGATTTTTCTACCTCTGAGCACTCATAGTATGTGGCTGGCTTTCAGACACTGAGAGTAACACAAATTAATATCTCCATCAACTTGGTGTCTTTTCTTCAGTAAAAAGTAAAAATCCAACACTCATCTTCTGCTTTGTTTTATTGTACCAATATGAAATCTGAGCAGCTGCCATGCCTCTTCCTTCCACAGAGACCAGCTTAATACACATCACTTATCAGATGGGGAGAAAGGACTCCTTTTTCAGACTTCCTTAGCCATTGTGTTAAAACAGGAGCTACATTAGATTTGAAACACCAACATACTACAGTGATCAGGATTGCTACCGTGTCAGACAAATGATTAGCTCTTCTGCCTCTTCTAGTTCTTCATTTGGACATACTGTTAGGCTGTAGGATGTGGAAGATCTGTACCTAACAGGGCATTAAGGTATGGCTGTAATTTAGTATTATCCCACAGCCACATTGCCCTACAATAAGTAAATGAAGTGCATTTTATAACTACTTCAAAACCTCATTTTTACCTAATGGGAGGGCCATCATATCAGCTACATGGCTTAACTGGCAATTTGCTTACAGCTAAACAATAGAACTTAAACCTTCTGTCCCCAACTTCATTATATACTGCACAAGAATGTGAAAAGATTTTTTTCCTCAGAAAACTTCTAAGGAGGAAAAAAAAAAAAAAAAAAAAAGAATACTGTTCAGCATATGTCCACATGTCAACCTTACAAAGTGGCAGGAAAAAAATGAATGATAATTATGTCTAACTCCTCAGTGAACTCAAACATTGTTTAATCACTGTCAAAATCTGTACTAGCAACCACATGACTGACTGCAGTGGGTTTTTTTCACAATAATCTTCTGTACTGAGTTTTTAAAAGGCTAAACCAGATCTGCATTTAGTTAAGTCTTCTAAAACAGTATTCTTCTAAACTAAATTTAACTATTCCACTGAAATACTGCTTTGTTGTGTAATTACACCAAAAAAAAAAAAAAACAACCAAGTGTCAATTTTCAGGGTTACACTAGTGCATCCAACATTTTGTCTAATTCAACATGTGCACCTTATTGAAAAACAAATTACCATATTCCCCTTCATATAGTACTGCATGCTGTCAGGAACTGTCATCAGATCATTTCAGTTTAAGAATTTCTATAAACTGAATTAATTTCAGGTGCACCCAAGCCAATTGTAGAAGACATACAATGGATTCAAAACTGAAATTAGACAGGAACTAAAAATTCCTTGCTGCCACCAACACATTGAGTGAAACGTGCAGCGAGCAGCATCTTGACAACAGATTTAAAATTGTATTTTTGACCGTGGATCTTTGTATAAAAAGTGGGAAGTAAAGCTGGATCTTTCTGTTGTACTAATCTTATTCTGTTATACTTGTCTCCAGTTAAAGACAGACTAATGCATATTATCAGCTAAAGCCTAGAAATGGAAATGTAGGGGTTTTTAATTCTCCTTAGAAAATTTACACTAATTTGAGAAAAAAATTTAAAATAATCTGACTGCACAATAACCACTCATCAATATTTGGTTGTCTTTGGGATTTTCTTCCTTTTTTTTTTTCCCTGTCAACCCCAGAAATATTCAGCAGCCAGACCCGGATGGATATGATTTTAAGACATTTTTCCTCAGTGAACGGCTATAACAAATGGCCAAATTTTCAGAGTTCCTTTTATCCTTTGCTATTAAGTTTTTAGCAGAAAGCTCAAATGGATTAACTTATTGCAAGAACTCCAGAACCCGCCTCTGGAAAATCCTCCACACAGCTCCTCCAGGTTTCCAGCCATACAGCCATCAGCTCTGTGACCCATTTAAATGGCACTATCTAAACAAATACAATCAGCTACACGGCAGTTGGAGTTCCCATAGCTTACCGTTTACACCATGTCTAAACTATAAATTAAACAGTGTTCAGACAGCACCGGAGCACAACCATTTATATTATTAAAGCACTAGAAATAGCCTTGGCATTGGTTGGAGTTTGCACAAGCCAGGAACCATTTCAAATAGGCAGTTTGCACATAACATTTATTTGGAAAGTAAGATACCTTGACAGTAGAGGTGTGCACTGTTCCACATCCCTTTGAATAAGCATGTTTAATTAATGTTACCTACCATAAGTACCATAGCCCTCGATGCCTAATAAAGACCACACATCACACCACTTAAAACTCTGGTATGCAGACAGTCAACCAGTGTATAAAACAGAGTGGAAAGAAAAATACAACAAAATACTGATAGACACAGACACACAATCACCGGCATTGTAAAAGCATCCAATCTAATTCAAATCCCACGCAGTTGTGAACTTCTTAGTGTTCTCCTAGAAATGCCTTTGCATGCAGCATCAAGCAGAGTGGAGCTCAGGAAACCTTTCTGAAAATCATCGTTAAGCATGCCTTCCACCTTAACGTTTTATCACTGGTATATTTAGACAATAAGGACTGCAAGGAGAAAGAGGAATACAAGTGAAATAAAAATGCAGCAAGGGAAATCACATTTAAAGAGCAGAGGAGAGCAGACAGCTCAGCAGAAGGAAGGCTGAATGAAAGGACACTACACTCTGGTCACATAACTTAGGACCCAGCCCTGCAAATATCAAATACCAGTGCCTACCTCTACTTGGAAAAGCAAATTAATGTCTGCCTATGCAGACCATGTCTGACTACACCACTTTTCAATTTACTCCCAGGTTTTGATGCCCAAATTACTTAGACTGCATAAATATTGGTGTATGCCCATGTGCTTCATGCTCTTCTGACTCAGGGTCTGTGCTTTTATGTGACACCTGACTTTAGTTTTGGAGGTATGTTAGAACCCTTAAAATGAAAAAGCCCCTACATCCAATTTTTTTGTAAAATGTCTGGAAAAGTACTTCCACAAAAGTGTTTGAAGTCTAGTCAAATGAGGAGATAAAAACCGATTTATACTCTAAAGGCTGTTGTTACTATTTTCAGGAGCTTCAGTGATGCCATGTATCCGTTTAAGTCATCTGCCACTACCTCTCTGCTTTCAAGTAGTAACAGCATTGCAAAACTCATGGGCTGAAATTTTCTGCAATGCTTCTTTCTCAGAGTGATCCGGGCTTTCTTGGTAGTAAGAGCCAAGCTGTATTTTAGACAAAACAGTTGAGCTAGTTCTAAGAATCAGGCTGAAGGAAAGCAGGCTATTCTTCCCATGTTAGAAAATTCAAATAACTTTACATTTCCAACAAGAAACCCCAGGTTGCATCTGAAATCTGGCTAGCAGGTGACTTCAGCGCTTGAGACGTTCCTTTTGCCTGACTCCTGGTATCATCTCCTTCCAGCCCTGCAAAGCAATGTGGGCTGAGGGCTGCAGTTCCTGCTCATTTCAACCCTCTTTCAACCAGGGCTGCTACTGAAAAAGGGTTTTGTTGCCTTATCCTGCCCTGACCTCACCTTCCTACTCTCTCCCTCCTGCCAGCACCGGTGAACTGGTCTTATTAAAACCTGTTCCTTTTGGCTGGGTTAGCCTGCAAGCACATCTCGTCCCTGATCCATTTCATCTTCAGCATGTGAACACAGAATCCCATGTAAAGTCACAGCTGGGAAGGAGCAGCTGGACATGAAGAGAAAAGGACAAGATGGCCTTTTCGGTTGTTGTACAGACCTATCTTGGATCGAAGCCAGTTGTAGACTTAGTTAACAACCCTGGGAAACACCCTGGCCAAACATCCACACATTTTCAGTGCACAGGGGTACATTGTGCTGCAAAGTACTACTCCAAAAGGAATAAATCTCTGATCAATGCAAACAGATCCAGGTTCACTGTGCCACGATTAGCAGTGACAGAGGTTTGAACACAGTACTGAAATGTCCAAAACCCTGCGGAGAAAAACAATGGATGGCTACAAAGACAACTCCAGGGGCAAAGAGGAAAACCCATAAGCTTGCATGAGAGAAACTTCTTTGAGCCCGTTGCTCTGAGAAAGTGCTGATAGCATTCATGAACATAATAGTATTTTTAGGAAACTGATAATATTTGAAGCTTTCTTGATGCCTTATGCCATCAGGGATGTTTCTGGCCTTCAGAGCAAGGTTAGCTGACCCATCCATCCCTGTCTCCTCACCCCAGCACCCCACTCACCTGTGCACCGACAGCTTTGGTTGAAGAACTTGAGAGGCCACCGTTCCCGGTCATCCACATTTCGAAGGGTGTAGGGGCCACTCCAGGGCTGAGTGTCTGTCTGCACCTCCTGACACCGTCCCCTGCCCTGCAGGGACCCGCAGACATTGCCTGGCTCCATCCCCAAGACCGGGCAGCAGCGCTTCAAGCGAAGGGCATCCACCGTCATGCAGGCACGGGGGAACTGCGCCTGCGCCCCAGGGGGACAGCAGCAGCTCAGGTAGCCCAGCCCAGCCCAGAAAAGCCACCTCAGGGCAACCATTACGGCTGGGTGCAGGTTCTGCCTCTCTGCTGGACCTGAGGGAGTGGAGCAGGGAGATCCCTGCCGTGGGACAACCTGGCCTTGCTGCAGCTCCATGCCCCAGCCAACCAGGATAATCCCTCTCACTGCTGAGATGCTGGTGTTGGGTGTTTGTTTAATCCCAGTCTCTAATTGCCTTGAATGCGGTTCAAAAGACAAGAGCTTTGGCTCTGTGGGGCCTGCCCAGCAGCCACGGCTTTGAGCAGGGTTTATATAGAGGTTGGGAGAAGCCCTCATTAGAGGGATTAGCACAGCATAAATCCTCGTGTTTTGCACATGACATCAAGGGCAGAAAAGACGCCAGCATGAGAGCAAGTTCTGCAGGCTCTGGCAGCTTGTCAGGAGGGTGAATGCCTTGGATTACTTCTCCAGGCCTTTCATGAGCTTTGAGAAATTGATGGTCTCATTTTAGCTGAGGTAGCTGGAGAAAGGTTTATTCTTATAACCAAAACCCTGTAAACAGATGATAAATAGAAGAGGAAATGCCTTCTCTTTTCAGTTCATTCACTGCAGGATAATACTTTCCACTAAAGCAGTAGCAGTAGAAAATGAACTGAAAGTGCAGAGGATATAGGTGCATCATTAACAAAAATTAATAAACCTGTAACAGTTTGAGAAGGACACTGCACCTGCTGACTGCAGAACTCCAGTGCTTGTACTGTAAACATCTGAGTGGCAAGTGGAGAAGGGATCCCTTCTTAATAGCCTTTTTGCACGCAAAATAAATTATTTAATTGTTTTTAAAGGGTGAGTGGTCCTTGTTTGCTCTCTAATCCTTTCCCCATCATTACACCAGAGGTTGTTTCAGGGCTGGTCTGGCTGCCAGACTTTCAGAACTGTCACAGCTGAGCATTTATTGCCTACCTGGCAGGAGACAGTCTGTAAGATCAATACACGCAGACAAGTGGTTTTGTTCAGGACATCGACAAAAATTGCTCTAAAAAGCTGCTAGCATGCAGCAGTTCTTGCCCACAATGCAACTCCTATGTGCTAGAGGAATAAAATTAATAAATCAAAATAAAGTACTGAGAAGTCATGAGAGGAGTCTGAAGCAATAGCTATTAGTTCAGCTCCACCATACTGAATAAAAACTGGCAGCTCCCTCTGCCTCACTGAAAGCTTTCTCTGCCTCCCCACTCCACACCTCTATTGTTTAGCCATTTTGTAAGTACGTATAATGAAAACAGCTGTGCTTGTGTGTGTGCTATTCAGTATTTCCATGGATCTTCAACCACCCCATTCTGGCGCCAGAAGACTATTATCTATGCAGCAAACCTATTGCCACCATGCAGCTAAAGAGTTCATCCACACTGCAGACGCTGTCATCAGCACTTTCATGTTCTCTGATCTTTATATAAAAAAAAATCATTATTCGCCAGGCAAACTAAAATATCATTCTACCTCATTTATGGAAGCACAAATCCAATTAGCAATGCCATGTAGTCCGAAATGGGTTCCAACTCATCTTCCTCAGGATTCAGTTTATCTGGAACTCGCTTTTGCCTGCTGCTCTCAACATGACATGTGAAAAAGACTGAAAGTAAGACTAGTTTCTGGAAAAATACTCTGAAGAAGCTCAGGAGTTATAAATGCAAACACTAACTCAAAAACACTCTGAATAACGCACCTCACTACTACTTAGCACCTGCACACACCTCTCTGGTGTGGGAAAGATCAGTCTTTGAATCTAGGTTAGACAATGTCTTGAATCAAAGTTACCAACATACCATCTGAAAGCAATTAAAGTGAACACACATTTATCAGCATCACCAAAAAAAAAAAAAAAAAATCAAAAAATATGGGTAGGATTCAGCTAGCTGATTAAACCCCTGAACTGAGGTGTTTATATGTAAAATATGTGTCCAAGCAGCCACCATAATCAAAGCTGGCTCAGTTCAGACACTCAGAGGAAGGTAGCCACTGCCATTTGAGAGCCTGTATGAGACAGAAGGAGTAAGCACAGAGAAATGGGAGGTGCTGAGGCAGACAAGGCAAGGTAAGCAAGGAAAAGTGCTTCTAATGTAGTACACAGAAAGGGGAAATCCGTCATTTTCAGAGGAGTTAAGAGTGTGGAGGAAAGGAATAGCGGACAGATGATAACATGGAGATTACTTAGTGAGCAGGGGAAAGAAAACTGAGTAGAAGAGTGGCACATACGTAGCTTTTATTATGATTACTTCCCTCCATCACAACTACATGATTTTACAAAACTGCGAGTATGATACAGCTTCCAGTACTAGTACAGATGTAGCACTAGCTTCTGGTCCTCAGTAATGCACCAGCATTTTAGGAGTGCCCTCCCTAGCCAGGGGGGAGCACATAGGTGGGCAGAAAAAGGACAGACAGATTCCATACCCTGGTGTCACTGTGTTGCTGGCTGTTGCAGGCCTGCCGGCACCAGCAGCCACATGCTGCTGTGTGACACACCATTTTACAAAAAGACAGTTGTCTTTCAATTAGCTATTGGGAAAACAGCAGGCACTGTCCGTTCCTTGGTGTCTCACTGTTGAGAAGTTCTCGCAGTTCCCCCACGACTACTGTGCTTAAACAAAGGAGCCATTGTTAGGGCTGCACAGTATCAGCACTATAGTGGTTTATAAAACAGCATGCTGAATGATTTTTTATTTACTACGGGGTGTTACTATCTCTTGAAAAATGACTAGTGCTGTGTGTTGGCACTACTGCCCAGAACCGCTTGCCTGCAGCTATCAGAAGACTTTTCAGGCAGCGAATCTGAGCACATGAGCAGTGGCCAAAGCCCTCTTGATCCAAACTGTGACCATGCTGCCTTTTCCACACATCTGAGCTACTAGGTTAGGCTACCATGCCTGAAGCTGTGTTAAATTTATTAGTTAAAATACTTAGGCTTTACACTGAAAGTACAGGAAACCAGTATTTCAGCTACCTTGCAGATGGGATTTGTGCCCAGGTTCGCTCCCAACGGCAAACTTCTCAGTCTATTGACAAAGGGTGGAAAAGAAATATATCCATACAGATGCAGACACATTTTTGAGATTAATAAGTTCACTTTTTTTTTTTTTGCAAGAGAGGGAATAAAGAAAAAGAATACTCAAAGGTACAGGCGAAGAAATCACTAAACAGCTCACACGAGTAATACAGAATTCCTGAGCAATAAGCAGGCAGTGTGTTCACATTTTTTTTACTCAATGACAGTATTGTTTCTCAGGCTCCTTCTACTGTACTCAAGCACAGATTAGCATCAAGCCAGAAAAGTATTAAGCCTTTGGAATTTTGGAAAGAATTTTGGCCAAAATACAACATTCTACATATAAATTTATGTGGAAATCAATATATCAATAAACCACATGAAAATTCATAATGACAGGTGATAACTCTGGAGATAACCAGAAGATAATTCTATCAGAAAAACTGCAGACAAATAAAACATCAAGGTCAAAGTGGAAAGAAAAGAGACATGAGAAGCAACACCCAAGTAGGGGCTCCACAGACAAAAGAACTTTCAAATGCGGAAAAAAATACAGAAAAGAAAGACACCATATGATAAGAAGCAAACTCACTGAGTCATGTGAATCCATCGTATCTCAAGCTGAGCACCCAAAAGTGATGAGCACTTCTGGAAGTTTTTGCCATTGTGAATATTCTTCTTTTTCTTTTCTTTGAAGAAAATACTACACCTCTGATTCTTTGTTCTGCCAAACCACCTTTACATCAGCTTAGGGGTCATAAACCTCACCCAAGAAAGAACTGATTCTACTTCTGTTGAGCAAAATTTCAAAGCTGGACAAAAAGGACTTAGCAAGAAACTCAAATTATAATACCTCAGTACATTTTGCACTGCTCCAAAGACCCTGTAATATAACTTTATCTTACACACGACATGAAACTGGCCATAATAAGAATGTTTTGAATGGACATGAACCCATGCTAATCTTTACCCAAAGCTTACATCAAATCCACCTTTTTGTTCCTATTTTAAGTGACAGATAAATATTTTGGCTGCTGATTTTAGTTGTTGTGAATTAATGTGCTCCAGATCCCATAGAGTAAGAAGCATGTTGTAAACCACGTTTTTCCAACACTGCCGCCATGAATGTATACTTATGAGAGTCTCTTATTGGAAAATGCATGAAGCAAAGCTATTCTCATACAAGGTGGAAGCCAATTCAAGACTAAGATACATTCATTATGCATCTACCATGTATGCATCTATCTAGGAGCTACATGTCTTCTCATTATGGCAAACAGACATCTCAATCTTTATAGTCAATGGAGCATAAAGATTAACTCACCTGGAAGAGAGATCTCAAAGACATAAATTTCCTAGGAGGTTCAGGAAACCTAGAATACACTAGACGGCAAGTGGAAGACAGAAGTATTAAGTGCCCCAGTAGAAATAAAGATTTCAGTGTGAGATTATGCATTCCTAGACACCAAGGACCACGCAAGTAAGCCATTTGGCTCCACAGCGAGCCATTTTAAGTGACCTGACAAAAGAAAAACCTTGCACCTAAAAAAAAAGCTCCCCAAATACTAAAAACAGTCACCAAACAGAAATCCACATGAAGAAACGCTTCCCTACATCTGTCGACCTTGCTTTTATTTGACTCTCTCGAGTTACCCAAGTGCAACCAGATCTACACAAAATCTTGTAAGTCATTAGATCTGGAGAAAAACAACCCAACACTTGCAGAAACAATCTTTGTTCTCTTAGGCTGACATCTCAAAGCAGTACATCTCAAAAAAAGTTTCTCTAATATTTCAAAATCTTCAATAAATTGCAATAAGGGATGACCTAAGAAGAAAAGAGTAGTTGCCACTCTGTTCCTTCATTTGTTCATCCACTATCCATATAGGTTTCTTTATGCTTGCACGATTATCTTTCATTTCTAGTAAGTGTGATGATAATTCCTCAAAATTTGGCATCCTTTTGCTTAGGCCTTCTGATTCCTATCTCTACACTGGAATTTTCTTCCTTTTTACTTTGCTACTTACCCGCTCATCTCTCCCACCCTTCTCAAGAGTAGACACACTTGAATCTTTTCTCTCTTCTTTCTCCTCCCACGCCATTCTGCTTTTTCCTTTTTACACAGGCTCTTATTCACTCATGTCTTCCGTCCTCCTTCCTCCAAGGCAGACCACTGCCCTTTCACCACCTTACGCTTTGTCTTCCTGTGTGTATCTGGGAGAATGAGGCCAAAGTCCAGGCATGCAGAGCAGCTCTAGAGATCTCAGAATCTTGTCCTTGCACAAAATCCCTCTTCATTTGGACAGTCTCATCAGATCCTGCCTTCACATATTTATGTTATTTATCCAGTTCCTTTCTAATTTGTGGATGATTTTCCTGAAAACTAATTTACGTGCTACAACATACTCACTTTGTTATAACAGAAGAGAAACTCAGAGAAGAGTAATCTGGTCAGGTCTCACAGAAAATACACAAGACTGCAGCCAGGAATGCAACATGAGTTACAGTTTCACAGTTTGATGAGTTTTGTTTCCTTCACTGCCACAAGGCCGCTGTGCTCATACCCCATCAATCTGGACACTGGATTACTTGAGCTTTCCTTGTGTTGCCAATTCCACTCATCAGTCTTTCCACGGCTCTACCTGCAGTCTTCCTCGTGACAGAGGACGAAATCTATCTCACCTGATGTTAGACATGTATTGACTACAGGTCACGTAGGACTTCCTTTATAGGATCCTCTCTTAATGGAGAGAAATAGATGTCTGTACGGTGCAATTCACTTGGCCTGTTTTCTGTACCCACATTAGGAGGGGATGAACTGCATTGCACAAAGGCCTAACCTTCTCAGTTTACTTATTTTAAGGGGAGCCCAGGGTTCAGTGGTAGGTATTCAATACACATGAGAGGTTTACATTTAGACCCATGAATCCCACCTGGATTCCTCACCGATTCCTCACCAGGCCTTGTGGTCCAGCTGAGCTTACCCCCCACAAGTCTGGAGATGACTACAAAAGGGGGAAATTCTCATTACTCAAAACCATTCACTTACAAAGCGCCAAATTTGATGGCACTTGGCTTCTCACCTCTCCAGGGACACACACTAGCTGAAGCACGTACTATATACAAGTTGGTTGGGAAGGTCCTAAAAGCCACACACTGCTTTAATATAGCAGACGCCTTTGTCAACTCTGCTAGATCTCTCCACAGACTTAAATAAACATTATCTAGAAATTGCTGACCAATTTTTTACACTTTTGAGTCAGGTATTGCTTTAGAGTAGTTTCATTCATTTCTGTCAGAGATAATGAATGAGCACTTACATTTTCTTTAAGATCTTTCTTCCATCTTATTCCCTCATTTAACATGTCTGAGAAACCTCTTCAGAGATCATGAAGTATCATTATGTGGCTAATGAGACTCAGTACCGCGTCACTTTCTACCTAAACAAGCATACTTTTTCCAGTGTCCATAATACGTAGGAAGATGGATAAAAGCTTAAGCTACTTACAGTTTAGATGAATACAGTCCTGACTGGCAGATGAAACCATCCTGAGTAAGCAGCACCACTTATCTCAGCATCTTCAGCTTGCAAAGGATGTGTAAATAACGTCAGAGATCTGCCACTTGAGACCTTCCTCTATATCTGCCTCTGCACCACTGCTGTGGTGACCACCTGCCAAAAAGCTATCCAAAGACAACTTCATGTCCAGAGTTATTTCATCAGCTTCTAGCCTGGGCTAACTATAAAGGCAGTCATAGAATATAAAGTATGATTCACTTAAGGAACCCAGACACCTGGAAGCTAAGAGAGCTAAATCTCAGTTACCCTGTGGGTCCCCAATAGTCTATGAAAGGAAAGAAGCACCTCCACAGGACAACTCATCCCATTCTCAGACAGGCATCTTGGCAAGGTCAGATGAACTCTCTTTGTCCTAACTTCTCTGCCTTGACGTTAAAAGGAGCTGAGGGTGACTACTTAGAACTTAGACAGACACTGATCTTTTAAATGTCAGAAGTGAAGTGAGGTGAATGTCACTCTAAAAAGCTGTAGTAGGAGAGTAGATAGTGATGGTGTGTGGTCAGACCTTAAAAGCTGTTTCAGGGCCACCTCCTGGCCCCTCAGCTGAGTGGCATCAGCTGGCTGGTGTCTGCACTTCATGGGGCTGCTCCCTCCTTAGCAAAGGTATCTTGGAAAGAGTTGCTTATCAGTGTGCTAGTGCACAAGCCAAGCAAAGGTCCAATGTCCAAGCTTGTTCCATGACCCTCTTTTATTCTGCACAGTCATTCTTTCTTTTGTCTCACTGATTACACATCTGCAGGAAATTAACATCTTCCTAATTAATTCCTAAAGCACCATTAAAGTCTTCGATGAATAATTAAAAGATTTTTTAAAAAAAGTAAAAGCATTTATTTCTGATGTCACATTGTCGTGGTTTGAGCCTACCTAGCTGGCTCCAAAAGCACCCTGCAGCCACTCACTCACCCCTACCCCGTTCCCTGAGGGATAAGGGAGAAGGAAATACAACCAAAAAGGCTGCAGGGTCGAGACAAAGGACAGGGAGGGCTCACTCACCACTTATGGTCACGGGCAAAAGACAGACTCGACTTCGGGGGAACACACATTTAATACAAAACAACGACCACCATCAAGGAGAATGAGAGATACAACCAGGTCTTAAATGCAACACACCTTCCCCCCACCCCTCCGGTCTTCCCGGGCTCAGCTCTGCTCCCTCTTCCCCCCCAGCAGCGCAGGGGGCAGGGAATGGGGGTTACAGTCCGTCCGGCACAAGGTGTCTCCGCTGCTCCTTCCCCCTCAGGGAGAGGGGCCCTCGCAGCCCTCCCCTGCCCCACCGCGGGGTCCCCCTCCCGGCAGACAGCCCTCCACCCACTGCCCCAACGGGCGTCCTTCCCGCGGGGCCGCAGCTCCCCAGAACCCCCCAGCGCGGGTCCCTCCCGGGGCTGCCGCCCTCCCCCCGACGGGCGGCTCCAGCGCGGGCTGCCTCGGAGTCGCGGCTGCTCCGGGCCCGGTCCCTGCTCCTCCGGCCCGGGGCCCTCCGCAGGCTGCAGGCCAACCTCTGGGCCACCGCTGGGCTCCAGGGGCTGCAGGGGCTCAGCCGCCACCCCAGCGTGGGCCGCAGGGGAACCTCTGCTTCGGCACAGCTGCCCCTCTCCTTCCTCACTGACCTGGGTGTCCGCAGGGTTGTCATTCTCCCACCCCCCTTCGCTCACCAACCCAAACAGAATAAAGAGACTCAATCAACCCCTTCTTTCACTCTTAAATAGTTATTCGCAGAGGCGCCATTGGCCTGGCCTTGCCCAGAGGCGGGTCCGAAATTGGAGCCAGGGGAGCGTCTCGAAGCCTCTTACAGGAGCCACCTCTGTAGCCCCCTCCCCCACTACCAGAACCCCACCAGACACCAAATCACCACACATATGCACAAAAATACAGTGAGAAGTCACAAGTAATTGTCATTTTAACATTTCCTTCTATCCCTGAGTACTCAAGTGTGCAGTCTTAAAATTCTTTCAAAAGCTTAAAAAATCTTCAGGAAAAATAGTAATAGAAGTAGTTACACAGTCCCTTACCTGATATTAGTAGGGGTCTGAGTAGCACTTCTGTTTGTACAACAGGATATTTATCAACAGTGAATACTCCTTGTATCGGACAAGCAATTCAACAGCAATGCTTGTTATGATGCTGTGATTAAAAAAGGACCAGTGATACCTTTCAATGGATAGATGAAAGATGCTGAATAGAGGTAAGGAGTTGATTTACTGCTCTGTTTTGCACTGGTGACACCAATACTGAAAGACCTTTTTTTCTGTGTATTGTTCTGATATCAGTATATTAAAAAGGTTACAAAAAATTATCTGCAGCCAGGGGAAAGTGTCTTAAAATGAAAGACTCAAAGAGTTTGATTTCTTTGGTTTATTAAAACAAAGCTGGGTGTTGACTTGACTGCTTCATGGTGATCAAATGCCAGGCACTGAGAGATCTTTAATCTTACAGAGAAAAGGTTTAATGGAAATAATAGCTAGAATTTAACAGGGGGCAGATCCAAATTAAAGGAATGTATTTTGAACAGATGCAACAAATTATCAAGAGAGTGAATTAATTAGCTGCCTCTTCATGTCTTCAAACCAAAACCAGATGCCCTCCTTAAAAATATGCTTCAGAAAAATACAAGTGATTTTTTTCCCAATTTAAAAGTAAAGAAAGGATGAGGGGGAAAATACATGGATAAAGACTAGATGACATTAATCACTAAGGTTTCTGGCCTTGAAGCTATTCCTTGGGCTTTCTGTGAACCAGAAATAGTTTCAGCTACCTGTTGACAGCAGAATAGTGAGGTCCAGGAATTCTGACCTCCACTCCAGATTTTAGAGAGAAGCAATCTCTAACCCTTCTGTATCTGCCTCTGTCCCTGTCCTCCTGAGAGCCCTCTCCCTCCCTGCCCCTACCCTCCCACGCCACCCCACTCCTCTCCACACAGTCTCCACACAGTTTCGCTTTCTCTCCTGTGGCAGGAGGTGGTGGAGGGCAGAGAAGGGATGGGGAATGAAGCTTACTGCTTTCAGTTCTTCCATCCCAAATAAAGAGCTTAAACTTAAAAGAGATAAAAAGGGAAACTGGAAGGCAAACCCTCCCAAACGCTGCATTTCCAGTTGCCGGGGAGGATGGCAGACACACGCAGTGTTGGGTAGGCATGAGCTGCATGGCACGTCTGTGATTTCATAGCTTGCTTTGCAGCATGTCATCCACACTTCTGTGGCATGAAGCACTGGAAGAGAGGCTGGGGAAGCTCGACAGCACACCCCCCCACCCCCACCCCCTTCACACATTTTCTCTGCATGGTTTTTCACGCACACGCCACGCGGGTGAATGGCGTGTGTTGGAGGCCCTGCAGAGCGCTGCCCAGGCATACGTGCCATGGCCTAGCAAGCGTCAATGCGCACACTTGTAACTGAGGTAAAATGAGACAGTTTCCCTGAAATTTACCGCTGGAAATGCCTCCATCGCTTTTTTTAAAAAATAAAAGTAACGCAACTGAGGAAGGTAACAGGAAATTTCAGGCCCAGCAGTCAAAACTCCCGGCAGAGCGACCCAGGTGGGGCCATTGACAAAGCACACTGCTATCAGCTCGATACGAATGGTGACGAGTGACACGTATGACGTGACGTGAACGCTCACAAGTGATGGGGCCCCTTCCCGAAGCGGCAGAACCGCGGCCAGACCGAGGCGGCAGAAGCGCCGGGAGCGAGAGGGCGCCCCAGCCCGCCCCCCCAGGGAGGGGAGCGCGAGCTCCTGGCGGGGGCCGCTCGGACTCGCCGTGGGCGGGGACAGGAGCGGCGGCGGCCAATCCCCTCGCAGGGCAGAGCGGCCCCGGGGAGCGCGGGCCCGGCCGTTGGGGCGGCGGTTGGCGCGGGCGGGGCGGGCAGGGCAGGCGGGCGGGCAGGGCGCAGTCCCTCCCCCGGCTCTAGAGGCCGGCTCGACTGGTGGCCATCGCCCTCCCAGGATAGGACCCAGCCATGGTTTCCACCCGGCCGAAAGCCACCGCCGGGAGGAATGTGGCGACCCAGGCGGAGCTCCCGCACAGCCCCGCAGCTGTGCGAGTCTCCAGCTGCAGGGAGTTCCCGAGCGTGTCCCTGTGCCGGAGGGCAGCAGGGTCATCGCCTGTGTGCGGGGTGAGCAGGGGGCCGATGTGCTGAGGCTGGTGGCAGAGCTGAAAGAGGCAGAGGAAAGGTTAAGGAGCATCGGGGAGTGTGAGGGAGGGAGATGGGTGGGACCGCACCCTGCCAGCCCTGAGGCAAAGGCAGCAGGTGGAGGCTCCATAAGCAGCAGAGGATCCCCTCACCCTTTTGCCACCAGGCAGAAGGAGGGGACCTAAGAGATTGGAGGGAATGGAGGGAATTGGATGTTAGGAAAAATTTCTTTACTGAAAGAGTGGTCAAGCATTGGAACAGGCTGCCCAGGGAGTCACCATCTCTGGAGGTGTTCAGAAAACGTGTTGATGTAGCCCTTCTACACATGGTTTAGTGGGAATGGTGGTGTTTGGGTTGATCGTGGGACTCTGTGGTCTCAGAGGTCTTTTCCAATTTAATGATTCTGTGGTGCGTCCTGAGCCACCAGCTCCGGAAAGCTGCTCCCCCACCCCCCGGGGCTGGGGCCTGTCAGGTGCCCGGCGTCCGCACAAAACACGGGCTGGGCCGGGCCGTGTCCAAGCTGGGGGGCGGCGGCACCAGCAGCAACCGCCACCTGCCGAGCAGCGCGGGGAGAGAGAAAGGAAAAGGAAACGCATCTGCCGAAACCCGGGATCGAACCAGGGACCTTTAGATCTTCAGTCTAACGCTCTCCCAACTGAGCTATTTCGGCTTGCGCGTTATGGGTTTCGACGTGAAACTGCTAATTCATTCTCCTCCGCCCGTCACCTGGCCGGTGCTTGTGTTGTGGTTTAAATATGACAGATGTTATTTGTAGCCCCACAAACGAATTGATAATGGGTCTTTGCAAATAAAATTATGCCTTAAGGCAAAGACAAACGCAGCAATAACACAGAACTACGTGTATTCATCTCTGCACAATACACAACCTAAAAGCATTTAGTACCAGGATAAAGGTATTTTGGCTGCAGCTCCCTGCAGTTGGGGGTAACAACTAGAATATTCGGTGGGATTCAAGAGCATTACATCGGCAGTATTTGTGCTTCAGAAGTTTCAGGGACTTTATTTCGAAGTGTGACAAATTCTGTGCAGAGCTGACGTACCACCATACAACACAAATAGAAAGGGCGTCTCCATCCTCATTTTTCCACTGTTGCACTCAGAGATGTGCAGTCCGAAGCAGAAGCTCTATGTCTCTGCCTAAAACACAAATCCTGGCTAAGCACAGTTATAAGAAAAAATAGTTTCTTCTCACATTGTTGGTTAGATGTTTGTTTCAAAAGGCAACGGTTATTGCACTCCTGTGGCTACAGGTCGAAGGTAGAGAACACACCTGAGCGCACACATTAGCACATATGGCGCTGCTGGACACTCACACCTTGAGGCTGTGGTTATTCGGACATCCCACAGCTGCAGAGAAAGGTACCTGTGAGCACATCCCGTTGATGCTCCTTGGATGCTGTGGGGGAAGAAATGCCGCCTTGCAAGATTGTCTACTGCTTCTCCTTCCCGTTAGTCAAAAAAAGGCAGACAAACCTCTCTTCTCTTCCACAGTAATAAAGGAGTTTAACAAATCACTCCTCCTTCAAGCATGGAAGGAGTAGCCTTTTCCCAAACTAGCTCTGTGAATATTTGGTGGCATACACCCCCATATTTCCTTTTACTTTAGAGTATATTTTCCCTCAAGTTGTCCCACTTTCGGAAAGTTTTTATGAGCAACCACTGTTTGTCAGGAACTAACATATTTTCAGAAGTCAATGACATATTTTCAGGAGTAAGAATGCCGAGGACTGGGCCAGTAGTTAAGCAACTGAAAATAAAAAGTTTTAGTTGTGGAGAGGTTAAAAAAACCCAAACCCACACCACTGTACTAAAGGGGTGTGCTAACAACATACTGATACAAAAATCTCATTCTCATGACTAGCCATTGCCATCAGCAATGATTGTTTTGCTGAGAAATGATGAATTTAATCACTTAACGAGCATGTCTCCTGCTGATGCAGCTACTATGGTCTTGTGATCTTTGGTGCAGATAAACTCCAAATGTTTGATGACGTGTAGAAATCAAAACATTATTCACTTTAGAGTTTTCATACACTACCACAAAAATCAGAGCTACTACGGACCAACAAATTATTCTAATTTTTATTATTTTTAGAAATCTTAGTTTTGCCAGATGAAATGGAAATGGCAATGGAAATAAAAACTAGAGGTAATGTGAAAAAAAAAATCAAAACCAAGAGATTCAAACAAAAACAAGTCTCAGGTATAGTACATTCAATAAAACAGCCACTTTTTCCCCTCAACAAAATGTGGGGGGTTTTTGTATTAAAAGTTCCTCTTATTGAAAAGCAGAGATATATTAGCACTTCATGACTATTTAAAGAGCATAAGAACACAGTTATAGCACAATGGAGCATTCAAAATGATATTCACAGCTTTCTCCTAATGGGAAACCAAATTTGTGCTATTTTGTACTCCTACAGAATAGGCACTGGAGAAAATAAAACAAAAAAAAAAAACAAAAAACAAAAAAACACACACTAAACCAAAAAACCCACAATTCAAAAAAACCCGCCCCAAAACTATCAAATAATGATTAAAAAAAAATCCACCAGTTTTTTACCCACAATCTTCCTCCTGTATCTAGTAAAGGACAGGAGGGTGGACAAAGAAAAGCTATTTTCTAGGCTATCATATTATGACAACGTAAACCAGCCTCAACCACAGCTGGGAACCCTTAATGCCAAACAGCATATCAACATAAGCAAGTGCCAAGGTCACACCAGAAAAGCCTTGGAGAAGCCAAGAATTGTCTCCATCACACAAACTGGAACCGATATACACACACATAAAGGCCCCACTGGCCACGACTCGCAGGGCAGGTGGGCTGCAGATGGCCCTGCCTCAGTTGCCCACTTCACCATCTTACATATTTTTAAAATTGTTATGTGTATATTTATTTTTATATGTGTGTGTGTATATATATATATAAAAATAAAGTAGGAACACGAGGCCAAAAATTTCACACATGGAAGAATTAAATCTTAAAAAACATTTAAATAAACTAGAACAGTTTCCACTAAAAATTTATAGATACTTTTGAAAAATCCACTCCCAATAACATCACTTGTTTGGATAGTCACATGTCAAAGCTTGCATCCATGAGCATCTAAACATTCAAAACAACTTTCAAAACAACTTCCAAAACATCTATTCAATAAACCAGTCAAACACTACTGCCTCCTTCTGTGTATTTCTGATCTGATAACACTATCACAAGTTAATTGATTTTTAATGTTCCAAAGACACTGCACATATTTTAAGGTTTAATATAATAATTTAATAATCTGTATTCTCTATTTCTAAAATTAAAGACACCACATATAAGCAGTATTCCAGGATAAGCAGATGGGAACGATACATACTTCCATGCAGCTCACCTAGAGCAGCTGCCACAGTAAGCACAAATCTAAAAGATCTAAAAGATCTTTGCAGTACTTCAGCTGTTTCTGTTACTGAATTTTGCAAAACAAAAACCAGTAAGATGGCTAAGTAACTCTCTGCATATTGTAAGGAATCTGTATCTCAAGAAAATATAAAAATTAAGAAAATATTTGAATGTGACCAACAATGTGTGTTTGACAATGAAATTTAAGTGATTCATCAGTAGAAGCTTAAGTATATGGTTAGACAAGTATTCTAATAGACTAGTACATACTAGGTCCTGTAACTTCTGTCTTTCCCAAATGGAGGTTTTGAGTAACAAACCAAGTATGAGAAACCCCCAAAATTCAAGTTCGCAATAGGATACTATTATTACCCACTTTGTCACAGAATACTCACCTTCAGTAACAGGTTCCTAGACTTTAGAACACATACTTGGTGCTAAGGTAAGCCTAGACACTGTTCAGCCTTCTTTTAAGGTGACTCTTACCACGAAGAGTGGCATTTTATCAACAGCACAATGCAACACACACGAGGCATGATGAAGTTGGGAGCATTGTGAGTGCAAAGGCAGCAGTACCTGTAGGCTATCAGGGTCAGTGGAATTTTCATGTTCAGTTACTACCACAACTCTAGCAGGGGCAAAGCTGAGGCAAATGCCCCAAGCTCCATCCCTCCTGCACTTAGGGCAATGAGAAAAGGACTTCTGCACATACTGGTGTTCTGAGAGTTAATCCCAATTTCTGAGAGACTTCAGAAGTTGCAGCAATTTCCGAGTACACCATAGCATCCTAGTCCCAAGCTCCTGCAGCTCTACCCAGGGGCAACAGAAGGGTTTGGGACTGTGTCAAGTACAGATGCTAAAGTGATAAAACCGAGAGTTTTCCCTTCTACACCTGCCACCTCAAAGCCAAAGCAGTGAAGACAGTTATTCCTGTGTCCTGAAAAAAAATAAGAAATGCAAGACAAAAAAAAAAACCCAAACCTTCTACTTTTTCAGCATGTTTACTTAAGAGAAACCAGTTACACCGTAACTTTTATTACTAAATCAACTTTGAAAAAGATTCATTGACATATTTCTAGAATTGAAGTTTCCTCCCAAACTTTACATTAAAACTCAAATATTGTTTCATCTTTAAAATGTTTGTCACAAAAAAAATTGTGAAACACTGCATTAAATAAGGTCTGCCAACCCACAATTCACAGGAAAAGAAGTGTTTAAATTTTTCCTCCGTAAACAGCCTTCATATCACAGGAAATAACTTCATTGGAATGTTAACTGTGCTACAGTATTTCAAGTTTGTTACAATTACAGTTAAGAAAATGAAATTAGCATGTAAAAGACAGTAATACAGTGAAAAGACGACATCTAAAACAGAGCAAAGTTTAAGGAAATGCTTCTGGGAATCTCAGCCAGGACACCTGCTGCTTCTTGACACCTTCCCCCAACCCCCCCACCCCCCCCCCTTAAAAAACGGCATTTAAAGTTCTAGATTACAGTTTAAGCAGTCATCTACAGAAGGTAATACTGCACCAACAGAGGAAAGGACTGAGCCAGACAGGTGCCACATCTAGTTTTTACCAACTGATTTACAGTCTCTAGAAAATACAGCATTTTTTCCCTTGATTAAAAATAAAACACAACTCTTTAAAGTGACAAAAGTAATACATTACACTCTAAAAACAAACTAATGCAGATGAACGATTCCAGAACTAAAACAAATTTAATTGAAAGTCCCAAAAGTTGCAATCGCAATTCATGATTCTTAATTAATAAGGCAGATTTGACTTCAGTTACACTAAATTTAAATATTCTTCACCCTGTACAGTTCTTTAAAATCAATACCTAGTGAGAATATAGTATTGCACCAGAAGCTGAAATTAACAGGTTCAACTTATAAAGTGCTGACACTCTTCCAAAGTTGTGCCACACTGTAGTTCTGTATTCACCATGGTTCCTGCAGCTTGAATACATTAAGAGTTCAGTGTGGCCACTTGATTGCAGGCTTTGAAGAAAAGACTGTTTGAGGTAGGACAAACTCCTTCGGGTTCTCCACCACCCTATGGACCACTGAGCTGTGCAAATGGCTCTGTCACAGGAAAGGGCTCCAAAGCTGTCTCCGCATTTTTCCAGTTGTGAAAGTTTTCTTTGTACCATTCAACTAGTATGAAGAGAAAGTTGATGAGTCAAGTTGACCAAAAATAGCAAGAAAATTATTCCACAGCTATCATGAAGACTAACAACATGCTAATAGTTCATTGCGCAAAATTTTAACATTTAATATTAAAATCTAGTTTAGATTTTATAAATTCTTCATGCAAGACTTAGTCTAGCATTAAAAAGCAGTTAATTCTAGTACCTGATGCTACTTTGTGATTAATCTTTTTTTTAAAAAATAAATTCACTACTTAAAATGTTAAACTCATTCTCTTTAGCGTCTCATTAACTAACCTATATACCCATTTTCCCCCCTTTCTCTTTCCCTCCTACCATCACTTCTAAATCAATCAGTGTAAAAGCCACCAGTCCTACTTGTTTTCTTTATTCCTTCTTTCCAAGGCACTTTGGGTCTCCATCCTAAGTTGTGCATCTTCTCTGAATTCATTGGGTATCTCAGGTCATTGGTAGGCCTGATGAAGTATAAAATGCACATGGAAAACAATTTGATTAGACTTTTTAATTAATTACAGATGCAGTACCTCACATTGTCTTCAAACCAACATTTAGTATGCTTCAATTCTGAAAATTCCCCATCAACAGATTATATTGCCTTCAAAAAATACACAGCAGTTGAATGCAGCTACATCGATACAATTCAGTTTGTACAGTCAACTACTTGGAAGTGACTAGACTAAATGTAATTTAATATCTTATTGGCACAAAAATGAATGCAAAACCCAAATCACTGCCAATGCAACTGTGCAAGTCAGTGCATTCGCAGCTCTTTAGACAGTCACTATACAAGCCAGTGTTTTCTAATGTCAGCATTCATATTTTTCATCCTGAAAGCCCAGAAACTTTCACATACTTCAGATTCGGAATGCATAGACTTCCAAAGCATTGTCCTTACAGTGCCTCATTAGCTACACAAACTTGGTAATACTGAACATGTAGAATCCCAGGCTGCAAGATTCAACACAGAAAGATTCCCTACGTTTAAGCATGGCACAAATTTTCACTTCTACAACCTGGCAGTTAGGTATTCTAATCTAACATTCCTGCATTACTGGCACTAGCATACTGAATAGTTAAGCTACATGTGCAGACAGAAACCAGCTACTTATCACCATTATTAAAAAATGCTAATCTCAAGCAGAAGCAGAACTAATTTTTCCATGGCAAGTAACCCCCATGACCTGCAAGTCGCTCATTACAGAATTAAATAATCATTAGTTAGGTATCTTAAGAATCTTTTATAAGACCTCAACATTCTTTGAAACATGTATTCCTACGTGGTTGGTTTTCCCAAGCCCATTTATGTTTAAACATTAGCAGACAGGGCCCAGTACACATGAAGAAACATCTCAATCTGAATTACACTGAGACCTACTGAACACTCACATCATGTGAGCTAAAGGCAATTTGTTCAAAGTCCTGCGACACACTCGGATAGGATTCTGAAGAACACTTCCTTTTAAAAACAAAATCAGTACATTTAAAGACACTTCAGTTGCCATGATAACAACCCAAACATGAACAGAAAGTGAGGATTCTAAACGGCCATGCTAATACTTAACTGCTATCAGCAGATAACGTCATTTCTAATCACTCTGGATAGAGTGATACCTAAAGTAAGCAGAGACTCATTGTTGCTGCAGAAAAGAAAGAGAGATAAGAGAACAGAGCCAAACCAAGCTTGAAATTAAGGATGGAAACACACAGCAAAAGTGTATTTATAAAAGCTATCCATTTTTGCCACTGCCCTAACTTTGTCACCTCAGGGTTTTACATCTACTTTTGAGAGAGCAGTTTCAGCTTAAGATAGGAATCTAAAATTAACTACACCCCGTAGGTGCATACTGCTGCCTACGGAGAGTGGGTCTTACCTATAAAGCACATCCAAGTCTGAACTAGTCACATTAACATCAAAATACTAACACTAAATGAGAGAGAATGGAGTTCATCTCACTCAAGTGATGTTGAATGCAAAGTACTTAATAAACTATGTAAAATATCCTTAAGAAAAAAATTAGCTACTGTGTAAAACCTGTCCTTTTCCCAGAACACACTTCAGTAGCGAGAAGTCTGAAGAAAGTTTGAAAGACAGACAAATTAGCATTACACATTCCCCTTCAAGACATACACTCTGACCTAAAGATCCAAATAGTAAGTTGAAATCTTGTTTTTCTATACGGTGTTCTGTACAGATCACAGATGTGAAATCCACTAGCAAAAAAAAAAAAAGGCAAAACAGCTCTTACTGCCTCAAAAGTTCTCCCTGTTGCAGAACAGAAACATCTTCACAAAAAAATATTTGTTAAGAGTCACAGAAAACTTCAGGATAAAGCTATCCTGCATGTGCTTACCTGTCTTTGACATAATCCATCCAGTGCTCCATTTCAGATTCTGAACTGGTCTTCTTTATCTGTCAAGAAGAGAAACAAAAGTCACCCCCACACATCTTGCATCATCTTAACATACATTTTAAAATAGATTTTTAACAAGAATTAAGTCTGTTAAAAAAAAAAAAAAAGAGACCAAACCAACCAAACCAAAAATAAACAAACAAACAAAAAAAATCAAGCACCAAACAGAAATGGTCTTTCATCTAAACTGATTTTTCAAACTACTGGAATTGTCAAAACAATCCAAAACAATTCCAGTACTTCTCCTTCATCCAAGCACTGCCTAAGTATTCATAACCAAAGTGTTAAGATTTTAACAGTGCCACATTCTCAGACCAAAACTGAAGTAGCCATCATGAAAAAAGCTTACCAAGTGGTATTTAATCATTACGACAGTTACGTTCTAGTCGGGATAACTGACGCAGCAGTGCAACGCACGATGGTTGTACTGCAAACTGACATAGGACAGCTGCCACAGAAACGGTAGCACATTGCTCTGCTACAATTATCTTTTAAGACCCACCGCAAGCCTAAGTCCTCTCAGAGCTACAAAAACTTTATAGTTAAAATTGTTGCTATGTGCAATGACTGGTAAAGGAAAGCATCGTAACTGTTTACTCACTAAATGGATTAACTCCTTGGCAAGCTGGGCAATGGACATCTCAAAGTTAGTTCCGATGTTATAAATTTCACCTGGCTTCCCCTCCTTCAGGACAGTAAGGAATGCTTCTACCACATCGGTTGCATAAAGGAAATTCCTTCTTTGAAGTCCAGAACCATGAATACAGCTTAAAACCAGGAAAAGGCAAGAAATTTTGTTAATCCTTAAATAGAAGCATTCAATTTATTAGACTGTGTTTTAAGTAGTTTTGCTGTTAGCTGTTACCTGAAGGTGGCCAACATGCCAACAATCCTTTAGTTTAAGGAAATCCTATTACTAAAATAAGCAATTCATAGCTTGTTTACGAAATTGTCATTTTACAAACTATACCATGTATTTATAACCGTAATTACAGTTTTATAGCACAAATACCACAAACCCCCCCAGCAAATTACATACCATTTCCTGTTCTGTTGCAACAAAGATATAAACTTTGGAATAACCTAAGGAATTGAACAAAAAAAACATTACTCCGATATTTTAGAAGCTGTTATTCTGCAAAGAACATGGGGCTTCATCAATAAGTATCATTAAGTATTTTAATAAGACCCTTTAAATACTAAACTTTTCTTAAGTCTAATCAAAGAATGCGTCAAGCCTAGAAACCGCAAGGATTTGGGTGGGGTTTTTTTAAACAGTAGATGCCTCTATTGCACTGTAAAGCTTATCTTTCTGGACAACCATTTCAAATCAGTAGTTACAAATGTAACATCTTTACACAAGAAAATGGTTCCTTTACTTTTTGCACACAGAAGTGCACTAGAGTCTACCTAGGGATACCTATTGCAAACAGTTTAGAACATGGTTTAAACATCCAGCAAGTTGCAGTAAATCTATAGTCAAAATGTAAAAGTCATTTAAAAAGTTAAATTTGGAAGAGAACCAACAGAATTTCAAGATCAGTACACACTGACCAAGTGATAGCTGCTAGTTTGCGGCATAAAGATTTACAATATTATGTTCAGCTACAAGATCAGGTCCATTCATAATGTCCCAGAAACTTCAGGACAGTTGGCCCCACTACTAAAGTTTCTAAACTGAGGCCATTAGAAAGCTATTCCACTTCTTTTCATTCTGTTAACTTACTACTCTAAACACAGGAGCAGACACACTAGGTAAAACTAAAGATCCATCTAGCCTAGTATTGTGTTCTTAGCAGTAAGTAAAAGTGGATATTTGAGGAAGAGTATACATAAGCTGAAAGCAAGTAAATAGTAATACATCCCCTGAATATACACCCCACATCACGCAACCTGTAGCCAGATATTTCCCAAGCCACAGGCCAGTGAAAAACATTAAAAAACCAATATTGCTTGTCCACCTGCAATAATGTAGAGAAAAATAAATTTATTTGGAAAAAAACCCAACACATAAAAAGCAATTCAACTTAAAAAATACCTTATTAGAACTGCAAAATATAGCTACATTTCACACAAGCTCTGAACTCCAAAGACTACGAATGGTTATCACAACCATTCCATCAGTGTACTTCCACTCACTAGCATAGCAGATCTTAGTACTGCCTACAAAGGCAAGTCCCTCTAACAACCATTTTAAACAGTTACCTCCACAAGGTACATACGGACAAATGTAAAGAACAAGTCACTTTGCGCTACTTCTCACCATATATCTGATTGCTATAGCTTCATCTCACCTATTTTCTGTACAGGTTGGAACACCTCTTTCTATACCAGACATATTGCTCTCCCACAGTTTACTTTAAATATTTACCTTGGTTATTAAACATTCCTAATTGCAGCACATGACACGCAAGTTAATGCAAAGTGCAGGGGAGCCCTGTCAGACACAGGGCAGTTAAATATCCTTTGAAAATTAAAAAAATTAGGAAACAAAGTCACTGTAGTAAAATTCATGTAACTAACTAGAAATCTCCAACTGATGCTTCATTGACAACCAAAAACCCATGTGTTCACTGTGTTGATGGTAAAACATCTTAGATATCATCACAGGTAAGTGTCAACAAACATACTTGCAAGACAGTGCTTGTTTGTTTGGGTTTTTTTTTTTTTCCTCCAAAGGTCAGTCCATTCTTACGAGAAAAAAGTTAACATCGCTACAACCCTCAATTATGCTATACTGAAGCTCAGTGTAAAGCATAGGTTTAACTTACTTTTTCTGGATACTGGTGTGGTCCATAAACATTACTGCTCCGTGTGATAACAACTGGGAACTTAAGAGCAGTAAACATCCATGTGATTACATGAGAAAAATATATACCAGTATAAACTGTAAGGCTTCTTACTGATCAATAAATAATAAACCGACACACCCGCAGTGCTTATTCAAAAAATCTGCAAGCCCTTACAAACATGAATGAATTAAGCTATCCAGTCTTCTGTCAAACAGGCAAAGGCCTCCAGCTTTCTCAGTCTGTTAGAAGCACAAGTGACTCATGTTTGTAATCTCTCAGTCTTGCTATGGAACCACCATTGGACATTACATACACAGACCTGGTTAACTGAAGACTGGCTTACTACTTCTTAGTCCAAGAAAATGTTTTAGTCATTAACATCTCTCGCAAGTCAACTTTATGTCAAAAACAACTTTGCAGAAGGACGTGTCAAGAACAAAAGACTAAAGTATTCAAAATTTTAAATATTTTTGCTTAAACGTATCTGAGTAATAGCGTTTTCTCTTTTTTTTTTTTGGCTTTCACTAGAAACCTAGTCTTAATATAATTTAAGTTTCGCATATTTTACTTCTGTATAAATGTATTTCCTTCAAGATTAACACCATTTTCTTAAATTGCCAATACTTTCTTTGACCATTTTATCAAAGAACATTTTTAGACATTACAGTTCAGATTGTCAAAATTTTAAACCATTTGACCTCTTCTCACTGTCTTGCAGTGTATCTCCACCTAAGTGGTGGACATCCTCCAACACCTCCAAACTACAACACTAGCAATCAGGAAAGAGGTGGCACTGTGTGGACTAGTACTAATTTTTCTTTTATACTCTTATATACACAATACAGACACCTAAGTACGGGCTTGAGTTTTTGAAGCTTGCATCAACTTACTTGGTACCTTTCCCAGTAAGACTGAACAAAACACTCTGCAGCTGCTTTAGAGGAGGCATAGGGATTTGTTGGTCGTTTTGGTGAGGATTCATCAAACTCCTAAAATGAAAAAGAAAAAATTGCATTACTCAATTTCTTTTGCCTAGATAAGTCTTAAAGTTACAAAAGCTGCAGTTGCAACCAAAATAAAAATCCCTAAATATCCAAGCACACCAGTCTGAGAAAGTTACCCTTCCACTTACCGCAGAAGATCAACAACAAAAGACAGTCTATTTTTCAAACACGGGAGGCAGCTAGAATAACAGCACTAATATTTTTATACTTCTAGCAGAGTTCCTCACAGTAGGAGGTCCTTTGATTTTTATCTTGTAAAATAACCACTGTTGACACAGAGAGGTTCAATCCTTTTGAGGCTTGTATTGCCTCAGAGTGCCATTGCACCAGAGCTAGAAAATGGACCTTTCAGTCCTAAATAAAAGGGGTCCATTCTCTCTTTTCTATAAGCTTTATTTCTATAAGAAAAGTAGAATTTCAACCCAAAGCAAGGCTTCAGCAATTCTGAGCTGTTCCAGAACAGATAGCTTCATGGCTATCCTGCCCCTTCTGCTTCTTGCTTGGAAAAAAACAAAAACAAAAACAAAGAAAACCACAGCAGCTACAATAATGAACCAAAGGAAGGAGTGTTTCTACACTGCTTGAGGTGCAATTCGTGACAAATTGCCTTAATACGCGATTAAAAGACTCACTGTTCTTGTCCGATCTTTGGGCTTGAAAATTAATTGACCCCGATCTATTTTTGACCTTCCTCCTCTCAAAAAAAACTCTTCAAGATCTTCTACTACAACTCAAAGAGAACAAAAGCCAGATTAAATGAAAGTACTCTTTAAGGCCCAGAGGCAGAAAAAGTTCACTTGAAGTTGTCTCAGCCAAACCACTGGTCTACATGCAGGAAAACAACATCCTTGGGTATCATAAAAGTCTACGGATTGAAGCTGTGTTGAAGGAACTGGTAACGACATTGCAACAATAAGAAAGTGCACAGGACTCTTCTGAAATACATTAACATTTTCATGGACTATGGCACAACACTCCTTGGATGTTACTTATGCCTTTAGGAAGACGAGCATGCATGATCTGTCTCTTACCGAGCTAAATTACATTTCCTGAATTAAGGTCAGGCATAAATTGGCAAATACCAAAAAGATTTCCATAGAACAAAAAGAACCATCTACATATTTCTACCAGTAATACAGGAACTGTTTCATGTTTGAATTGTCAGTACCTACAGATCTGTTAGTATTTTAGCTGGAGTATAAAACCAGTTCCCTGCCTGTCATGTTCATAGTGAAGACAGAGCAGGAAAAAGTAGAAAAAATAAAATGACAAAGAACATACTGTGCGCATTACTGAAGCCTCATGAATGCTCCAAGGCAAAATTTGTATAATACACTCCTTTGATACCATCTCTGAGGAGTATTCACATGTCATTAATGACCCCAATAGAGTTGCTTTAGATAGCACACATCCAATATAAAACATGCTACAAAAAAACCCACTTCAGGACAATTTTGATACTTAGCTTTCTAGAAACAAACAGTGCTTGTTTACAACTTCCAATATTGTCAGAAATAGGTCAAAAGTCATACATTTACAGAGGCCAAGGAAAGTTAGACTCATTTCATTTTGTTCTCACATTAAAAGCAAGTAAAGATAGAAAAACCCTCACACACTTTCAAACTCACCTCATCAGTGCCACCTCCATATACTTCATCTGTACTGACATAAACAAACTTCTCCACATTGGCTTCATGTGCAGCAGCAACCAGCACATTAGTGCCATAAACATTCACGTAAGTGAATTCCAGGGCACGCCAAAATGAAAGATCTACATTAAAAAAATCCAGACAATTCTGATTAAATTTAGGCACGATGCGGCTTCATACTGAACCATAATATTAGAGGCTGCAATATAGACTGCGACTTTATCACTAGTTCTTCAACTGTCAGATAGCAAGGTCATTATTAAATGAAGACACTTTCTGCATTTAAAGACAAAATCCTTGCTCTCAACAAGAGGCTGGAATCAAAAGCAAAAGCCTGTTGGCTATGGATCATTCCATCTGAAATAGCATTACCTCACTTTATTTAGGAGACAGCATAACTACTTCTCCTCTCCACTAGGAAGGGACAAGCTCAGTAAGAAAAGTATCATTCAAAGACAGTTGCAAGATGCAGTAATATAAACCTATTACTTTTATTTAACTAGCACCTTTTTAATTCTTAGAATTGTTCCACTGACCTAATGACTTTAGGCATATCAAATCTGACAATTCTGATAAATATTTTCTTGGAGAATTCTTCAAGGATTTCTTCTCACGATGAAAGGATGGAATATATGGATGGTTCTCATGAACGGTGTTACGAAAGAGTAGGAATCTGAAATAGGCCTTTTAAATGCAATTCACTCTCTCTCTTTTTAAAGCCCAGGCAGGCCTCTGAAGGCAGCTATGCCTAATTCTTCAGCTTCCACTCTGTGTTTTTTCCTGCAAGGTTGGAGCCAATCAAGTAAAAACTTTAGACTATATACAAACTCTTCTTCCATTGTCTTCATGACTCCACCAGTACACCGTCAGTTACCTGTGTGCCCAGTTGGAATTTAAAATTGTAATGCAAAAAAAAAAAAGCATTACCACGTATGCACAATCAAAACAGACAACAGTCAGACGAAGCACTTTTTAAATTAAGTCTCTGAACCCCCTTAAGTTAAAAAGGTCACCATACCACGCATCCTGTAGTTTGCAGAGACAAACTGTACCCTTGTTTTATATGAAGGGAAAAGACAAAAAAAACCCAACCTGTGTATATTTCAAACAAATATACTTATGGAAAATAATACCAAAACATGCAACAGTGCTCACCTACATGTGTTTGGGCTGCAAAATGAAGGACTATATCTATTTTCTCCCTTTCGAAGAGCTGTTTTATAAAATCAGGTTCACAAATATCTCCCTAAACAGTAAAAAATACTCATTAACATATTATTTTTGACAGAAAATAGTAAGCTTTCATTTGTACCAAGCATCACATAACAAACCATTACAAAGGAAGTGCAGGCTACAAATAGCACTACCAACTGACCTTGGGGAAATTTATCAATGCCACATCTAAAACAAGACCAGATATAAATTTCACACATTTTCAGCAACAGCCTCACGGAAACTCATTTCAGGATTTACATTACTATTTAGCACTAGAAACAGTATCGCCCGCAAAATATACACAACAGAAGTACAGTGTGTAGCTTGCACGCTGAGGCTGAAATGACAAGTTCCCACAGCAAATAAAAGTGTTACTGGAGCCTGGCGAGCAGACAGTGACACCTAGCGACATCATATAAGGTGAAGTGGATTTTCCGTGTAAGTTTTGTGAGAACATATTCCTACTCTAGTTCAGAGCCAGTATAGCTACGCCATTCCTTGTACTATTCCCCTACTTCACGTAGGGATCTGACAGTTTACAGGACGCCTTCCAGAACTCCATGCTATCCCCAGCAATTAAGTGTTAATATATACCCGGATAAGAAGGTTTTCTACAGCTTTCACACATTTCACATCTGGAAACTGTCAAAAACGTTAGGAAAAACAACCAAAAACCTAGTCTGGGAATGCCGAAACTGCATACATTTGCCCAGTAGTCATCCCCTTTCCCCTCATACAACTTTTATTCCAATAGCTCAGAGATAATCACTTACTGAAATAGAGGTATGTTCACAAACGTGTGAACAGCCATGGGGGGTCACCAAACAGGCAAGGATAAGTTCAACTCCCAGCCTTGCCTGGATCTAAGAGATATGTTTAACTTACATCTACTACCTCTGACAAAGTTGCTCCGAAGTTGTTATTTCAGAAAATAAAATTATATGCATTTCTCTGATGTCCTGCACCCTTGCGCAGCCCAGCTAGACAGAGCATCAGTAAGGATTTTCATATAGGGGGAGAACCTCAGCACACAAATGCAGCAGTCAGAATGTTTATCTGAACAATAAATTTAAATCCATCTCCTGTCTGAAGATGAAACTGTGGAAACAGTAAACTAATTTAATTGGCAAAGTTTTGGAAAGAAAACATATACCTTGAATGTTCCCATGAGACCCTATTCCAGAACAACTATGAACTACACAACATCAACAGCAGCAAAAGCAAGAACGTAGCCTGATGTCTAGTGCTAACAAGAGCGTGTTGCACACCATGGAATATGACAAGTGGTAGTGTTTGAAGGTGCAAAATCTAAGACAGCATCAGAAAAGTATGGAGGGGTCGAATCTGAGTCCATCTTGTCCATACCACCTTTCAAAAGTGAAACAATCATCCCTAAAACCACTCATCTCCATAACCAGGCTTTTACCAGTTCTGTACCTTTACTATACAGTAAAGTACATCAACTTGCAAAAGACTACTTCATGTAAGAGATAGAACATACCACATACCGTCACAGACTTCTGTGGGTGAAAGATGAAGTCTATTAATAAAGGTAAACAGATGAAGTAAATGCCGTTATGTCCATCTGATTGTCACACACATTGGCACACTACACACACACCGACTTATTGTTGACAATGAATTAGCAGAAGTAATTTCAACTTTACCATAAACGAAAGCAGCAGCTTCTAGTTCAGGGAGCTCTGGAGAGACCACATTTACCTTGATACGAAAGCATAAAAATCAGTAAAAAGTCAAGTTTCCTAGAAAAGAAGGCTTTATCACCTGGATAAACTTGTAGTTTTCTCTCTCAGAGATAGTTTCAAGATTCTTCAAGCTTGCACAGTAGTCGAGCTAAAGAGACACATCCACACAATATCATTAAGTGGGCTTCTTGAAAGTAAATAAGCTAACTCAGATCCAGCCTAATCACTAGAAAGTTTTGAGAACAAAGTAAAAACTTCTTTCCAAAGAAAAGCTATTTTGCAAGCATACACGATGAAGCTTAAAAAAAAATAAAACTTTGAAAGATATTTTAACTGCAAAAATTCTTAAAAAGAGGTTTCAAACTTCAAAAGCTTCCTTCAATTTTTAAAATTTTTTTAATTTTTTTTTGCAGGTGATAATTTGTGGTAAGCGCAGGACTGTAAGCACGAACAACAGTTAAATTGGTTTTTTTTTTTCCATAGGAACAAATGGGTAGTCAAACAAATAAATAGCATTAATCCATACAAATCGCAACACGCTTTAGATTGCATTAAAAAGAATTTAAAATAGTTTCCACAGCAAGGAAGAAAACAAGCTACTTACCTTATCTAGATTTATAATCAGATAGTTTGGATAGTTTTTCACGAGAGAGACAACTACATGTGAAGCACTGCAGGATAGAAGAAAAACATTTTATAATTATATAGTCAGCTTAAGATAACAAAAAGACACCAAATTACAAATAAGTTTAGCAATATCAAAAGGCTTTGAGGGAAAAGGGGGCTGTACTCAAGACAAGAGAAAGAGGAATTCACAGATCTATTTTAAGATACATCAACATTATTAACATTTATAAATACATGAAGGGTGAGTGTCAGGACGATGGAGCCAGGATCTTCTCTGTGATGTCCAGTGACAGGACAAGGAGCAACGGGCACAAGCTGGAGCATGGAAGGTTCCTTACTAACATAAGGAAAGACTTTTTCACTGGGAGGGTGACAGAGCGCTGGAACAGGCTGCCCAGAGAGGTTGTGGAGTCTCCTTCTCTGGAGATATTCAAAACCCGCCTGGACACGTTCCTGCGTGACCTACTCTAGGTGGTCCTGCTCTGGCAGGGGGGTTGGACTAGATGATCTTTCGAGGTCCCTTCCAACGCCTAACATTCTGCGAGTCTGTGATTATTCTATTCATAATGTCCATAACTGCATACTGTTATGAAACTAAAAATCAGATTAAAAGTTCATGCTATAAGAAAAGAAAGCAGCACTGCTCACAGCCACGTTAAAAACAAACAAACAAACAACAAACTGTTATATGCTGCACTCAATTGCCATTCTAAAATACTTTACATTAGGTACTAGGGAGAACTAAACATTAATCTCTCCTAATTCGCAATACTGACTCCTACCACTCAACTCTCCGATACCACTACTAGGTGTAAGAAGCAATGACAGCCTGACTACCAGGTAGCATCTCTATTTGGTACAGTCTGGTGTACAAGAAGCTCACCCTGCGAGTTCAGGCTTAGCGCCGCTTATTCACACCTCCAGCCTCCCAGCCTAGGGGTGCACGCAGAATTATAGCCCTCTCACAGCTTCAGACTCCGAGCAGGCTGACGGGCTCAACCTTACGACAGACCTGAACTTTCTATGCCTCGAGCAGAGCCCGCAGCACTGGGGAGCGGAGGTGAGAAACAGCAGTCGGTTCAAAGCACCACCACCCCCCCACCCGACCCCGGCTGGGGCCGAGCACCGACTCCCACCGTCAGCGCGGAGAGGCCCCTTCACCGAACACCTTCTCCATCACCAGGGGCGGCGGGCAGCAGCCCAGCTCGCTGCCCAGCACTGACCGCCTCAAGCTCTGCGACACGGGAGAGCCACGGGCAGCTTCCGAGGTCCTGCAGGAACAGCGAACACGGCCCAAGCCAGCGGCGCCACTGAACTGGCCCCGGACAGGCCCAAGGGGGGCGGGCAAGTGAGGCGGCACCGCGGGACTCCGCCCGCCCGCCGCACCGGCCGCCGGGTCCCACTCGCACCCCCCGAAAAAGAGGCCGGCGGGGAGGCGAGGCCGCGCTCGGGACACCGCGGCCGCCACTCACATGAACCCCGCGCCGCCCGTCACCAGCAGCCGCTTCTCGAAGACCGGCAGCTCCGCGGGAGCCGACAGCCCCGACATGGTCCGCGCTTTACGGCGGCAGCCCCCACCGCCTTCTCCCCCCCGATGCCTTGCGCCACGACCTCAGGACTGCGCATGCGCCAGGCGGACGGACGCCGTACCTCTCCCGGGGGTTTCCCGGGCAGGGCCGTAGCAGCCGCAAGAACCCACGTGAAAAAATGGCTTCCTCTCTCCCCGCGCGCCCGAACAACGGACCTCGCCGCCTCCGAAGCGAGCGGCAGCAGCGCCGGCAGGCCGTGCGAAGCGGCCAAGGCTCTGCCTCCGCCTTCAACGGCTAGCGTTTTACGACGCTGGGTCTCAACTTACGGCCGAACCCAGCAACGGACACGTTGTAGCCGGAGAGGCGAGGCGCACGGTGGCACGGGAGGGGCGGACTGTTTGGGTCCCACCCCCCAGGGTGGGCGCGCGCGCGCGGCTCCCATTGGCTCTCTTTCCGCTCCTGCTGTCCCGCGCGCCCGCTTGTAACCCAGCGGGGTGCGGGGTCACGTGACGCGGCGGCGCGGGGGAGGGTAGCGGCGGTGGTGGGCGGCGGGGCCAGAGGATGAGGTGGCGGCTCCTGTGGCTCCTGTGCGCCGCCGGCTGGTGGGGCGCCGGCGGCAAGACCCTGCGCGGCGGCTTCGCCAGCGCCGCCGCCCGGCTGGAGCCGTGGCGGCCCGTGGCGCGGTTCCAGTTCCACGGTGGGTTTCCGAGGGAGGGGAGCGAGCGGCTCCGCGGCTGGGCCGCGCCGTCCCTGTCCGCCGTCCTGAAACGGGCGGGGGCGAGGAGCCGTTGGGGCGCGTTACAGCGGTGCGCGGGGGGGAGCCGTTAGGGCGGCGGCCCGAGGGGCCGGGGGTGCTGGAAGCGGCGGCGGGCAGCGGGGGGCAGGCGGGCAGCGGGGGTAGCCTGGCAGGTCGCCCTCCGCCGGGGCGTGCGGTGGGTCCGCTCCCCCCTGCGGGCGGTGTGGAGCCCGGGATAGCGCCGGAGGGACGATGGGAAGCTCGGCCAGAAGTGGGACCCCGCTTGCCTGAGGCGGGGCTGCACGAAGGCGATGGAAACGGGAGTTGGTAGCAGCCTGGCGTACCGCTTGAACAGCACCGGTGTTTATCAAACAGTGGAAAAGTGCGGTGTGGGTGCTCGGCGCTGTGCCTCCCTCCGTGTCCCGCAGCCTGACGTGGCGGGGGTATCCGGGAGAGCAGAGGCATTTTAGCTTTCACATCCATCTCTCCCTCCCTCCTGGAACTCCACCAAATGAGAGCAAAGCTCAACATTGCGCCTATCTGCTCCGCAACACTGGGTGGGTTTAGTGTCACCGTGCATCGGAATGTGAATTCTCACCTGCTTATTCCCAGTGGCTTTTCTTTCCAGTGTTACCAACTCCTTGTTAGTAATAATTCCTGACTTAAGCAGCCTAGCAGTGGGCTAGAACGGCCGCTGCAGAAATAACGGGTTGGAAAAGGCTCTTCTTGCCACAGAAGTTTTACTTTGCAAAAAGAGATATATGGAAGCATGGGGGGGTGCCATATACAACAAGGCTGTGCTGGTCAGCATGGTTTTTCAATATGCTGAGCATTTTGGTAGCTTACATTATTTTCTTTCTCAGTTAGCTTCATGGCAAAAGCATTCTGTGGAATGCTTCAAAAGACAACCATGAAGATAATACTTACATAGCCTTCCTCCCAGGCTGGAGGAGTAGTGTGAGAGGAAAACAAAAATATTTGCAAGGAAAAGAAGCCAGTGGGATGAAGGAAAATGTCGCACAAGTCTGGTATTAGACTCAAGAGCTACCCTATGATGCTCATAATCATGCTACAAAGGTCATAAAATATTAGACTTTGAACCACTTATTGAGAATCATTGAGGCACAGTCTTTACTTGAACTTGAGAAAACAAAATTTGGGTTGAGAGGAAGGAAAAAAAATGGTTATCTGGAAGTCTGTTTAAAAAAGAAGAGGGGAGGCTGTTTGTAGTAGAGAAGGTTAATGGCATTTGGTTTATGGTGAAGGTTTGTTTAAGTGCCATCGTAGAGAATTGTGCATGCCATATTAGGTTAATGAGATGTATAGAAATTGTTTCTGAAAGTGTGTAAAGACTTTTACAGGAAGCCGTGGTAAAAGTTTAAGAAATAAAGTGAAGCTGTACTGCTGCTACTTATAAAAAAAATCCATGCCACGCTAGCTTTTTCTTTGTAATGACATCAAGGCAGAGTAGTTGATTTTATTTTTTAAATATCAAGGTGACCATGCTGTTCTGTGTGTCAGAATCAAGAACGTAGCAGTAGCTGTGACAAAAGCAGCTCGACTTCACCTGTTTCAAGCACAGGAATGGCAGAAGCTGCAGAACAGTGTCCAAGATCACAGCTGTACAGAGAAGTTCTCTAAAGCTCAGCTGACAAGTGAGTTGCTACTTTTTTCCCCTTAAGAATTTGGTTATCTGTGTATTTAGAAGCCTGTTATCTATGTATTTAGAATATTTATTTTGATGAATTTGGACTTTGCATCAAGTTAAGTAAAAGCAGGACTTCGGCCTTCTGTGATTAAAATTTATTACAAGGAAGTAAAACTGCTTTTGTTTGAATCGCTTCGGAAGACTGTTTGCAAGTTATGGTTTAGTATACTGCTGGAAAATGAACAATCCTTAACAAATAATGACTTTAATGCAAACAGCCAAACTTTATGACCAGTTCTAGTCTCATGCTGTCACTTGTACACAACTCAGAAAGGGTACATGTTTGGCTGAAGATTTCGTTTACTCATTCAGTACAGAGATTTTCTTTAACTCCGTTTGGAGTAAAAGTCAGTCTTTTTAATCTCAACCTTTTTCCATAAAAAAAGATTTAAGTTGAGTATTTGAAAGAATTTACAAAGAATATTGTAATATGAAACTGGAGAACCTGAGAATCTAAACATTTGGGACAGTCAAATGTACAGTTTGAATTGTGACTTTTATTGCAGTGGAATGAAAAAAATTAGAGGCAAACTGATGGAGCCTGCTGCAGTTACCTCTAAACTTCTGAAGTGAATGCTTGTAAGGTGGGAGTATATAGCCCAAATACACAATAAAAGGGTAGTTTTGTATCTGCAAACCTTTTTTCTGTGTTCTTTTTTTTTTCCTTTCACAACCTCACAATCATTAGTTTTCCTTTTTTTTTTTTTCTTCTTTTTTTTGTTTTTCTGTCTGTAAGGTCATCTGCAAAAGTTAGTCTGGGTTATGCTGCCTTACTTTGTAACTTGCTTGTATTATCATTTAATGTTCTTTCACCCTTAATTTTGTAATTTGGTATTCATGCCTGAATCTCATATTCGAATGTCTTTAATATTTGAGCTGAGAATTATACCAGTGCAGAATTTGCAGGTTATCTTGTTGTCTTTTGTTTATGAAGGAACATTTCTCATTTGTCAGGAGGCTCCTGTTCTCCAGTTCCACGGAAGTTGCATTTTTCAAAGACAAGAGAACCAAAATAAAATAGCACAAAACTGTCACGCTTTGATGTACAAACCATGTTAGAAAATTTTTAATATACTATCAAAGATGAGCTAGTCAGGATAAAGCTTAACTTGAGTATCTTGTCTAAATGTAAAAGAACACTAAAACACTGAAGCATTCAGTTATATAACTGGAAGACATACTGAAATAATATTTTTGCAGCATTTATTGATCATAATATTATAAAACCTACTTAAAGCATAATTTTTCCTTTAAGAAATTAAATTAATATTAGAAACTTCACTCATCTGTATATCTTAAGTGGATATAGCTTCTCTTTTAAATGCATTTCCTCTGTGTGGCCAGACCTAGAGTAACAAATTGGCCTCCTGGAACATTGTCATAATGCAGTCTTACACAGATGTCACTTCTAAGGATGTAGTTCCTTTACACTTGATCTGAGCTGAACGTGAAGCGCTGCTGAAATGGCTAGCAGTTAGCCTGCCGCTCCTGTCTGTCCCAGCAGTATATTCTCTGTTTTCTACTGTGTTTAAGAATCATATGACCACAGGGTGAGTTGGATCTGTTTGCTGATCTTGGGCAAAATCAATTACGTTTTTATTTTCTCTCACTTTGCATGAGTTAGCTTGCAGATTTGATGGAAAACTGATTAAACACGCTCTGTGTGATCCTTAGTCTTGATGCAAGTAACACTGTGTCAGAACTTGGCTGAGAGTTGAGATGCAGAGTAAAGCCACCCCTGTTAGCTGCAGTTTGCCTTTTGTTTGGATTAAGCGCCATATGGAATCCTAAATCTGCGGTTTTTTAAATCTTGGGTATTTTGAAGGGAGCTGGTTCACTTTGTGTGTTTGATTGATAAGTTATGTAGCTCCAGAGTGGAATGCAGATGTACCATTGCCTGCGCAAGGCCAACTGCCTGTGTTAGAGCACTTTTTTTTTTTATTTTCTCTGGTTCCTGTGTTGTCTGAGTTTGTACTTCATGACAATTGCTGCAAAGAAATTTCTTCCTGGATCCTAATATTGATCAGTTCATGTCTTCAGAGAACAGAAAATAACTTATTGAAGTGGAAACAAGTTTATTTAAATTACATGTATGTTTTTCACAGGTAGGCTTCGAATTAGAAATTAGTTCTAAATTTTGTCTGCAAAACATTTAGGGATAATGAGTTTGATAAGGGTTGTTTTGTGTGTGCGTTTGAAGCTTTTTCATTTAGAAAGGCCTTTGCATAAATAACAGAATAGCTTGTTTTGTAGATTATTTTTTTTAATTAAATTTTTCTCTTTCCTCATCCTTCGCCATTGTCATCTTAAACTGTTAAGATTAATAGAGTAATTCACTGTGATTAACAGTCCAGTCATTATATTGTTACTGCTTCTACAGAGATGGCTTTCGTTTATGGTTGAGCTGATTAGCACTCAGGTTCATTAATCAGTGTAGTAGTACTTACGGTTCTTGCAGTTTCATCCAAATATAGACAGCCACAGATTTCATTTGTGGCAGGTGTTTATTTTGGAGAGATTGTTCTTGGTTAACAGTTGCTTTTAGGAACAATAGAGGTAAGATGAAACATCAGTCTTTTGCACAGTTAATTTTAAATGGAATCTGATTTGAAATATGCAATTTTATTAGACGATAGTCTCAGCCCGTAGCTGTCAATTGAAATTCGGTCTGTTGCGGTGTGGGGAAGATGCTGTAAAATATGCTAAGTTGCACCTATTTGTCCTGTCAGTACTGTACTAGAGGATGAAAGTGTGCTAAGCATAGGAGACACAGTTCGCAGTTACTGGCTTCTGGCAGAAGGGAGCTCTCCCAGCAAACCCGAAAGCTGAGAGGTGGAAGGCGGTACATATCCTCACCAACTCTTGCCTTCACCTATTTGAAGCAAAAGATGAATTTGGAAGTCTGGTCTCTGGTGTTATGCCTAGCTTTCAAAACAAAGATGCTTTTGTACTGTATGTAGTTTATAACCTGTATATGATGTTGTGGATTTAAATTTTATCTTCATTCAAAGATGAGTTTTCTAAAAACAAACTAATCAAGTATTTACTCCTATTTTTGTTTGTTGTTTTCTTCCAAAGTGACTGTGAACCACACAGAGCAAAATCTGACAGTGTCCCAGATTCCTTATCCGGAAACATGGTATGTGTTTTATGTAGACAAGTTTACCTGCGAGGAGAATTATTCTGAATCCGAGGATATTCAGTTTGAAATGGTCTTACTAAACCCAGATGCAGAAGGGAATCCATTAGATCACTTTAGCGCAGGGGAATCTGGTAAGATTTTTTTTTCTTAAAATTAGATTTGTAAGTTAAGGATCTGATCACCCAAACAAATCAATACTTACTATTCTTGGAAAAGTATGGGGAATGGATAGCAGAGTCTCTAGTATTTCCTGTTCTACTTTCTCATGGAGAGTGAACTTTAATTCATTTTCTAGCATTACAGAAAAATCCTGCCCTTTCTCTAGACTGACTTTCCAAAACTTGCCTAACTAGAAGTATAGATGCACAAGGAAAGTTAGTGTTAACATCTTTGCTGATAGGTATTTTTCCCATGTTGAAATTGTAAGCTTCCTCTTGAATGTGAATTTAATCCCCAATTTTAATCAATTCATTACATTCCTTAGCTTGTAAAATTTGATTCTGTGTGACGTGAGTTCATGCACGATAAAACATTTTGCCAGTACAATTACAGTTCAATGTTTAGGTCTTTCTAAGTATCTTAGTCACAGGCTGCAGACTGGATATTTGTCAGTCCTGATTTTATTTTATCTAAGAAATGCAATTTTAAATATTTAAACGTGCAAAGAAAAACTTTTAGAAGTGACTCAAGACAGCAGCTAAAGAAAAGCCTACATAAAATCATTTGCTTTGGACAGTCCAAACCAACCTAACGTATGCTTCATTGCAAAGCTTAGCTTCCTGGCTCTGGGATGCCTCATTAACAGGCCACTAGCCAAGGTCTGTTGTAAGAGAAGAGCCCAACAGGCTTATTCTGCCTTCATATACAGATTCAGCCTACATACCCAGAATAACCCTAATTGCTGTTCTCAGAATCATATGCCCTGCCGTCATTCTTGGTCTCAAGAGGATTTAGAGGGAACAAAGGCAGCTCCATTTTTGAAGGGAAGAAAATATTCACTGAAACATTTAGCAGACTCTGTAGTAAAGTAGCACTGTTAATAATTCATTTTTCAAGGCTTCTGAATTGACTTACCTGTCTCTTTAACTTCTTAACTGTGCTGCTTAATCTATGAACTTAGTTGGCAGTTCTTATTTGGTGAATTTTGTATCCAGAAGTGAATTCTAGGTTAATTTACTTATTCTCAAAAAGCAGTAGTAACATTCTTTTGATGACTCAAGGGACAAAGCGGCTAGCTGTAAGATGTCATGTGGCCCTTGAGAGCAGCGTACAGACCTCCTAGAGAGGCATCTCAGCTCTATATTAATTTTGTAGGAAGGCTTTGAGCACTTGGAAGCAGAACTCTTAACAGCTTGCACGCTGAGTAAGGAGGTGTATAAATATGTTGAATGCATGTATTTAGCTCTAACAACTAGGAAACAGGGTGAGCGGTACATGCCAAGTCCTCCACGGTTGTGGAGGAACACCTCTGTTTATTAAGAATTAAAACGTGCATCTGTGACAGAATCCTGAAGTTAAATGCCTGCATCTACCTTCAGAGAACTGAGCGTTTAATATCTCTTTTTCTCTCTGTCTCTGTCTCTCTCTCTCTCTCTCCTTTTTTTTTTTTTTTTTAAATGTGTCTTTGGGGAATAATGATTGTCATTTTTCCATAGAGGTGTGCAGCTTAGAACATTAGGGTATCAGAGAGAAGATCCAACTTCATTTCTTGGTTCTTTCATACAGGTGACTAAAACAGACATAGTTACAGGTGGTTCTAGTTAGGTCATCCTGTACTTCAGTTACTAAAGTTATGGCCAGACACAGGAGATCTCAAAATTAAATGTACTATGGGAAAGAACTGAGACCACAACCTAGTGATTAAGGTGTTTGCCTTGAGAGAGGAGGAGGCCTGGCTTCTGATCCCAGGCCAGCAATCTTTTATCATTTCATATGGTAGGGTTTTTTATGTAAGACATGATACCAGTGGAATCCAGGATTTCTAAGGGCAGCTGACTAGGCAGGCAGCATTTTGAAGATCTTTGAAGTTAGGTATTTAAAATTAAGGTACACGTGTTTTATTTTCTCTGTCAACTCTAGGTTATCTGAAAGTCAGGAAACTTAAAAAAGACAGGTTGAAAATTACCCTGCTGGGTTGTTTATAGTTGTATTTCAGTGCAACTTTCTCTTAAATCCTTTTGGTCTTAAGCCAATCATCCACAATCTGTCTTTGACTGGAAGGAGCTTTATCCTAAACGTTTAGTGTTTACTAAAAGCTAGTTGGTTTTCCTGGAGTTTTCCATATGTACCCACTCATCATGGTGAGAAATAACTAATCTGCAGAATCCTTGCCATCTTCAGCGTGTGTCTTAAGAAGCAGAAAGCCAAAGAGTAAAAGAATTAGATTTTGGTCTAAAATGCATATCTTTGTTATTCATAAATCATGCTTTCATGTAACCATCATACAAGAGAAGCAGAGTGGCCCTGTAATTTTTGTTTTATGAGTCTTTATTACCTTGTGCTCTTTTTCTCATGTTTCACTGTATGTATGTCCAAAATGATAAATTTTAGCCATAGAAGTTACAGTACTAGTGACTATTCAGAACTTATCCAGTTCTAATGTTTTTCAGCTTAGATACAGAAAAGTTGTAATTGCTCAGTTTCTAATCTCTGGGTGGAGCTGGTTGGAAGTTTTTAGCAGAGTTGTTTTGCTGCTGGAGGAAAAACATTGTTCAGAATCTGATTCTGTGGACACCACTGGGTTTCAAGGAAGGCTGGAGAAGGAAGACATAAGTTTTTTGTGAGAAACGTCTGTTTATCGATTTCTGCTTATAGCTTACTGGCTTTGACCCTTTGGGAGCTCGTGTGATGGGTTCCAAAGCTTCTGGACAATAGAAGAGATTTCCAGGGTCAGAGTCTTCAAGGAAGCACTTTGTCAGACTACTGCCAGACTGAAAATTAGAGGACTTCTGTTTTGTAAATAATAGTAAAAAGTTTGGGCATTTTTTTCAGATTGGCGCAAAAAAATCCACTGTCAACTTACTGTTCTCTGTGCTATTTTTCTTTATCTAGCAGTTTTCTGTCTTCGTCAACTGTGCTGCTTGGACTATTTTATGTGGAGGAAGGGTGACACCCAGTGGTTAAATAGGTGCAACAGAAATCTGTTCTGGGCTTCTCTCGTGTCAGATTGTACCTTTCAAAATTGAAGCAAAAAAAAAAAAAGTTAAAAATTAATCCTTTAATAAATATGTTCCTGACTGATCAAATGGGCTACAATTATTTCCTGTTTATCAGGAAACTTTATGCTACTTGATACTATTTCAGTAATTGCTACAAAGCTATTTGTATTTTAACAGAATCTCTCCTACACTCAGAAAAGATACTGTTGAATAAAAAAATACTTTGTCAGATCAAATAATAATCAGCTCTGGAAAAATTCGGTGACTTCCTTGGACAAAATAGGCTAGGATTTACTCATTTGAAGTGTACTAACCTTTTGGGTGACAGTTACTAAGTATTTCCCAGCAATTACATAAAAAAACCCCGTATTTTGTTTTAGTTATTTACTGCTAGTAGCAATGTTTCTTTATAAAAACTAAGCAGTGTTTGTTGGTTTTTTTTTTTTTTCCCCCCACAGGATTACATGAATTCTTTTTCCTGCTTGTCCTGGCATACTTCGTAACTGCTTGCATATACGCACAGTCCCTATGGCAAACAATTAAGAAGCGTGGACCTATGCATACTGTGTTAAAGGTGTTGACAATTGCTTTACTATTGCAGGCTGTTTCAGCTTTTGCCAACTACCTGCATTTCTCGAGGTATCTTTGCTTATTTTTGCTTTAAGACTTGAAGAACATTGTGTTGTAAAGATCAGTACATGATCTTTCCTGTGGTGATTGTGACAAAACATAGAATTGACTTTTTAGAACTGCATCATTGCCTAAATGTACATATTCAAGACTCACTCACTTAAAAAATATCATCTTTTTATTCTTTTATCAGTTATTCTAAAGATGGAATAGGAGCACCTTTTATGGGAAGTCTGGCAGAATGTGAGTATGCTTGTCTACTGTTTCTTACGTATTCCTACGCATTAATCTGTATAATACATTAGCGAATCCTGTCGTAGGACTGTATCACTGGTTTTTTAACATAAAATACTAGAAGCTGCTCTTCTGAAAACCAGGGTTTATTCTAGATGTTTACAATCACTGTTCTAAAGTTATAGTTGTGGTATTGTTTAGGATTTTTGAAAGGATTTTCTTGTCTGAAGATTCCTTCGTACAAAGACTTAAATACATGCATATCACATGAGTAAATGTTTCAGTACATTGAAGGGTTTGCAGAGTTTGCATCATCTAGAGTAGTGAAGCTTTTTAGAATACTTAATTACATTTTATGGAGTGTTGTCATTTCACTAGTGAATTAAACATTTATTATAATGGAAAAGTAGGTGTTTTACAGCATGAGCGATATGATTAGTGTGATGCAAAAAGTGCTTATGTAAAGAATTGGTGATAACAAAGCATTTTTCTTCACTCTGTAGATATTCTGAATTCTCACTGGAGCTGAATTCCTGTAACATTTTCCCTCAAAATGCACTAAGTTACTTTTCTTGGATTCTTCAGTGTTAAATGTTGTTGTTGGTTTGGGTTTTTTTTTCTGTAGCTCACATTTGAAGCATTGGGTTTTTTTTTTCTCAGCAAATACATTGAGTTTTGATTGGCTTGAAGCACCCCCAGAAAGTAGTACTGTGGTAGTGAGATAGCGTTGGAGAGTAACAGCCTATATAGAAAAATATTTCCCTTCCTAGAGTTCATTTAGAAGCTTGCAGTTGGAATTAACAGCCTCTTGATGGCACTTGGCACCACGGTAATTGCTTCTTTCTTGTTTTAACCATTTGAGTTAGCAGCTCCTTGCAGCCTCTCCAGCAACTGTATTATTAAACTTTCCCTCTCGTCTCTTGAAATGCAATTAAATAGAGAATATGGAGGTAGTCATAACTCCTCCCCAGTGAGAAACCCAGTGTTAAATACACAGCCAGAACTTCAGAGAGAGTAGCTTCATGTTAGATTTTCTGTGTATTGTTGTGAAGAGCCCACTTTTATTTACTTAAAGCAAAGGTTATTAAGAATAAAACTTTTTTTTTTTTAATTTTGAAAGAGAGTTTTTTCTATTCTACTGTTCTTAAGGTTCATGGTTCCCAAAACAGTAAAAGAACAGAAGTAGTAGAAATGTGGAAAGCTTTGTTGTCAATTACAGTTCTGAAGAATGGCTGATAGCAAGTAGTATAGTTTGAAGATGGAAGGTGCTACTGTTTTTCCTATATCACAACAGAAATCTGAGTTAAAAGTAAATGGTAAAATTTCTGTTTGCTGCAGTGGGGCTAGAATTTCTTCCTAGAAACCTGTTCGGATGCTATCCCAAGCAATTACTCTTTTCCTACCGTCATTTTGTCTTTACCATGTGTAAAGACTTGACCCTCAGTCTAATTTATCGCCAGAGTTAATCACATAAATCATACAAATAATGCTGGCACTCACAAGCATTACAAATAGTGACCTTTTAACTTTTGGTAAGACCAAAATGTGAAAAGTCAAGGAATATTATTGTGAATATTATATTATTAACAGCCAAAAAACATGAGCTGTGATGAAATCAGACAAATATGGTATCAGCTCAGTAGCAGTGAGTTTACGCTGACCCTGGATATCATGGGATTATTGTAATTCTAGAAATTTCTCTCAACCTTCTTACTTTCTGGCAAGGTATATGAGATGTCAAAGATTAAAGCTGGTACTGAATTTTTATCTTATACCGTTTTGTCTGGAAATCCATTTGAATTGTTGCCACACTGAAGCAAAGCAGTATCTATATCCAAGATGTGATTGAGAGATGATGTCTGGCTATAACTTATAGGGCAAGCTATCTTAAGGAGAGACAGAAAATAAAATGCTCTCTACAGCGTCCAGATTTGTTGTAATTTTTCTACCTTGGATTTGTGACACTGGCATGCCTTGGGTTCACATAACAATTTTTTTCTAGCAAGTACTATGTCTCCACAGCTAGCATTGTGAAATAATTCCAAGATCATTTTGCCCAAAATCAGTGCCAGTTCATTTTATTAAAGAATGAGCAAGTTTGTATTTACTGAAAGCTCTTGACATTTCTTAAACAGCAAAGGTGTCTGAATACATTAAGAAGCGTTTAAGCATATAAACTGTGAGAATACCAAATATATCTCAGGAATAACATGTTGAGGTCTGTTTTATATCCATATTTTGCTAGTATTGATGAGCATCGGGGAAATATTGTGTCTGATGTTCATTTAACACACTTCGCTGGTGTGCATATTAATCTCTGTACAGAGGCAACATTTTCTGTGCCAGTATTTTTAGTAAATGTGGAAGTACATTTATCTTTTATAATACAGTCCAGTTGTATAAAAATAGAAGTTTGCTTTTGTGACATAGAAATATTTTTTTTGTACCTGATAGTGTAAGTGGAAATTACAAATAAGGAACAAATTTAATTGAACTAAAATATTAAATCATGTGAAATCAAGTGAAAAAGGAAGTATTGTTGTCTAGTGCCCAATCTCTAGCTTCCGAACCGAATTTGAAACTTCCATAATATAAGAATCGGGTTTTTTTTTCTTGTACATCTCTGCTACACCGGTACAATGAGCCAGTTTACTCTCAAGTCCCAGCACCAACTTAAAAATTGTTCGGTGAGTTTCAAAGACCTACCAGGTCTATAGCTAACAATCACCCAGAAAGAAATCTTCAGTTCTTTCTACTGTTGGTAGTACTTCAACAAGGCTGACATTTAATATATTCTACCTTGAAGATTTCTTTATTCAGCCACAGCTTCAAACACAGGTTTGAGACGCTGACTAAGAATGTAACTTTATGGAGTATGTGTTAATTGTTCCCAAACAGAGGGGAAAAAAAATGGACATAGCAAAATGAGACAAAGGTAGTTTGCATTTAATAAAATGAAATACAGGCAAGTTGTTGCTCCAAATGGAATTTGTGTTAGGGTTAGTCATTATATTTTTCCCTTTAATATCTCAGAGTGGAATTTGTCCTAAATATTTGTGCTTTCTGTTGCAAGCTACTGCATCCTTAAGACAAAGTGCGATTAATTTAAAGTACAATGCAACTATCTGATTTTGGAACAAAAGGTTTTCAGTGCAAAGAAAGGAGTTCATTTCATCGTGTTTCATATTTGCAGTGTGATTAACATACATACGATTTTAATTCTTTAGCATTTGTAAGTCCATTTATGCAGATGGAGTCCTGAGCCCAGACTTCTTTGATACAAGAGTGGGCTTGGGAAGGATGTGGCACTGTGCCCATGTTGTTGCAGAACTGCAGCGTAACTAGAGGAAGGCTGATAGTGATCTGTTCAGTCACTGGAAACTACTCAAAGTACCCACATTTTGTGGCAAAGCCATCTCAGCTAGTCAAACTATCATCAAAATTATGACTAAAGGTGATACAGAGGCGTGAATGTCCATCCTTCATTTGTGGCTCTATATAATGTTTCTCTTTGCTTTAGAAAAAAAAAATATTTTTGTGTTGACTGTTTATTTTTCTTTTGTTTTCAATAGTGTGTGACATAGTCTCACAGATCCAAATGCTATATTTATTGTTGAGTCTGTGTATGGGTTGGACGATAGGCAGAATGAAGAAATCTCATGGCAGACCTCTTCAGTGGAATTCCACTCCAACATCTACTGGCATTGCTGTAGTAGTTGTTGTTACACAGGTTTGTATCTTATATTCATTCTTATACTGAAATATACAGCTGCTATTAAGTATGACAGAAGTGTGAACCAACTAATTTCAATATTTTATGAGGGAAGGAGTATCAAGACTGGAAAAAAACCCACAGCATAATGTACACCTAGTATGTCTAATAGGTAACAACACCTTCTCTTTACTTTAACAATTTAAGGTGTAGCTCCACAGTATGTTTTTGTTCAGCAGTAAAACCACTTAAGAAGTTCCCACAGTTTTCCAAACTCCTGATTGTGCCAATTGTTCATAGCATTATACTGTAAACCAGATCAATGCAATGATCTAGATTGTGGGGGAAAAAAAAATATATATTTCAGCACAGTCATTTTACTGATGTGATTTATAATGTGATCCTATAAATAGCTGTAATCAGTACAACTGAGAGGTGATGAGCTACCTTGTGGGGGCTGACAACAAATAGCATGAGAGGAAAGATGAGAAAAGCTGCTGTGAGAAATTCTTTCTGTCACCAAAACAAAATTGAAATCCTCGGTGTCCTCCTCCTCTTAGAACCACTCAAATAGGATGTCTAATGGGCTTTTAAACAATACAAGGGAATTCTTGAAAGGTTCATTTGCAGGATTGGTCTTGCAAATATACAAATGATCTGACACATAATTTCATTCAAATATTTTCCATTAGTATAAATTAGAAAGTCAAGTAAACCAGTAACTTAAAAGTAAATTGTAATGGAGATCATCCAACCCTGGTGGTGCCTTTTGTAAACAAATTTTTTTAAATCGCAACATAAAACCAAGAGAATCTGAAAGCAATTGAGAAAGAGAAGAGCAGGGAGAAACTGGAGACAGTAATGAGGAAGAGATTATACTGAAGATTTTGTGCCATTTGAGTGGTATCTGTAATTAGTGCTGCTTCCAAACTAAATAAGTGGACTGCTAAAACATTAAGAGTAGCTGGGAGCTGACATTTCTTGCTAATTAAGAATATAAACCAAAGGCTGTTAAGGTCAATGGGACTGTTGAAATTTCAAGATAGGTTCGTTCCACCTTACTTTGACACCCAGCTAGCACCAGAAATTTTAGATGCTGGTAGTAAAGAAGGGTTCTAAAGTATTTAATTTTATTTATGTCTCTCCACTCATACATACATACATATGGGTGTGTTAGTACTCTGTCACTTCAGGCTGGAAAGTTTTTTTGTTGTTGTTTCCTTTTTGGTATACATAGAAAGGACACTCAGTGTCATTACCTTGATCTTTTTTTGTTTGCTACTTGTGGTAAAAATTTGGGCAGGTATCATATGTATATGCTGCTTTCCCTGGTACTGGTCCATTACACATCTCTGTTGGGTCTTTGAGCACCACTGGAGCGTTGGTACAAATAATTGCTAGCACAATTTGGCTGTCTTACTTTTCACCACGAATGCACAGCTCTGCCACATTTCTGCTCCTGGTACCATTGGGAATGTCAGGTTTGGCAGGTGTCTTGTAGGGAGAGAATATGCATATCAGAGTGTGTCATTGCCTGGGTAGTTTTGCACCCCCATCTCAGTATCTGCTGTCTCCAGCAAAAGTGCCCTGACACCAAGAGTATCCTTGCCCCATCTGGAGAGGGTGTTTTCTATCTCATGGTTCAGTACATACAAAATATACCTTCTGCCAGATTTCTTCTCCTTAATACAGAATGCAGCTGTTGAACTCAGGCGAGCAGGATCCAGGCCTCATCACCTCTGTCAAAGATGGTGAGCTCAGGACTTCATTCTCTGGATTAGTCTGTTGTTCACTGGTCTCTCTAGATTGATGTGGGTGTTGGACCTGCTGTAACAGGGCAATCAATGAGCACTTTTAATGATTAAAAACCTAGAATAACCTCCTTTCTGTCATGCTCTTTCCCAGAGATTCTTAATGGGAGAGCCAGCTTCCTCCCATGCCAGAGGTTGGACAGACTTATGTGGATAATCAGAGATGTTCTGAGGGCTTGCTGTGGAGGATGCTGAAAACTGCATGTGTTACCTTAACGCAGCAGATGGAGATTGAACCGTGTTAGTTTTACTGACATTCTACACTACCTGTCCTCATGTCATCTTCAGGGAAGTTAAGCAAGTGGACAGCCTGGCAAACATGTTGTTCTTCAATTTAACTGCTGTTTTGACTGGCAAACTATCTGACCCTGTTTGCCTGTTAATAGTTCAAATTACTCAGCAAGTTTTCAGGGTTTTTTTTCTCCTTTTTGTACTGATGCTATGGACTCTTCCTTTTTGTTCTTTCAGAAACACCAGCAATTTCCCAGGCTGTGTTTACAGGTTGCCATCAGTGTGGGGTGGACACAACCTCCCAGTCAGCAAATCTCTTGTGGTCTTTGCAGCTGCAAACAGGTAGCATCTCAAAAGAGTGACAAGTCTGCCATTCAGCATCTGCCTTTGCCTTAACTTGTTCTTTATTTCAGCTTCAGAACAAAAGATTCCCAGGCTGCTCTGCGTCCGTTAAAGATTCCATTCTTTGCTGCTGAGACACAAACCTTGTTCAAAACTATTGATGGCAGGCCTTTCCCATCACATAGGCCTGAGCAGTTTCAGCTTTCAGGGCTGATCGGAGTGGAGGCAATGATTCTAGAAAGATAGCTGATCACTTTGAACCTGACTGAAATGACATAGAATCTTAACTGCATTAGTCGTCACGTTTCACAGAGGTTCTTATATGCACCCCCAAAGGTGTGCTCAAAATAGGCTCTGTCTCTGATCTTGGATCTAAATCATTTTTACCATACTGACATTGCATGACATCAGATACCCAAGTACTAGCTATGGTTAGAAGCGGCTAGTTAATCCACTTTACTTTGTTGCTACTTTTAATTTTCCTTTAGTTTCCCCCTTCCCACTCAGAGATGATCTGTCCCATGAGAACCTGCCTTTACTGGAGATTGATATGTTATCTTGGCTTGCCATAAAGTCAGTGTTGGCATAGCAAAGGGGAGGAGGGGTTCTACCATAATTGTTTCCTCATGACAAAAGAAGAAGAGTGTCTGGTTCTTCATTGTATGGACGTGGAGGTTCAACTTGTATATCTGGAACATCAGGATGATGTCCGTGGCAAACATTCTTCTAGCATTTGAAGAGCAAGACCAGTACTGGACAGTGGTGTCCTCTGTGACCCAAGATAGGTCAGAAGTATGTGCAGGTGAAGGCAGGCAGTTTGAACAGTGTGCTATGTAAACAAGAAGATGGTCATTCTCCTGTGCTTTATGAAGAAGCAGTTGTGACTTTAAGGTTGGACATAGGTATTGCACATAGGTATTTGACTTAGCTCTTCAGCTACCTGGCTCATCCAGTTCTTTTGTCTACAGCTAGAGCAGAGTTGTTCTTTTGGATAACAATTAGAATTCCCTCCAATTTCTTCTCAGAGCTCAAACGTAGTTCTACTTGCTGTCAACAACAAAAAAAAAAGACTCTGATATCCACTTCAACAGATTCATGTCTGAGTGGTTTTTTAGCTTGTTCCTGATATTACAGCTAAGTGATCTGATGTATGCCTTTCTGTGGTCAAGGTAAAGGACTTCAGGGCTTTATTGACCTTAATTTCTCAGGCATAGTCAGACAAAGAGATTTTGACTTCAAGGTCATGCTTGTCTATGAAAGCTCTTCCTTCGTTTAGAACAGATTGCCTAATCCTTTGTAACCTAGAAATGCTCCATAGCACAGATTTCTTTTTTTGTAAGATCCTGCTTTTCTTTGGTGAGCAAGAACAATCCAGTAAGTAAGAGCAATGACACATGTTCACCTTGTCTGAGTTTCCAGTGTGTTGCACTGACTGTTCCATCTCTGCCTCTAATGCAACTGAAGGAAGCTGGACTTCTGTGATCTTACATTGCTGTCACTACACACGGTCTTTGATCAGCTGGTTTCTGTGTTGTTTATACTCTTTAAAGGACTAGTCCAGAGCATACCCTGCTGTCGGACACTATTTTCCCATGGGGATATGGACTTTGTTCTCATGATTCCTTTACCCCAGCTCTTTGTCATCTTCTCATGAAAGAGGCGTCCTTTATTGTTGTTACTATTGGTGTAGGTTAAAGAAAATTCAAACCCTCATGAGCTCTGTTCTTTAAGGTTAAGCTATCCCTGAGATCTAACTAAAGTTTCTTCTTGAAGCAGTATCACCGTTCCATCTCCACCAGCCTATATTTCTTCCCCCCAGATATGTGCTTAAGTCAGGAAGATTCTGTATGTAGGAGATGATTGGGGATTTTTATTTTCTCAGGCAGTGTATGTCCAGTCCAGGGAAGTGAAATACTTCAGCTTTACACTTCCCAAGTGTAAATACCAAAAGGCGAAATGCTCTGTACAAGACTGCAGTGATTCTGTAACTGGTAGAACCCTTGTTTGTTGCCTGAGCATGTTCTACCTGGACTGAAATAACTTCTGTGATAGGAATTCATCGATTTCATGCCAAAACTAGTGCTGTAGACACAACTTTAACAAACACTGTGCTGTATCTCAGGGTTTCAGGAGCCATTTAGTCTTATTTCAGTCTTACTTCTTGACAGAATTCTCAGTCAAGTAGTTTGATCATTTGTAGATGTTTGCTTGGGGTTACTCAGAAACAGTCTGTTACTGTGGGAACATTTGAAGCCTGTTGGTCAGATTGTTTACTAGTAACCAGTGGTGTTCAAGATGTGCATGCTTCACATCTGTCCCTCTATCCTTCCATTTTCCATCCAGGTAGCTGAGGAGTGACAGAAATGATAGCAATTGTGCTTGCTGTGTCACGGCCTAGGTGAGTGAGGTGAAAAGCATGAGAGTACTCTCTGAGGATATTCTAAGCAAAAATGATTCTGTCTTGACTGATGAGACTCTAAAGACACCCACCTTTGGAAGGCACAGGTGGATTACACTTTTTTTTTAAAAAAAAAAAAGTATCAGTAGCCTTTTTGTCTTTATGTAGTTAATGTAGTGAGAGTGCCTTTGAATGCCTTCAGAAAGGAATCTGACTAATTTAGATTTCTAAATTGAGGCGTACAATGTCTGCTTCTAAAGGCCTTCAGAGCTACCTCACCCATATAAATCAAATTTGCCTACCTTTCTTCAGAAAGCCTACTTCATTAGGCACCTGAAACGTAAGTGCAAGTTAGATGTGTGCAGTAGGTGGACTGGATTCCCGTGTATATTCACATCTTAAAATGCCATCCGGCTGCTGCATGATGCTGGGAGAGTCTGAATTTTGTGTATTCTAATTTATAACGTTAACATTCCCAAAGTCTTAAAAAGGTATTCTTAGCAAGACCCATTTTTTTATGCAGCAAGTAGGCGCCTGCCTTCTAACCAACTAAGATTCAGAAACCAGGCATTTCTTAGTCTGTTTTTCTTTAGCCAGTCTATCAATACTTTTTCTCATAGTGCTTGTACAAAATTGGATTCTGCAGCAAATGGGTACAGTGCTGAGAGTTAAGGAGGATTACCGTCTTTCATGTAGTTATCTGTTGGCTAGAGTGTTTGTCCAGATGTTGGATCAGCATTTGGAACCTGTGACGCTCCCTTTCCTAGACCCTAGGAGGTTTCTGAGCTGGTTGCTTGCAGAGTCAGGCTCGCTCGCAGTTTCTGACCTAGCTGATGTTGAATTCTTTTCTCCACAATGGCACGGCTTCAATAGAAGGGGTGGAGAGTGGCCCACCCAAGAGCAGCCTATAGCCTGGCAGTTGCAGCGCTCTCCAAGGAGGTGGGAGATGCAAGCTGGATATCCTTTAGGCAAAGAAGGGAATTGTGGGAGATCCAAGTTCAACCTGGGTGAATGCTTGAGCCTTTAGGCTATTGTATAAAAGGGGCAGCAGCACCACCCTCTTACTTCCCCATCTTTGCAAAGAAAAGTGAATCCTGTTAGGATTTTGAAAGAAAAGGCGTAGTCGTCTGCCTTTGAAACAAGCTTTACAGGTTGTGGATCCCAAGTGGAAGGAGACACCTCCCTGTAGCTCTGTGGAATCATTTCAGTGGGCTTCCTGCTGAGTAGGCCGACTGTTTAACATAGTGATTATTTTGGATCTTATGCTAAGGTGCCACTTTCCTTCTATCTAAATTGGAGGAAACTTTAACTTGTCAAACTTCCTAAAAGTTACGGAATGCAAGAAGTCAGACTCTGTTCCTTCCAGTTGCGCTGGGATTAATAGGTAGTGCCAAAAAGCAGTTCAGGTTTTTTGTGTAACATGGCAGTCTCCAACAAGCAGAGTGGAACATGACCAGTTGTGCAGATAATTTAATCTGCGATGGGAAGATTAATTGAAGTTTAGTGTAACCTTGTTTACTCTAAATGTAGTTTGCTGTTGTTGTTCTTTTCCAGAGCTTTTTATTAATTTGGGAGCAGTTTGAAGACACGAATCACCACAGCTACCATTCACACCATGGCTTAGCAAGCGGACTGCTTATTGGCCTCCGAGTTTGCCTAGCTTTGTCACTGGCTGCTGGTCTTTACCAGATCATCACAGTGGAGAGAAGCACGCTGAAAAGGGAGTTCTATATCACCTTTGCCAAAGTATGGGTGACATTAGGGAAACTGATCCCTTCTGCTGTAAATATGATTGTGGCATGCAGTTGACTGAAGCACTAAACTCTTTTCCTTCCCAAGAAACTTAGTGTTTAAGTGTCTGATTTGATTAAATTGCACCCTGTCATCATACTCTGAGTAGTCATTTTAATTTGACAAGGAGCATAGAGCTTTTTTAAACAGAAATCCCACCTTTCATTGTGTGGTTTTCGTTCTGTTGATTGAAAATTAAACAATGGGTTCGTAAAATAGACAGAAATGTAAATGCAATTCCTCTAACTGTCATCTCTTTCTTCTAAGCTGGCATGTAGTCATTTTATAACTTATACTCATCTTCTCTTTCAGGCCTGCATTCTCTGGTTTTTGTGCCACCCATGTCTTGCAACCATTGCTGTAATATTCAGAGAATATCAAAGAGAAAAGGTATGTACAGGCAAGATAAAAGAGATGGAATTTGAATAGTAGTTGTTCTTCATGTTCAGTGTTTGTTAGCAAACTCATGCTCTTAGGCTGTTAATCTTATGACCCTAAAGCAACTTGAAAAGTCTTAGTCACACAGCTCTCATTGATGCTAATGTGAGTCATATTTTACAAAGGCATACAGGGTTTGAATCATCTGAGGGTAATCATTTCTAGGTTAAGGGAGGGAGAGGGGGAGATTGTTAAGTCAAAGGAAAATGTGGAGGGGGTGTTTTATTTTATTGTTTGCTTGTTTGTTTTTTAATTAAAAACACCTTGGGGATTCTTTTAACAAAGCTAATGGAAAGATCAGTGGAATTTTTTTTTGTTGTTTACTTTTTAGTCTTCATCCTTTAAAAGTTTTATGTGGCTAAATAGGTTGCGGAACCTGTAGCTGAACTGTATTTTTTTAGATTAAGAAATCTGTCCAAATATGTAGTTTGGTTTGTAAGTTCCAAACAGTTAAAAACAAAGGTGGACTCACTGGGTTTCTCGGTTGCTTAAATGTGTTGGGAACTAGAGAACTAGTGTGTAGAGCCTGCCATGTTCAGATAAAGTGCACTACTATTCTCAGGTGATTAACTACCTCATTCCAGGGTAGAGTTTGCTGCTTTTCTTTATGGTTGTAACCATCTGTATGCAAATATTTTCTTGAAATTGAGCATTTATTTGTGTAGAGGCTATGTAAGGGAAAGAAAAAGTTTCCACCAAAAAAAAATGTAGTAAATTAAATACTACATCTGATTTAAAAAAAAAAAAAATCTAGAGAGAAAGAAAGACTCCTCTAGAGCTAGTAATGAAAGGACCTTTTGTTGTTGCTTGATGAAAACATCGTCAGCGCAGAAGGACAATCTCGAGAGGTAGGATCAATAAAGGAAATTTTTGCACTATTTTGAGATTTTGAGCTTACTGGAGGGAGAGTACAGTTGCTCTGCTTTTGCATTGTATGCAGCTGCAGTTCCTACCTTATGATAGTTTGTCTGTGTTTCCTTTTTTAAATGCACTTCAATACAATAAAGAAATGCATGATCAATAAATACTGTATTTGTTTAAGAAAAACATGTATTCTAAAAGACTCTCTGTACATAAACTTAGACTTTTGCCTTCTCAGAAACAGTAGTTACCTTAATGCACTTGATAAATACTCCTCACACATCTTTTACCAATTAAGAGACTTGCACTGAAGAGAGGTCTGGCTAAATGAGACTGATAAATTCCTATCCTCATAGCTCCATGATTGTGCTAGTGCAAAGTGTTTCCAGGCTTTTTTTTTCCATTCTGTTTGTTGTAAGAATAGAATATCTAAACATCACCTCTGCTTGTGAAACTGCATGGGTGGTGAATTGCAAGTCTGAAATTCCCCAGAACAGAGACTGCCAGAAGGGTTATGTGACTTGCCCGGGGCTATCTGCTGCTTTGAAAACACCCAGGTGTGAGAGTCTGAATCCTGGACTTGAGATTCATGTTCAAATCTTTTGTAACTGCAGCAGTATTAACAGGTTTAAAGTTAAACCTCAAGCACTTACATAGTATGATGATAGAAATTTATTGTGGGTTGTTTGGTGGGATTTTTTTTTTTTCCACTTACTTTTCCCCTTTCTCTTTCTTTTTTTTTTGTCTCTAGATTATTACCATAGGTGTTATCCTCTGTCAGTGCATCTCCATGGTTATCCTTTACAGACTTTTTCTATCTCATAGTCTATATTGGGAAGTATCTTCGCTGTCAGCAGTGACTTTGCCACTAACGGTATCCTCTGGACATAAAAATCGACATCACTTTTGAGATGTTTCGGAAGAATACATTATGTGCAATAATGACTTACCTATACAGGTTGTTTCTTGTCATAGGTGTGTGATACATTGGTTTCACTGGAAAACTGAGTGATGATATCAGAGCATTTCACAGACCTTTGGGAAAAATCCGTAATTTGAGTAATTTTATAAATACTGTTTTTGTGTAGCATGTGGTGCTGAGCTGTGTCACAGAAAAGTACAATGAATCTTCTCTCTCCCATTCACAGACACAAAAAAAAGTCCTTACTTTCTATCAATACTAGGTTTGAAGGTCTTATAAAATGCAGTTCTGAAAACATCTACAAGCTCAAACAAGTCTGAAATAGGCCAGTTGTGAAATTGGTGTGATGCGTAACGATGAGTACAAGTTCTTTTTATTTTCGTGCTTTAGAGAAAATGCATTTTATGTGTAAGTGTAAAAGAAGGGGAAACAAAAGAAGGAGCATCCCCTAGAAAACACATGTAAAATGTTCACAACTGACTGTGAGAAACTTTCCTTTATTATTGGTGTAAAAGAAAGGCCTTTCTTGCAACTGATGTTCATACTGCTTAAGATTTTAATGGGAATGAAAATAGGGTTTATATCTGCCTTTCTTTTTTAAATGGATGTAACTAAAAATTTCATCCAGTAATGAAGGTCTAAACAGTATTTGAGGCTTAGAAGACATAGCAACATAAAGGTATTTAAAACAGCAGGCTTGCATCTTTTAAAGAAAAAAAAAAAAGGCAAAGTAAATGGAATGGGTGATGTGGTACTAGAATTTTAATCCTGATATAATTCATTTCTGTTACATTGAGGATTCAATCATAATTAAGCCATATACACAGATTAAATTAACAGAAGCATTTCAAATAAATGTTGGTTTCAGTCATCAACTACCCATGAATTCCTGCCCAAGGATACTTAATCAGGATTAAATTTTCTATGAATAATTGAAAAACAAAATACTCACTGGATTTGTTATAATCCATGTTGGCACTGGGTTCTAAGTAGTTGCCATCTTCCATCCATTGTAATGAAGCCATACTACTTTGTGATGCCCTAGCATTCAGAAAGCCAGTGTAAATATATACTTTATTGAAGTGCCTATTTATTGAGTATGATTAAAACTTGCTGACATTTTTTTTTCCTTCATAATAAGAACATACCTATTGCCATTGTGACTGAAATCTTTCTTTTTGGATTTAGTTTAGTATTTGTCAAATTTTATTTGACAAATTTCTTTTTGTATGTGTGTGTTACTTCACAACATGGATTTTATTTTCTAGTAAATGAATGTTTGTTTCTTCTTAACAGTGTATATTTAATTATGTCTCTGTGAAAATGGGAAGACACCGGAGTTCCAGCTTCAAAATAGCCGTGACTTTTCTATTCATGTTTGCCTCAGTTGTGAGCATAGTTGAAACATAAGTCTGTTCCATTTTAGTTTAGAGGCAAAATTAGACATTTGCCTTCAACTAAGGCAAAATGGCAACATGACAAAGTTGCTCATTAAATCATCTCCTTTCTTATTGTTTGTAATTCAGATCAAGAATGGCAGGTTGAGGCTGGAAAAGATGAGATATTATGATTTCACACAATCTTCAGAATGATTAAAAGATTAATTATTACATTCCTCTGATAACCACACAAAAATTTTATTGGTTAAAACGTCAGTCTTTATTTCCCTGCTTATCTCTGTACTTTTCATCTTCTCAAGAAAAAAGCTTCTGGTTTTGATAAGTCTCCAGTAGTGCAGTAGAAGAGTTCTATCTGTCCTCATGTATAAGACGTGAAATTCACACTTAAAATAGTATTTTCTGATAGACACAAGAACTACTTTACAGTTTATGATCCATTCTGATAAAAGCTTTAATCTATGCAGAAAAACCTCTGTGTGACTTTCAGAAGATGCACTCTGTTTGTTTTATTCTCCAGAAGTATTTTCTTACTTCCTATAGTCCCTCCGACTTCGACCGGTCAGTATTAAGGTAGATGTTATCTTAATTTCACCTTATAAATATACCCTACAATAATTCATAAAACGAATTCACAGTTAATCTGAGTGTAAATATGAAGCGTAAGATGTTGTCTCTTAATCTTTTCCAGATTGCCCCGTAAGTCAACAGATAACATTACCCTCTTAGTTTGGCATTGAATCCAACAATTTGAAAATTTAAATTTTGCTATTAATGTCACTGTAGCAATTACATAGCACTTTCTCATGGTAAGCAGTACAAAGGACATGCATTTTTTGCCCAGGTCTAGTAGCACTCACCAATTTTATGTTACTATATATTATATTAACGGGTACTGTAGCAGTAGGTTGGTATGACTGCAATAGTATTCAAGATGTCAGTTAATTTGGTGCAGGCTGTCTTTGGGGGGAGTCTTCGAGTATGACTAATTTACAAAGTTTTTGTACTTAACCTGTACTCTAGCTTGAAGCTTACTGCCTCTGGATCATGCCCGAAGGGTGGTTTGAGTATATGAAAGCCTATCTCTTCTTCCTAACTTACATCTTCTGAGAGACCAGCTGATAAGACCTTGGTTTTTTCATGCTTATTCACACAGTTACCCATTTTATCAATTTGGTTTCATAACCTCGTCTTGAAAGAATAGCTTCCAGCCTTCTTTCGGTTGTCTTTGATCAGTGCATCCTGACTGCAAAACTTTTTCTTTCTCTTTTTCGAAAACATGCTTTACTTCACAAAAAAAAAAAAAATAAAAATAAAGTTTTCTGTCACAAACTGGGGCTCTCACATACATCTGAGGAACTCGGCACAGCACCCTACATCAGCTGTGCGGCAGGTGACAGCAGTGGACAAAAGCGCTCCTTCGGGACGCCTGCAGCCCCAGTGTGTACGTGGTGCAGGTTTGTGCCCCCTGAAAGCTGCCCCGTACCTGGGGAATTCTCAGGGAGAGCTGCTGCAGCTCCGGGCTCGCTGCCGCCTGGCTGCTGCAAGGGGCTGAGGCGTGTTCCCCCTGAAGGCCACGCTGCCACTGCTGACCATGAAGAACAGCACTGTTTAGTTGAGGTCAAATGATGGCATCTTACCTGAGAGTTTCTGTGCTTTATGTGGTTCTGTTTTAAATAAACTCTGCAGTTACAGAGTATAGTAGTTCTATTGCCCACGCGTTGCAGTGCTTGGAAAGGACAAGTCAAGTGTATATTGGCATGACCGCAAACTGAAGTCGGTTGTGCTCTGAAGAAATCCACTTCCATGTGTGAGAGGGTATCCGCTTGCCAGCGGTCACCTTTTCTACAGGCACAGATGCCAGTTTGCATCAATTATGATTTGGTGGTTGGGGAGGAGGATCCCAGTTCAGGAGAGATGAGGGTGAGATCACCAACTCGGTCTACAAGACCCCCACCACAAGCTGCAGGGAGGGATCATCCTTCATTGCTCCTGACCAGTGATGCAGAGGCTGGAGCGGTTCTAGGACTCATCACAAGTCCCCTAAGCTATTCGCTCACCTTCTGTGTAGAATGTGTTTGTTGTACATTTAAAGTGCTTCAGGTAGGAAAATGAATATTTACAGTTAAATATATGTAAATGGAAGTGGAAAGGCTTGATTGGAAAAATATCAAGTTTCTAATACATATTACTGTACTAAGACCTCCCACACAAGACAAACATTTATAGTGGAATCTAATGAATATTCCTTTCTGGTTCCTGTGCCAATGGAGAGCTATGGAAGTATCAAAATCTTTTTATTTGCATCTCCGTCTACGGAACTGGAAGAATATTTTATTTGATTTGGCTTTAGTTTATTCTGTGCAATGTTATGCCTCTAGTTGATACAATAAATGTTTATTGGGCTGGCCACAGCTGATGTCATGCTGTACCTTTTAACTCCTTTTATGTGACTATGCAATGTACAAAGAGCAGGTGATCCTTGCAAATGTCAAACATTAAAATCAAAAGTATTAAGCTGTTTTTCAAAGGATTGTTCTTTTCTAACCCCGCTGATACAACCAGGCTGTGAATTTCCAGTGAACAGTAAGTTCCGATTCCAGTTTTTCTTAAACCATTTTCTGCAAATCTTTTTCCTGCCTTGCAAATCCCATCTCTCCCACTGCCCTCTGTCTCTGCCCTCCACTCTTCCCCTCTCTCACACATTCAGTTTTGAGTGTAGTGGGTGTCATTTCTCTCTATCTCACCATCTGTTCCCACGATCAACCCTCACAGTCCAGCCCCTACTTTGCATCTAGTATGCCTGTTCTCTTTATCCTTGGTCTGTTGTACATTTCCTGTCTCTCCTTTGCCCTCTCTAGTATGTCTTTAGCCATCAGAGACCCAAGGGTGTGCTTTGACATCACAGCTAATTTGGGCTGGCTGTTATCGAACAAAAAGCCCTATCCTTGTTCCCCTGGCTGCGCGCTGCTCTTGCTTCCCTTGAACTGACACTGGCTGTCACTTAGCAGTTTAAGTGAGATGGAGTTAAGGAGTTAAACTGGTAGAAAACTCAGCCTTTAGCAGCAGCAGAAGAAAAAAAAACAAATTAGTTCTCAGCGGTTTTAGCTCACCGAACCAGGTCATCAGGATTTGATGAGTACCGGTGGCACTGCTGGGGATGGGGTAGAAAAGGTACATCGAAGAGGGGCAAGATCCCCTTTAGAAGCACAGCTGAAAGGTCAGTCAGTCTTTTGCAAACTGTCAGCCTTGTAACTCCTCCGTCTCTCTCTCCTGTATGTCTTCTGCTGCATTTTGCATGCTAAGGATTGGCCTGTCCCTTCCCTTAACAGCTCTTTGGCAGCAGTAGTGTCAGGGGGTGGGGGGGAGCGGTTTGCTGCTTCAAAGTAATTTAAAATGAACAGGGTCGGTTGTGCCTTTGCAGCCTTACAAAAGGAGCCGAGGGGTGTCATGAGCAGCCCCTAGTTTGAGAAGCAGCTTTGAGGGGAGAAAAGACAAGCTCCATGAAAGCAGCCGTGACTGGAGTGGGTGCCAGCTTTTTCGACAGACGGCAGCACCATGGTAGAAGGCAACCAAGGAGGTCCCACGGCTTTCCACAAGGTCTGCCTGTGGGTAGGGAGAGACGACATGAACAACTGCAACCCAAAGAGCAAAGGTTTCCAGCAGCGGGTACTCTGGAAGGCTGCTGATCTCCATCGGTTTGTCCATCTGCTGAGTTGTGTGACTTCGTGAGGCTGTGGTAGGATGGCGAGGACCTGTCCTGCCTTGTGGTCAAGGGCTGATGAGTTTGCCCAGGCTGGCCAGTGAGTTCAGCTTTTAATGTTGTTGCAGCAACAGCCCCCCAAAAAATTGATTCGTGGAGACTGCAAATGAGCAATCTCAGGAATCCTTTTTTGATAGAGTAGTTAGAGCTGAAAGACTGTACGTGTGCCTTGTTACAGTGCATCCTTTTTTTGCCTAGTTTCTGACCCTCTGAGTCACTTTTAAAACAATGGCATTATTTTCAAATCAAATCTTATAAAAATTAACATTGGAGTCGTTAAGAAGAGATAAAATTTTACATAAGACTTCTATTTAACCTATTACCTATTAAAATCTACTTCAGGCGGAAACTTGTTTTCAAAGTTTACAGCATACAAAACAAATGGTTTTTTAAATTTCCTTACTTATGAGTACCTTAAATTGTGTATTCTAAAAGGGAAAAAAAATATCTTGGAACTTTACCAGTTTAATTTGCATTTTGGCTCCGATATAACTCAAAATAGATTAGATTAAAAAAGGAAATTTGGCAAGTGATTACTCAATTACATGATTTTACTGCTTTGGTATTTTGAAAATAAAAATGAACAGATCTGTTTTACTTTGAAAAGTGCCTGGTGCACGTGTGCTGTAACCACTTTTCAGAAACCATATGGAAGGTTCCCTACACTGCATATGGCAACGCTACCCAGAGCTCAGATACGTATGCCTGCGATAGACTACACAGGATCCAGTTGGGTCAGGGATTTTAATGTATACATTCAGATACTGCTGTACCAAAGCAATGCAGGGCAAGGAGTTTGGTGTGTAAAACACGGGAAGCTAACAGTGATGGGGCTGCATTCCTCCTTTTTCATAGAAAGGAACTAAAATTGCTTGGAGATAATGCTGGGCCAGGAAGTTAGGAGGAATTTGGGGAAGGGATACTATTTACGTAGCATCGTTATTGTGGAAGATACAAAGGTAAGCAGTATCAGCAGATGCCTTTAAAATATTTCATCATCTAGAGCTATGAATATTTGATCTTCTCTATGCCTTCCTTGTTACCCTTGATTCCCATGCAGTCATGCCTCCAGCGCTTCCCTGGTAGCCATGCCAAGGGGAGGAAGCCTCTGCTGACTCCTGGAAGACGAAGCAAGTGGTAACAAGCTCCCCAAAGTCAGCATTGATCCTCAAAGTGGTGAGGGATGGGATAGGACTATGCCTTAAACTGAGAATCAGCAGAGTTGTCTGTTGTTTACGTCACCCTGTTTCTGTTAGCGAAGTGGTAGGGGGAGGGAAAGCATCCTTCTCTGATGTATCCCCTTGGAATGCCCAGGCTGTATTTATGGCTTTCAGGTCTCTGACAAATGCAACAGTTTTGCAAATGATGTTTGTTACCATAATCCGGTCAGTCGCCTGTCCTTGAGCCACTTTGGTTCTTGAAAGCTTCTCCTCAGGCATGAGTGCAGGTGTCCCTTCAGTGCAAAGTGCCACGATCTGCATCTGTTCCTCCAGCGCAAAGCCAGCTTGCATAGTGGTGAATCTGAGTGAGTGAAGAGCAACTTCAAATTCCAGAAAGCTTACTTAGTACCATCCCTACCCTGGAAAACTATAGCTCTTCCAGTTGCTTTTAGTAGGGGTTAAGACTCCCAGAACACTAATCTTGGTGTAGTTATGATGGTGCAGACCCAAGGTCCCGATGCATGAAGAGCAGAGTATGCTGGAGAGTTGTTAGAAAGGAATAAATGCCTTTTGAAACAGTGATGTGGAGCGGAGGTGATGGATTACAGGATTTCACTTGACTACTGAGCCTGTGGAGCTCCAGCAAACTGATCGTATCTGAAGAGGGGACACTGCCTAGATGTCCCTCACACAATGCTTATTGCAGGGGGGCAAGAGTTCTGCTGTCGCAGAGGGAAGACCCTACTTCTATCACACTATTTTAAGAGTTAACATGGCACATGAGACTTGGTTGCCATCTGTACATCTAGGTTTTATCCTGCTGCCTTTTACAAGTAACTGGTTTTGGATACTACATACCTGATAGCTGGCAGACGTGTTCCTGAGTAGTCTGTGAGATGAACTTGTGCTGTCCAAAATAAAGCTTTTCTCAAGACCACCTTAATTTCCCTCATGTCTTCACTTTTCTCCTGTTTAAATGCGAAGTGATGGCCTTCAGGAAGCTCCACTGTCATGCCCTTGTCACTGCTGTCATTGGCTTATGAGGATCATTGCTGCTTCTCCTCAAAACTTGAATACATTTGATTTTTTCTTCCTTCGTTCTTCTGTGCGGAGAAGGGATGAGCACAGGCCCTTGTCTTCATCCCTCCATCACAGCAACCTGTGTTGACACTCTGTCAATGGCCCAAGTCACCCCAGGACTGACAAATGGACAAAGCTTGAAACCTTTATTCATAGAATCATGGAATCATTAAGGTTGGAAAAGACCTCTAAGATCATCAAGTCCACCTGTCAACGACAGGAGGGGAGCTGACAGCTGCCATCAGCCCAATGTATTTCTGCAAGGGGGGAATTGCCATGCACTTACCAGAAGAGCTGACCACCTTCAAAGGAAAAAAAATAAGACTCTTCTACCACTGGGTTTGTGATGTGTAGACTGTGAGTTTCAATTTCTTATCTCTGAGGTCTGTTACCAGAGAGCAAAACGTGCAGCGGTGTGTATATATGGATCGCACTGTTGCAAGTGACTTTGTCACGTCATGCGACAACATGTTTCTTTGTTGGGGGTAGCAGCAAATCTGGGGCTTCTGTTCTGGAGATGAAAATGGGATGATAGGACCAGAGCGGGAGGAAAAAAATCACTTCCCAGACACCATATCCTGGTGGAATCGTTGCAATTCATGTATTATTCAAAGTCTAGATTTTGCAGCTAAGTCTTAAATTAACCTTGGAGTTATCTGAAAAGTCTCTTCTTCCCTCTCGAGTATGTGGTTATCCCAAGCAAATGTCCTCACTACTTTCATGCCTCACCCCACAGTCACGGCTGTCACACGTGCTAGAGAAAAGAGAGGCCAGCAGTGTCTTAAGAAGTGGTTTAGAAGTTTACTCAGGTTAATCCCACGAAGCTCGCTGTGGCAGTGCAGGGCTCCTGAGGATCTACACACACCACACCACACCACCCCACCCCCCTCAGTGTTTGGGGCGATAACAGCCGGTTTCTCCGTGAGGAGAGATGGGCTCCGCAGGCCCATGCCGGCCCTCGCCGCGCCGCGGCGGCAGCGCTTCCTTTTCGGGGGGGATGGACACCTCTCCGCCGGGGAAGGTGGCTCAGGGAGGAAGGCGAAACCTCGCCGAGACACCTCGGGGACCGCGGCTGCCCCGGTTCCCCTTTGGCGGGGAGGCCGCGGAGGGTCGGCGGAGCGCGGGCGCGGCGGGCGCGGCGCCGCCAGGGGGGGCCCTTGGGCCGCTCCTCGCCGCCCCAGCAGGACGGCTGCGAGCTGCCCTGGCCCCGACGGCCGCCAGCCCGGCCAGCGAGGGGCCGCCACCACCCCGGCCCTGCCCGGCCCACCCCGCGCTCCCCCTGCTCGCGGCGCACCGGAGTCTCCTCAGAAGTAGCGACTCTGCCCGGCACCCGCCTGCCGGAGCGGCCCAAGGCGGGCAGCGAGCCCAGCCCCTCGGCAGAGCCCGCGCCCCGCTGCCGCGGCGCTGCCTTCCCGGCCTTCCGACCCACCTGCGACGGGCTGGCGGGGGGCTGGGGGGGGGCTGGGGGGGAGCATTTTCCTTTGACTTGCTTAGCGTGGCGAAAAGGAGAGGGTCAGGAGAGGGTCCGAAGAGACCGAAGCCGCGGCGCGGCTCCTCCGGCAGCGGCACCCGGGGGGGAACGAGCCTCCAGTGACCGGCTCTGCCGCCGCGCCTCGCCGGGCCGGAGCGGGCTGAGCCTCCGCCGGCGGCGGGACGCGGGCACGGCCGGGCTGGGCAAGCAGCCTCCTCGGGCTCCTTTTCCTCTGCTTTGGGGTTTTGGTTTGGTTGCTGTTGGTTTGGGGTTTAGTTTGTTGGGTTTTGTTTGGGTTTGGTGTTGTTTTTTGTTTTGGTTTTTTTTTTGTTTTTTCCCTAGCCTACAATTGTTTTCATACACCTGACCCTCTATTTCACACGCTTGGGAAAAGCCAAAGCGCGGATGATACCGAGTCCCAGAGAATGAGACGAGGGAGAGGAAGGGAGCCAGAGAAGTTTAGAAAGAAAAGTGAGAAGTTAAAAAAAAAATAAATAAAAAATAAAACAAAAACCAAAACCCCGAGTCTTTAGAAAAATCCTGAAAGTCTGAACATGTGTGTGTGTGTATGTGTTTTCCTTCCTGCCGAAGCAGGATGTCAAATACCGTCCTTTCCCCCTCTTTTTTAAAGCAGGCTAAAAGGAAAATTCTTCACAGAATCTTAAAGAACTTTTTGACACAACAGCTGCAAAATCTATTTTCTAAACAAAGATTTATACATATTTATATGAGCTTAATCCAGATTTTTTTTTAATAAATCATTCTCAGAACTGCAGAGGTAAACTATATGTAAATACCTCAAGTAATAGGCTTGTAGTGCAAATCACATCATTTTATCTTCAATTTTGCATTCGTTTTTCTGGCTTAAAGGTGCATCAGAGATATGCATTTTAGCATATTCAGAACACGGGGCGTGAAATTAAATGTTTGACAGAGTGAGAAAAATATACAGACTTTGGAGATGCCTTAAAAATAGTAATTTATGCAGATCTAGAGGAGTGAAATCATTTGCAATGGAGTGACCCTCTCTCCAGGAATTTTTTGCTCAGTGTTCTTCTCTAATCTCCTGCTGTATCTTCATTTTTCATTGAACTAGCCAGTTTTCTGCGAAGCAGTCTTGTAGATAAGGGAAGTGCTAAAAGAAGAAGAAAGAAGAAGCTCAGTGGGTCCGTTTCCATTGCACTTTTACCCAAGGCAATGGGCAGAATTTAACGGATTCCTTCCAACATATGTTTTTGCCAGATAAGTAAACAGTGTGTGTCGGAAATGAAAAAGCATTTGCAATTTAATGACATTACAGCTCTCAGCTTAGGCTGGCGTGCTGCGAGGCGAAAAGCAGAAAGAGAGAGGAGAGTAGAAAGAGAAAAAGAACAAAGTTCATCTTCCCTTTTGTGCATTTTTATCAAGGAAAATATTACTTCTTTCCCCCTCTTGTTCTCTTTTCTTTTTCTCTTTGCTTTTTTGTCTCACTCATTTACATTTTTTTCTTTTCTCTCCTTTTCTCTCCTCTGTTCACTTTTACCTTTTTCTTCCACTGCCACCGACTCGTTTCCTTTCACCACCACCCCACCCCCCCCATTGTGTCTCCTTATTCATCTATTTGGCCCATTCAGTTTTTACCTATATGGAGCTGTTTATCCAACAATGTATCTTTTTTCTTTTTCTTCTTTTTTTTTTTTTTTTTTTTTTTTTCCCTCCTCCGTGTTGTACTCCCGGCGCTAGAGCTCACAGGCAACAGGATTGTTGGAGGGATTATAACGTTTCATTTCAAAGCGCGACAAATCTGCTCGCCTTCCCTCCGTCCCCGTTCTCCCCCGGCTCGCCGGTCTCTCGCAGATGCGCGGCACCCTCGGGGCCGGGACCACCTCCCCACCGCCCCTCCACCCCCCCCCACCCCACCCCCCCGACCGCACCACCGGGGCCGTCCCGCTCGACAGGGGCGGCGGGGGAGCAGGGGGAGCCCCGGGGCGGGGGCAGGGGGTGCCGGGCAGGGCGACCCTCCGCTCCCGCCGCCGCCGCTGCAGGACGCGCCTTCGTCTCGTCCCCCCGATCCCCCCGGTGATGAGGTGCCGAAGAGAGCTCAGCCAAGTCACTGGCTCCCACCCGAGGGTTACCCCGGGGGCTGGGTGTAATTGAAAAATACCTCCAGTCAGTGGCAAGTCCCGTCGTATAGGCACATATCTGAAAAGGTGTTTAAAGAAAAAAATGTACTTGTCTAAAGACCCATGCATGGGTTGTTCTTTTGGTTGGGTTTTTGGTTTTTTTTTTTTTTTTTTTTTTTACCATGAAATTACATCTTCCACATCTCCCAGATCCGGTACTTGGTAAGTCAAAAGGGAAATCTGTTTGGACATAAGGAGGTAAAGTAGCTAGAGGTGGTAATTTAATCAACCGAGGATATATTTCAATGTTTTTTCTGGTCTTCTAGGCATTAGCACTTTAAATTCATTATGTGTGTTTGACAGATATATGCAGCCTTAAGGATCTAAAAATGAAATCCAAGAAGTATAGCCTGCTAGAGGACATATATTGAAGTTAAGAGATTAAAACGGTCTAACCATTGCAAACAGAATGGAACATCTCGCATTTCTCATTCCTTATAAGCATGACTATTTTGCAGATGTTAAATACAGTCTGCTCTAATTATGAACGAGGGGAGGGGGGGCTCCGCTCAAGAGCCGAGGCTTTCTAACTTTTACATTGATGAAGTGGATATTAGAAAGACAATATTAGCTCCTGTGCCGTCTCGGGCTCGGGAAGTTTTTACATGGGGGATTTTCTCCATCCATAATTTAATAAGGAGGGTGCAGCAGCAGCAGCAGCCTCTCCTACATGCTTTAAAGACTCAAGAATCGTGCATGAATTTCCTATAAGGCAAATAACAAAAGAGCCAAATGAGAAGAGCGGGTCTTTTTTCCGTCTAACTGGGACACTGAGGACTCTGTGTCATTACAGTAATTTAGCAATGTTAATGATCTGTAATATTAATACATCATACTTGAAAATGGTGGAGAGTTGTCATAATTAAATGCATTAAGCCACAATTAAAAAGTCATCTAAGCAGTTGTAAAGATACCAGCGACGATAAGGCTGTTCATTACCCTGCGAACCTCTCTGCCCATGGAAGTCCCTCCCTGGCAGGGCTGGTCGCAGCAGCCCCGGCCCCGCCGCAGCCGCGCAGCAGCCGCGCAGGAGGGCAGCGGCGCACACCGGCTGCGCGGCCTTATCAGCCCATCGCCAGCTGCGGGGGGGGGGGGCAGGGATGGGGGGGGTTGCTGTATCAGCGAGCCCTTCGGCGGATCCCCTCTAGTTCTTCGGGACACACGCACACGGTCTGATCCCAGACACACGTGTCCGCACACGCGGGTCACCTTTTCGAATCACGTCTCCAGCCGCAACGAAATGCACCTCTCGATATTTTGCCCCACCGCGGAGCCAGGGCAACGTTTAAGCATAAGCCCAAACCCAGGCTGCCCCTCCGCGGCAGCTGAGAGCCCATGCCGTCCCCTCCCTGCCTGCCACGGACACGCAGGGCCCGGGTCAGGGCCGGGAGGCACCCGCGGCACACGGACAGCGCCCGGCAGGGTGGCTCCTGGCCGGGCCCCTGCCCCTGCCCCGCCGGGCTCCTCGGCCCCGGGGGTGGCTGGTGCTCGGCCCCGGGGGTGGCTGATGCTCAGCCCCTCCGTCCCATCGCCCCCGGCACCTTCCCGTGCTGGTGAATCCCTGAGCTGCAGGTGAATCACTGAGACATGGGGTTGAGTCCCCGAGCAGTGGGGCTGTCTCTGCCCATGCTCTGCCACGCACAGCCGGCTTCCCAGGAAGCCAGCGTGCCCCCCGGTAGCATTTCTGTGCAACCATGTAGACATCTTGGTTTGGGGTGCGAGCAGACGCAGGCTGATAGTGCCGGCTGTAAGGCCTGACCCTCATGCTGCCCAGACCCTGCCAGCCATCCCACGGGGACAACAGCTCCATGCGTTGCCTGGTGTAACTCATGAAAATGTCATCCCCAGCCTAGTTCTGACAAAATGATCCAGCTTTAAAACAATCCAATTTAAAAAAAAAAAAAAAAAATAAAAAAATAAAAAAATTAAAAAATTAAAAAATCTCACACTCAAACAGGTTGTTTCATCCATCCCTGGCAGATTTTTCATGGACACACACGGTGATTTTCAGACTGGTTTCCTAATGGAGAAAAGGTTGCACTACCAGGCGATGTGTTTACGTAGGGTGCTCTGGTGGTCCTGTCCTGAAAACTGCTTATCTCTTTGGCCAAATTCAGGGAAATCTGGCTGAGGGAAGATGCTCTTACAGTCTTTTATTATGGAAATGGGCGGCTGGGTATAGGAGGAAAACCCAGTCTGATGATTCCAGAGGGAAAGAGTCCAACACAAGCTCAGTCCTATGAATCAGACATAGAGATGATGATGAGCATCCGAACCCAAGGAAAAGTTTCAGAGAGATCTTTAACACAATTCCAAAAATTAGTCCTATTTCCAGACATAATCTACAATTCCATGCAAATGTAGGCTTCCTTAGCCTGGAACTGCATGGGGAGCTATAGCACATGGACATTGTCACCTCTATGGGGTCCCGAGAGGAGCACCGTGCATTTCAACTGCTTACACCTTTCCTGCTTCTGTTGATGTCAATGATGATTGTGATTGCTAAAAATAGTAGCAGTGCAAATAAGGGGGACAGAAGTAATGACAAATAGATAGATAGAAGTAAAGAATACGAAGTAAAAATGACACAATTTGCTCAGTCTTTGGATATGATATTTAGATAATGTCAACAATTTTGTATTTTTTTTTTTGTATTGCTGTTATATTCAAACATACTCTAGAAATATCCATGAGGTTGGGATATTGCTCTTTACACCAACAGATTAATGAAAATCATTTGCATATCTATTTACATATAGAAGTACAACTTTCATATGAGGTGTGTGTGCTTCCTCGAAGGTCCCGGCCTTCCATGGGAATGTTGCTCCTTTGAGTAACATCATGACGAGAGCTCGCTACTGTGACCTTTACTGTTGAGAGAGTCTTCGTCTGTATTTGTTAAAAATCTACGAGTAAAATATGGATATATCCTGCAGAACCACCAAGGTGTAAGTTGTGATAAACCAGGGGGAGCAAGTAAAACGACAATGTCAAAGCGATGGAATATTTGCTTGTGTGAGTGTGGATTTCTTAAAGGGCTGAAGGGAGCTTTATCTCCCCTTCCCCTCCAGCAGCTGTTGACGCTGTACGTATTCCCAAACTATGTGATAGGATCGCAGCTGTGTGACTGCATGGCCTCCCATTCAGATCAGAGCTGGCTCTATTTCTCTTATGTATTGGTCCATCAGAAGAATCTCACTCATCCTCAGCTTTCTGTCTCACTGTTTGCTTGAATTTGCCTAAAGCCCCTGCTTGATCCCAGCATTTATATCCAAACAGTTGGATGCAAAATAACTTTGGACTTGAGCATGTACCTAGGTCTGTGGTCAGAATTCCTTGAAAGCACTCAAAATAATCTTGTCTTAAGTTGGGAAGGAGATGTTACTTGTTATTCTTGGTAATGGGAGTGGACCTTTCATGGTCTGTGGACAACAGTGCATCTCAGAACCTTGTTTATGGTCCACTTGTCCAAACATGCTACAAGCATGTTTCATACTGTATCTTCATACAGAAGATGAACGTTTGCCCCACAGAGCTTATGTGGTGTCCTGGAGAAGACTTGTCCCCAGCAGAAAAACCTGGAAGATATCTCTGGTGGACCTTCCCTGGAATTCAGCCCTGAAAACACTGACCTGAACCCAGACTCCCTGCAAATGGTCTTTATGATCTTCCTCTCTGCCTGCTGCAGGGCTGGGCTTCAGATCCTAGGCTCCAGCATGATGTCTTGGGGTCCATAGCCCTGAGCCAGTTGGGGTGCTGGAAATGTCTTACAGCCACATGTTCTAAGTGCTTCTACAGGTGCCTAGTGACTGTGCCTTGAAGAAGGACCATGAAAGCACAGCCGTTACCTCATCAACTGCAAGATGCAAAGTATGTATTTTATTTGGAAATGTTATGTTTTGGTGTTCTAAAAGCAATTTATTTCTCTAAAAATTACAAGGTTGGGGAAAAAAAAAATTACTGAAATGAAAGCTATAGATAAATATATATAAAATAAATTGTGTGAGTGTGCATTTATTTTAAGTCTTGACAAAGAAAAATTGTGCTCTTCAGCCAGCTCTGCTGTGCATGCAGCCTGAGGTACATTCCTGGGACTGGAGAGTGAACAAGCCTAGTGTGTGATGCAAGACAACAGATAATCCAACATGCAACCAGGATGAGGAAAGGGTAGAGTCATCACTCCTATCAGAATAAGCAGCCATCCAGCCCACCAACTGCCTTGATTTTGTTGAGTGTTTTGCTGGTGCAGTTGGAGAAGTCAGTTTTAAGGAGGCATTAGGAGGAGTACACTGTACAACTGACCTCATAGGAAGCTGCTGTCCCATCCCACTCAGTGGGTTTCAGGGTAGGTGAATCTTTTGTATCCTCCCTTTTAAAAGGGGTTTTCCTCCACATGGCAGAGACCCTTTTGTCGGCAAAGGTAGCGAGTTAATAACCCTCTTTGGTCAGTAGATTGGCAGCAATAAGGCACTTTATTAGCAATATCTCATAGTTTGGATAATAGTAATATATCACAGATCAGATAAAGATATGGCTTTCTGTAATTTTATCTAATAATATGGAGAAAAAAAAAAGAGTGAAGGACGTTTCGCAGGTCTGGTCTGACCTTTGGTTCTTCGGTGGTGGGTGCACACCTGTGTCTTGATTATTGGCATTTTTATTGCCTTCCATTAATATTCATGAGTCCTGTTCTCATTATCCCCTCCTCTTCTTGTTTTTCATGTTAATTAGGATTCAGGTGCAGTATAAGACATTTGGGGGGCTCCAAGAGGGTTTTGTCCACTATAGACAAGGGAGTGGGCCTCCCCAAGTCCAGAAACACCTGTCTTCTGCAGGGTTTGTCTGTTTAGATGGGGGAGGTTGGGTAGCCGCTCCAACTGCAGCCCTTTTATTAATCACCCCAACTAAAGTTTCTGAAGGAGAGAACACCACTCCACCCTCTTATCTCTGAGGAGTGAACACTGCTCCACCTTTGCAGGGCTTGTTCCCTCCTTGGAGTGGGCTGTACTGCAGAGCAGGCTGGTTTTAGGGATAATACATAAAACTTGCACTCTAAAACAGGTTTGTTCAAGACACACGCATAAAATCTGCAAAACCAGTTGTTTAAGGAAAAAAAAAAATCAGACTGTCCTTCACAGCTGCTTACACACAGAACTGAGCAAAGCTGGAGGTGCTTGAGAGGGAAGCTGAATCAATGGACCGTGAAGATGGTATCAAACGTGCAAGAAAGGCAGAAGCACATACAGCAACACTGTAGTTAAGGAATAAGGTGGGGTAAGACACACAGCTGTCAATGCTAGCACAACTGTTGGGTTGCAACTGTTGAAAGCTCTGTGGAGAAAAAGGGAGCAGAGGAGGAACTCCCAGCAGGAGGTGGTCACGTGGGTGAAGGAGACCCATGTACTCTTATAAAAGGGTAGAGGGAAGATGGACAAACGATATTTGTCGAAGGAATTTACATTAATCTAAATTATGTAAGACTTGCCCGGGGTTTGGTTTGAAGGACAGTAAGGGAAGGTCAAGGCTCGGAGATATTGGTAGGAATATTAAGTGAGGGAGGAGAGTGGAAGAAAATACTTGAAGTCTGAGAAACTAGGCACTCACTCTGAGCTATGCTGAACTACTGCTGGTATGTTAAAAACCATGAAGATGAGACATTTTGAAAACAATCACAAAGACAGAACCATAGTGAAGAGGGATATTCTGTGCTGTCACAGTGAAGGTGAGAGATGAAGCCATCTTCTTCTCTAGAGTCACCAGGGAAGGGAGAGGTAAGGGAAAGAGAGGGTGAAAGAGGCAAGTCCTTGGGACTTAGCTAGAAGACAGTGTGAGCAGTGTGAGGGATTTGTCCCATCCCTGAGCTAAAAGAAATAGATTTGGAGAAGATAGCCTCAAAATAAAGCCCGAAAGAAATGAACGCTGAAGAGTGTAGCTGCAGGTGTCAGAGGCACCTGAGAGTTTGAAGAGGATGAGAACAAACCGTGGGCCAGGACTTGAAAGAGCTGGATGGAAAACCTTGATAGAGCAAGCACAGGTGGCATGTCCAAGGGAGGAGGTTGTTTGGAATATCTTCTCCCATCAACAGGAGGTGTTTAGCTAGGTGAGGTATCGGCTCATCTTGCAGCTGCAGCTAGTATTAGTTTGCTACTGGATGTTCAGCTCTATCGGAGCTTTGTGGTGTGCTCCCAGGTGACAGGCGTATTTGTCAGAAGTATTATAATACCTGGCTAAGGCGGACTTGCTCTGCGGTTACCATTACTTCTCCACAGCTGATCATAAATAAACATTTTAGTAGGTGACTTAACTCCCCTCCTTTTAATTTAGAGAAAAGTAGCACAAGGCAGAAATAATGTTTTCTTTTAAGTGTGGCTATTGGAGACTGACAAAAACTTCATCAGTCTTATGGAAGCAATACCTACAAAACCAGTGCATCATAAAGAGTACCCTTTCCCTAAATCCTTGTAATCTTATACCCGAATCTTTCAAAAGTGAGAGATCTTTTTCTTTGTTACAAGCTAGAGGTTAAATATTCTGCTTGTTTAGAGGGAACTTGCGTTGGGTACATCTTCTTTGATGTAATAAAAATTGCTATTGAGGATTTCAGACTAAATAAATAAGAAAAAAAAAGCAACCTGTAAGTATGTCTTCAGTAATTGTTTTGATTAGTAAAATTTAAATAATGTGTCCTAGTTGGTCATCCAGGAGCTAAGCTTGTCATTAGCTCATGTCAGAAAAAAAGCATTCGCAAGAATACTTATGAAATGTAAATGAAAGACTAAATTTTCATGTAATCCGCTATCCTCTTCACCTTTTCACTTTATTAAGCAGAAAGGAACTTTTACATGAATTTAAAAAAATGTTCTTACAAGTGATCCAGGTGCAGCTTCAAGAGGGAGCATGTTTTCATCAGGATTTATGACCCTCTGAAGAGTCTGGAGCCCAGAAACTAATTAATTTATTACAAAGCATCAACCAAAAAAAAAAAAAATTCACTGGTCCTAGTGAAATCCATGGCAGCGATGTCATTCTCCCCAGTGTCTTTTGTCTGTGACCAATATAAACCTGATGCAGTTGCTTTCTGATTACTTTTACATTTGGGACTTTTTCTGTTTAAATTGCTGAGATTATGTTCAAAATACAGTAAAATATAAATACTAATATTGCTGATTTTTAATTAAAAAATGTGGATGTGACAATATAATTTAATTTGTGCAGATATGTATGAATGGACACTGTTTATATAAACTATTTCCTAAATATTGGCCAGCATTACTTGTTCCCGGACTATTTGAATGCTGGCTTGCTAGTTGTTAAATTTAGCTGATGAGATGCAAGAGCAAGTATTATTTATGCTGTATGCAGAATATTCAGGCCATAAAAACATGTTTCAAACATACCTTTATTCTTCAGTAAATGCAGTAACAAGGTCAAGAAAGGCTAGTCAAGAAATGACCATAGCCCAACCACCAGCCGGACTTGGGCAATTACAGCAGGTTTCAATGAAATGTCATTGCCTGGTGACACCCGAGAGCGTGCAGTCAAGAAATCAGCTCAGCAGTACACGAAAGTCAGGGGCCAAAGCTGGTGATGGAGTCCCATGGGGCTGCCCATGCACTTGCACAAACCACACTGGATGCCTACACTGGGATTTGCGAAGGAGGCTGCTGAGAAAAAGATGTGTGTAATGTTCATCTCCTGTAGTTGTCCCCAGATTGTAGCTAACTATCTTTTCAAAGCTGAGCATCAGAGCCTGAAATCACTTGTTTCATCCAGATCTGAGGTTTCTAGTGGAGTTCTATGCGCTGAACAATGTCTGCCCTTTACTGCATAAGTATCTAATATGAGATATGTAAGTAAAGCACCCAGGGAACAGAACCCCAGAACATCCCCCCAACCCCTGCAGCAGGAATGCCTTAAATTCCATTAATCTCTAAGGTTTTCCGTCTTCTGTCTCTACGAATCTCACTGTCCAGCCCACAAAGTGCCTCGGCGAAAGCAGAGCCCTCACTTCCACTGCCCCATGGCCAGGTAGGTCAGACCGGGAGCAGGAGGGCGAAATCCCCTCTAGGCGAGGCACAGCCGGGAGCTGGAGATGCATCTCCTGGGCCAGAGCTTCTCTGCCAGGCTGGAGCAAAGGCGGGGGAGAGCACACGGGCTACGGGGTAAGTCTCGGGGTTGCCTGGTTTGGGGTCCTCGGTGCCTCGAGGCAGGCGAGAGGCTGGCGGTGGGGGTCAGGTCTTCTGGGAGCCTCAGCAGGTCCGCGGAGCCGCGGCCAGCATGCGGTAGCGGGGTTTTCCTGACCTGCTCCCCCGGTTTTAGGTTGTCACGTTGACTTCAGCTATTTAAATCGTCAACAGGTCCCGAGGGGGAGCGAGCCCACAGGTGTGTGTCCTCCCTTCCAGGGCTGAGTTTGCGTTGTTTCGTTTTGTTTTTCCCCTGAAAAAATAAATCAAAGCCATCCTGTTAGCAGACCCCGAAGGAGAAGGGGGGCCGCCGATTTCTGCTCTGGGCAGCGCGCACCCCACGCCGGGGGCGAGCTCAGCACCCCGCCACGGCACGGCCCCGGGAAGGTGGGACCCCATGATGCTGAATGCACCCCCGAGACCCCCAGCGGTGCCCACAGCGGGTGGAGCGAGGCAAAGACCCGCGGAGCTCTGTCCTCGGCTTCCCCCGACGCCCCCCCCCCCCCAGTTCCCGGGTCCGCACGGTCTGTCCCCGGGGCGGCCTTCGCGGCGGCGAGGCTAGCACAGACGCACTGGGGAGGCACCGGGACGACACGGGGGAGACGAGGGGACGCGCTGGGGCACTGGCTCAGCATCGGGCCGCGTCAGGGGTGATGCAGGACCGGCGGCGCTACCGGCTGCTGCGCCTGCAGCCTCTGCGGGAGGCCGGGGGGGTCGGGCGAGGGCGAGAAGCAGCGGCAGGGAGCGGTGAGGGGACACCCGACGAAGTCAGGCTGCCACTGTCAGCCCGGGCAGCCGCTTTGCCGTAACCGGGGAGGGCTGGAGGCGGGGGTCCGGCTGCCAGCCCCGTCTGGAAGGGAGACCGACCGGCCCGCAGCCGCCCCGCCGAGCTGCCCGGGGAAGGGCAGAGGGGGATGCTGCCGGCCCGGCAGTGCCGCGGGGCTCTTTCACCTGCTGCCGAGCCAACGGTGCCGAGAACCGCGGCGAGGAGCGACGGGCCGGTCCCCGAGCCCGTGCCCATCCCCGGCGGGGCGGACAGCCGACAACGGCTGGTGGTCCCGCCTCCCCCCCGGGACGCCCACCCGAGGCAGGGGTTGGATACGGAGGGGTACATCCCCCAACCCCACTCTGCTGCTTGCCCCAACCTGTGGCGTGGGATTGCGTGGGATGTCCTCAGCAGGTGTGACACGGGAGGACAAGGAGTGGATAACTCCTTCCTGTGATGGGGACTTTGCCTGCCGTGAGCCGGCTGACGGGTGTCTGCACCTCGTCACGCTGAAGTGTTTGAACGTAGGAAGAAACAGGAATCGGCGCTACCGATTAACTCCCGAAGTATGTTGAAAATGCGGTGTCGCTTGTCTTAAGAAGGGCTTGGTTTTGTCTGCGGTGCTAATTGATTTCTGTTCAGGCTGATCCCTCTTAAAACATGAACAGATTTAATGGTTCTTACTCCCGAGCTCTACGCTATACAGATAATTTGAGTTATTAAGACGCATTAATAAACAGTTAATAGACACCCTTTTTTTCCTGGAGAGGTAAGCTCCTAAATAAATAAGCAGCCTCTACCGAAGCTCTCCCGCACTCCGGATCAGCAGGTACTGGCCACGCGTGTCAAAAATACCCTACAACTAGGGAAGTGGAGGTGGCTTGTCTCATAGAGCCCAAGGAAGTCCTTCTCCAGTGTCGCACGGGAGAAAGACGGACTGGAGCATCTAAACAAAGGAGCGGTGACTAATTTGTCTCTGACTCCGTTGATGAGAAAATAGCTTCCAACAAGTGCACCGAGCCCGGCTTCAGCCCCTGAGCAAAAGAGGGCGAGTCAAATTCCTCGAGTCTGGGATGTGCTAGAAAGTCTGTGATGTGTTAGAAAGCCGCCTCGCTGTTAAGGCCAGGAGGATGAATTTATATTGTAGGGAACCTGAATGAGAGCTGGGTTAGATAACTTGTCATTTCCCTGGCTCCAGCCTCCGCTCCCGCCTTCTTCCCCGCCACCCCTCCAAAAAAAAAAAAAAAAAAAAAAAAAAAAAAAAAAAAAATCTTAGAAGAATTTGCTCTGGCCTTCCTTTACTTTCTATCTGCTACGTCTCATATTTCATTTCTGGCAGCCAAAGAAATCTTAATAAAAAGAACGTGTAGAAGCATTTCCAGGGGAATAATTTGATCAGGAATCATTTCTCGTTTTGGAATTAGTCCTAAAACTTATTAAAAGTTGAACAATCCCAGCATATATTCTTCTGTTCCAGGGATCCTTTTCCTGCTTTCCCCCCCCCCCCCCCACCTCCTTTTCCCCCTTCTGCTCCGCGGGGATACCATCGATAGGAGTGTGCGAGTGTGGGTGTTTGTATTTTGCCCTCCCCGAGCTGTTTGATGGTATTTAGCAGGCTGCTGCCATATTGCCCCCATCAGCAGCAGCCACCGGGCTCCCTCCTTTTTGTCTCCTTATCGCGGCCGCCCAACGCTCCTACGAGCAGGTGGGAACAGACACTCCCGGCGGGCAAGCGGTCCCCTTCCCGGGGAGGAGCGAGGGCCCGCGGGCGACCGGCGTCGGGGCCCAGGATGGCTCCGGTGCTGGTCGCCCGCGGGGTCCCCCCGACTCCATCCTCATGCAGGGCGCCTTCCCGGGGCTGCTGGGGGGGGGGGGCGGGGGGAGGGGCTCAGGGCGTGTCCGTCTGTCGGTGCCGGACCGTGGGGTTGTGTGCCAGGTTGTGTGTTTTACCAAAGCTTTCAGGATCTCAAAGGTTCAGCTATAAATGGCTAATCCTTTTTGTTTTTGGGGTGTGTGTGTGTCGAAAAGGGAAACACTGGATTGGAATTGACATTCCAGTAATATATTTCCGTGAGAAGAGTTTTAAGATGTCCTCTGTAATTTCCCATAAGAAATCTGGTTATACTGGTTGATTTCAATAGGAGAATTCTCTGCCTGGAGGCATAGGATGAGTAATATGCCGTATGTTTCATACTCTCTTGCTAATATGATAATAAATGCATTCAAAAAAAGCAACGAGGTGTTTACAATTAGTACCTTCACTTCTCCGGCTTGCCCAAATTTCCCAGTATCGGGATCGGAACGGGTACCTTAGAGGGATGAAGGAGCTGCGGGGAGAGGAGCAGCCAGCCCTCCCCACCCCGGCCCCATCCCCACTTTGTGAGCGGGAGGGATGACTGACAACCCGGGGAAGCTGCTGCTCACATTCTTGAAGTCAG